>NC_082404.1:8566755-8711755 GCF_031168955.1 Gadus macrocephalus
CAACTGTCAATCAACTCTCATTAAAGGGGACCTATTATGCTTTTCGACTTTTATGACCTATAAACGTTATTATAATGATTGATAGTCATGTTTAACCATACACAAAAAACGATGTAGATTTTCGGGAAACTCTCCCTCTCATCTGGGCGCTTTCAGCATTCTCTCTCAACGCTCGGTTTCGTCCTTCTCCGCCCCCTCGCCCCCCTCCTGCCAGCCCAACTCCGTTGTGATTGGTTACCTTCCTTGAAGCGCGCGCGGGCAGATTTGACCAGGCATATGGGGGCGCGGCAGGAGTGCCTCTACGTAGATGATTTCCCGGAAATGTGAACAAGTGAATCGCAAACGTTGTCCCGAGTGTTTAGCGCTCTGCACAGCCACCCCAGACTGTCAGCAGGGAATACGTCGAAATGCATGTACGTCATTATTTGACACTTTAGTATGGTTAAACATGACTATCAATCATTATAAAAACGTTTATAGGTCATAAAAGTCGAAAAAGCATAATAGGTCCCCTTTAAGATGTCTGGTAAGAAAGATTTCGTTTTTTTTCTCCTACATGGATAATTCAACCTACATTAAGAAAACATAGCTACCTGGTGATAAACTTAAATTTATTGATATCATCTGGATGTGTGTTGAGCTGTCGTACATCTATTATTGGTGAAAGGATGTCAAGTTTAGGATTGGTGAATATTTTCACCACACAGTTGTGTTAGCTAGCTAAGCTAGCAGCAGCAAACTTGACTTGAATTACTCTTATGGCACTACAATGCCTACGGTAACCCATGTATCCATATCTTTCTGAATGATAGTATTTGCCTGTAATAAGTGTGATAAATAGAATATGGCCCCATATACTGTCATAAGGGGCCAAGTTACCATCCCTTTTTCTGCCTTGCCCGCCCAGAGAATTTGGCCCGCCAATGAAACAATGAGCTACGACCGTGTGTGTGTATGTGTGTGTGTGTGTGTGTGTGTGTGTGTGTGTGTGTGTGTGTGTCTGAATGCACGCACACTGTACCTCAAGTGTTGTACAATTCTTTGTTATTTGGATAACCGTTCTACTGTGCTATGGCGCATAACACGTTGGACTCTCTGACGTCTCTGATATTTCCACGAGACTCGTAGTGGGGGTTATCTCAGCCATGGTTGAGAAGGAATTGGGGGAAAATAATTTTGGCTTTGTAGCCTATTTATGCAAATTAGCACATACGTAATTAGATTATGCCCCGTTTGCCCATGTTAACAAACAATTTAAAAAAAACTTGTAATACATTTTTTGTTTGTCTTGATGTAAGTAATCAACTCAGTAATCTTCATGGTAATATCTGAAGGTTAATTTATTTTCCTATTCGCTTGAGAAAAAAAATTAATAGGCATATGAATAGGGTATATTTGGGTATTTTTCTAAACTTTCCCCTATTGGGATTCTTCAGGGCATTTTTTTCCTTACTCAGGACATATTGAGGATACAAAATCAGTTGAGTTTGCTTCTGGTGCAATTTGTTCAACCTATTTTCATAAAATGACTGGACTACTTTGGGCTTGGACTTCGGGCCCGACCCGGGCCCCTGGAAGGGCTCAGGCTCCTGGGTTCCCATGCCCAGGGCCCCCCCTAACCCCTCCCCCCCCCCCCCCCCCCCCCCCCTCCCAACCGCTCCAGCTTGCTGACAGCGGGAATGACATCACCAGGGGGGGCCATTGTCTGCTTTTTTTTTTCAGTTTCGTTTTTTTTGGGGATGGGGGTGATGGGGTGGGGGGGATGGGGGCCAGGCGTTGCGGGGAAGCGTTGGAATTCTGCAGACAAAGCCGGCGCAGCTCGCTATCTGCAGATCTCCCCAAACACAGCACTTTTGGAAATCCCTAACGCGATTACCCCGCGAGACAATCAGCTGCCCGTCCGCACGCCGCGTCCGCTTCTCAGAACTCCAGTAGCGCCTAAAGCCCTGCTGTCCAAACCTTGCACCCCCCCCCCCCTCTCCGCCACACACACACACACACACCGACACACACAGACCCACACAGCGTACCCCGCGTACACACGCACAGGAGCCCAGGCCGCCGAGCGCCTGGGAGCGGCCACGGCCGGGCGGCGCTGCCGACCTGCTGCAGTGGAATTCCTCCCTCTTTTGTTGCGTTTCCACCGCGCCGCTCTTTAACGCACACCAACACTGACACCACTCTGCTCCCCTGCCTCCCCACACTGCAGGCCCACTAGGGTGTGGAGTTGGGTTGCACTGAATGGCTGGTGAGTGTGAGCGTGTGTGTGTGTGTGTGTGTGTGTGATAGTGAGTGAGTGTGTGTGTGTGTGTGTGTCTTTGTGTGGGAGAGTGAGAGAGGGAGAAAGTGAGTGTGTGTGTGTGTGTGTGTGTGTGTGTGTGTGTGTGTGTGTGTGTGAGAGGGAGAGAGTGTGTGTGTGTGAGAGCGTATGTGTGTGTGTGTGTGTGTGTGTGTGTGTGTGTGTGTGTGTGTGTGTGTGTGTGTGTGTGTGTGTGTGTGTATGTGTATGTGTATGTGTATGTGTGAGAGGGAGAGGGAGAGAGTTTGTGTTTGTGTGGGAGAGAGTGTGTGTGCGTGTGGTTCAGCTGTTCTCCACTCTCACACTCACACTCTCCCATTCTCACATCCTGGCAGGAAGCCACCGGAGCTGCTGACTCCACAGAAACCACGGTCACACGCTCAGCTGTGACAGTGTCTGCCGGTTCTGTAACTGTAGAGACGGGTGCTGTTACCATAGCAACTGGCATTGTAACTGCGGCAACCTGTGCCGTAACCATTGAGACTGGTAACCATTACAACTGGTGTTCGAACCCTAGAAACCGGTAAAATAACCATATTAACTGGCACTGTCACCGTGGTAACTGGTTCCTTAACTCTTGTAACTAATGGTTCAACCCTGGCAACTGCTTCTGTAACCATAACAACTAGTGGCATTGCCATAGTGTTCATTGGTGTAACAATAGCCATAGCAACGGATACTGTGGTAGCGTAGCAACCGGTGGCTTAACCCGAGTGATTTGCCATAACCGTTGGAGTAATCCTATATTGATTAGTCATTGGGATCAATATGAAGCTTGGGTCTCGAGGTTTTCCCAGAATGGAACATTTAAAATAAGTGACAGAACTTCAGCCATAGAAACTGATACTGGCAGCCGGTGGTGTAACCGTAGCAACTGTTGGTATAACCGTTGGGACTTGCCATAACCGTTGGGGTAATCCAATATTGATTTCAATCATTGAGATCAATATTAGGCTGGGGTCTTGAGCTTTTCCCAGAATGCAACATTAAAAAGGGTAAGAGAGAGGTTGACTCCACCAAGAAGAGGAATCTGTTAAAACCAAGAGACTTATCTGATCTACCTAATGAAACACCTCCAAATCCTTAGATCAAGCTCCTTCCCGTTACCAATAACATCAACAACTCTCAGAAATTGAGAATAAAGTCTTTAAATGTTTGAAATTACTGTCAGCTCCATATATTAGACCTGGGCCGTTTCATCAAGGGCTATTAGAATGTTTATCATAGTCTTAACTAAATCACTAAATGATCCTCAAACTTAACATAAACACACAACACATTAAAAGCGCATACTTCCCTTCCATGGATTTCTAAAGCTCATCTCTCTATGGCTGCTGTTGTTCAATCATATTTACATCATTAATGTCCAAGCTGATTATCCAGGGGTTCATAATCCATTTAACGATTTCTAAAGTCTCCCCCCCCTCCCAGGCCCCTTCTTCGCCTTTTCAGACCCAATGCGACTTCTACAAAAGCTTTGAAGGGACGTGTCTCTAATGATGTGCCCCAGAGTAATCTTCATGACTCTCCTTTCTTTATGCTCGACCTGCTTTTGTGTGTGCGAGAGTGTGTGTGTGTGTGTGTGTGTGTGTATGTGCATTGACCGTGAAAAGGAGGCATCTACAGACGACAACATGCACATATTTACATATGAGGACAATGAGCGGGAAAGCTCTGAGAGATAATACGGGATATCATAGCGACACGGGCCGGCCATTGTTGACCAATGAGAAGGAGCACGGGTATTATATTCATTATGTGTAGAACAATGTCTTCCTAGTGATTCTGTCATTAAGTATGATCTGGACCACAGCGGCCCGTGGGGCTGGGGTGGAATGGAGACACAAATCATGTTCAAATCATCATATCAGACCGGTTTGGTTAAGGTTTGTTTCTTGATCAATAGATAGACAGCTAACCATTGAATGAATGACATAATGTCTTCTGAACGCTAGCTGAAAGCAGAGACCACGGTGTTGTGAAACGATTCAGTCGTGGCTGACGTCTGTGACGAGATCTGGGCTCAGTGACAATAGTTTAATGAACAATGTTTTGACTTGGAATTATTCACCGTTAAATATGACCTTGAAGCTAAATGACTGAGACATGAAGGGCTTTAACGAGAGGAATACGCTATAATGAGATGAGCATGTCAGATCTTCTCGAAGACCAGAAGATGCTTGTCATTTTGAGGAATCTTTTCCCAAACACGTTTTCTTAACCGGTGAGTGCTTTATAGCTGAAGAATCTACTCAGTGAACTTTTTACTGATAGGCTAACGGTTAGGGTGTCCCAGTGGAAAGGTTCTTGGTTCGATCCCCAATGCCTGCAGTCTAACCTGTAGGCATCCTAGATGAAGATGCCCCCTAATCACTTCCTGCTCCTTAATGACATGTATCTGAATGCACTGTTTTTCGCTCTGGACAAGTGATTAATAGTAAATTGTAGCACAACCATGCAAAACTATACAGTAAATACTCACTAAATAACTAACAGGATTAAGTGCAGAGAAGCCCCCAGGTTTCTGGCCTGACCACAGGAAAGGCTTTTAAGGAAGAACCTTTGAACTGTTTCTGAAAAGAAGATTTTCTTTAGTGACTTTAGATTAACCCCGGGCCTTAACCCCTGCCTGGCCGGGCTTAAGACCCTATAGGGCCGGGAGTGGACATAGACTGCTCCTGTATGGAATGAAACACCACATCAGCTCCATTAACACACTCAGCCCCCAATCAGAATGACATGCAAGTAAGTATCATTCAGTCCCCCCTACAAAGTCAAAAAAATGCAAATAAAAAGTTATATTTTGTATTTTTTTGTTTTGCCAATGATGAAACGTGGTTATGAATAGAAATACCCAACATGTGAATGTTAATTTTGACGTAATATGTGACAAATACAAAGGTTGTTTTTTTACTTTGATCTGAATTTAATTTGACAGTCTGACCATTTGTTTACTTTTTAAAGTTTTGAAACCAGGCTTCACTGTTATGATATACAATATGTGAATTTCTATTTTTATGTAACTGTTTGCATTTTTTTATTTCATTATATACAGCCCAAAGTCGGGGCAATCGAAAAAAAAAAGGAATAACCCAAATTAATGTAATAACTTCAATATAACCCAACGTTGAATTTAGGATGCACGTGACACGTGTCAACATCAGGAACCAGTGCATTTGATTCTTGGAATCCAAAAGATACACATCAAAGTATGGCTGACACACACACACACACACACACACACACACACACACACACACACACACACACACACACACACACACACACACACACACACACACACACACACACACACACACACACACACACACACACACACACACACACCCTTCTATTGTCTGACAGGACACTGTCTTCTGTAACCTCAATAGATCCTGTCATCCCCCACCACCCCCCTCCTGGCTCAGGGTTCAAAGGTGACAAAAAGACCAGCGTCGGCTTGGAAATTAGACCAAACTAATTGCTCTCCAGTCTCCTTAAATTACAGCTGAACCGCGGCCGGCCGCCTGGAGCCACGGCCCCGGCCGGAGCCCCGGAGCTGGGTGGCTGCGGAGGGGACCCTGCGTTAGGTACGCCGCGGCGCTCCGGAGACTGACGCCCGTTCACAGCACAGCTAATGAACATCAGGGGCTCCCGGGCGCCCCGTCCCCGGCTCATTAAGGACCACGGTGAATCCCAGTTGTTTGGGATAAAAAAAGCGTCTGCTGAGTGACAGATATCACAGGAGCAAGGTCCCGATGTGCGCCCGGCCCGCAGACGGTCCTTCCCTCCCTGGTCCTCAGCGTTTCCTGTAAGGTATACGTGTTGTTTTGAGGCGTCTGCTGATTGATTTCCTGTTCGTCTGCCTGTCTGATAAATGAGAGGTCTTAACCTGACATCGCTCGCATCCTAATCCACACCCTCTAATGACCCAGGCTGATTGGCTCGGTTCATTCCCAGTCACTGGGGATATGCTAGTTAGCATAATAACATTAGCATATTAGCATGCTAATCAGTGGTTCACGGGCCGGGCGGGTCCGCGCTAAAGCTGCTCCTGCCGCCGCGGGCTTTGATGCAATCAGCGGCGGGTGGCTCATCGACTCGCCGCGATGGGGCTGGTGACGCAGAGTAGCACCAGCTGACCGGTGACCACAGCGACGCACTGCACAACCCCACAAAAGGCCCCTTCTCCCTGGGGCAATCAAACGGCACGACCCCTCGATACCCCAGGCCGAGAGAGGGACAGCGCAGGACTCGGGGCCTGATGTGGTTCCAGATGTGATCTTCCCCTTTCTCTCTGGATTTCTACCTCTCGGTGGATCACTGTGACTGCCCTGCACCACTCTGTGACTCATGGGGACACCGGGAGACCGATGTGCAATCACAGGGACATTGTCGTCAAATGTCATGTGTAGTAAGTGCTTAACATTTGATTAGAACCATGCACATTACCTGTACTTTGATTCTGGGCATATGTCGATTTTCGCCATTTGCGTACATTTTTAATTTACATAAATGGCATTTAGCAGACGCTTTTATCCAAAGCGTACATCTCGGTGCATTTGCAACATACCATTTAGCTCTAATGTATGGCCCTTACTGTAACTCTTACTTGTGGCATTGGGACCTTTGGATTTACATCGTACTGTTCACTAGTATACATTTGTATCAAGGATACCTACTTTTACCTTTCGCATATCTTTGGTATCCACATGGTTATTGAAACTGCTCTTTTAGTATTTCTACTCTCGTGATGTTTATTTGCACCGTGTATATCCGGTCTTTTCCTACTTTGTACTGCAAGGGCTGCACAATCCTTACCCCGGGGATGAATAAAGTCATATCTTATCTGTACTTATCTCAGCTCCGGAGCCCAGGGGTGCCCCGCTGGGAGAGGCTGGTTCTCCCGCTTTAATCAGATAAGCCCGCGTGTCAAACCCGCTGAGCCACGCCTTCAGCCTGCTCCCTGAGCGCAGAGCTACGGAAAGGTGGGAAGGAATACACCGGCATAGCATTAGGTTTACACCAGGGTACGCGCAGCCGGGGCATGCTAAGTCACGGAGGAGAATAAATATATACTGTAAATACATTGTTAATACGAAGGGGCGGTTTGGGCTTATCGCAGACACATTTATCCAAAGTGGTTTATAGACTTATAGATATATAGACTTCAGATACATGTCTTTAAGGAGCAGGTAGAGGTTAGGGCATCTTGCTGCGGGGATTGGATGCTCAACCCCAGAACTGTTACGTCTGTGACCACTACTAGACTTTCTTTCTCCCCTAGTGACAGTAGCTAACGCGGTAGTATCCAGTGTGCTAACCGCATGTCCAACTTTGGTTTCCATGTAGGGCCTCTGAAGTCAGGCTTTAACGCCTGACCTTGGAGGGCCGGCGGTCCCCTGAGGAGGAGTGGGCCAGGGACACGTGCTGCTATTGAATATCCCCTGGTGAGCTTCTCCTCAACACCAGGAGACACTATTCCTGGTCCCCACGGGAACCTCCTCCTCTGGAGGGAGCGGCAGAAGAGGAGAAGGATGAGGAGGAGGACAGGGAGGAGTTGGAGGAGGAGCAGGAGGACCGAAAGGATTTGGAGGAGGAGGAGGAGGAGGAGGAGGAGGAGGAGGAGGACAGAGAGGAGCTGGAGGAGAAGGAGGAGGAGGCCAGAGTGGAGGTGGAGGAGGAGGTGGAGGAGAAGGAGGTGGAGGAAGAGAAGGGGGAAAGAGAGAAGAGGAGGATGTTCAGGAAAGAGAAGGAGGAGAGGAAGCAGGAGGAGGAGGAGAAACAGGAGGACAGAGCGGAGTAGAGAGATGATGAGGTGGAGGAGGAGAGGGAAAGTTGCAGGTCTGGAGTTCTCAGGCTAGAGAAGAGGAACAGGAGGTCTGGAGAACATGTGGTGTCTTTAAAGCGGCGATGTGGGTTGGTGTAATTACAGTCTAGACACAGTGGTGTTTTAGACCGCATTGCTGGGAAGCTGCATCTAAATGGAGCAATCTCCCTTCAGGGGCAGTCTGCCATAGGTTTTGATGAACCCTCAGTGCTCATAGCTCAGGTTGATTTGATTGTGCGGATCGATTGGTTCTGTTTTCGATTGGTTGTTCTGAACGCGGTAACAGCGTCAGATCAATTCAAAACTCTGAGAGGATTCGCAATCCTTAAGTTCAATTCACAATGGTGACTAAATAGTAGTGAGCCAAAGTACAAGAGCCAAAATAAACTGAAATAGTTGGATTTCAACCCAAATGCACCCAAAGAAATACAGTTCCTTTTTTACTAATTCCTTCCTCATTCCTTCAGATTTATTATTCTGCCAATAAAAGCTCAACATGTGATTGAGCTGCCAGGAGCTCTAGCAACACTCAGCAGATGGAGAGTGTATCTTTGTTTCAGAGCGCAGAGCTCTGCTCCACACAGACCGGCTCTAACTCAACCCCTCCACTCACATTCTCTTGGGTTTTCCACAAACTCAATTGTTGCTTTAAAATCATTATTTTTCCCCTTTTACAAATTCCTTTTTATGCATTTATCCAAGCGTACAGTTTCAAATGTGCATCAGTAAGGAGCAGGTAGGGAACATCTCGCCCACAGGTAGACTGCAGACGTTGTGGATATTCTACGATATCGGCAGAACGAATTGTTAAAAAAACGACAGAACGCGAGCGAGAGAGAGAGAGAGAGAGAGTGAGGTGCACTTGCAGTGTTGTGTAAGTGAAACCTCGTTATCGTAGTTAATGTTGCGACAGAAACACCATCACCACACACACACACACACACACACACACACACACACACACACACGCACACACGCACACGCACACGCACACACACACGATAAATTCCACAAAAGCCACCGATCGGACCAAACAAAACAAGAGAGACGCTGTTTGGATTGTGGTCCATCATTAACAAGCATGTCCATTACCCCTCAACAACACATACACTTACACACACACACGTGCACACTGATGACCATGTGCTCACAGAGCACACGTGCACACATCCTAAGCCACATCCTGTTCCCTCCTGCACCAGCTCAAGTCCATCCATCAAAGGGTTCTTCTGGGACGTTGTGAAAGGCTGCAGTTACGCAAAACCGTAACCCGAGTGCCTCTCTGTGTGGTGGGGCCCCAAACCTGCCATGCAGGGCCCCGGGGGGTATGAGCGGGAAGGGTTCGGAGTGGGGCGTGTTCAGGATATGACAAGGAGCTCCTGCACCACCACCACCACCACCACCACCACCACCTATCTATCTCCCTCTACTTTGTCTCGGGCCGCTGGTTCTAGAAAGTGGGGCCCCTGGGTGATCGAGAGGTAGCCCCCCCGTCCCCGAGCACGCTCTCCCCGGGGGGGCCGTAGCGGAGCCACTAATGGAGCTCCCCATTCTCCCCATGTCATCATCACTTCCTCGCTCCATAACGGTTCCAGAGGAGCCCTTTTATCCCATTGTCCCTCGCCCCCTCTGTCACTCTCTCTCTCTCTCCCTGTCTGTCGGGACCCCGGAGCCGGGTGGAGGGGGGGGGGGGGGGGGGGCTCTGTGCGGGGCCGGTAGCGGTGACCTCTGCACCCCCTTCACCAGGGGTCTCCTCCTGTTTTTGTTTTTTGAGGGGCTGCACCCCCCCTAAACGTGCCAAAACGAATCAACCCCAAGACGGGTCACATCGATAGAGGAAGAGAGAGGGAGAGACCAGGGGTCTTATTGTCTTCACTTTTCACCATATAGATAAGTGGTTCAGCATGGACACACACACACACACACACACACACACACACACACACACACACACACACACACACACACACACACACACACACACACACACACACACACACACACACACACACACACACACACACACACACACACACACACACTGGATGAGCCCAGTGCAGGAGAAGTGACAGCTGGAATGTGTGTGTGAAAGGACAGCGGAGCCTCTTCCATCCCGGCCTGTTAACTCACAAAGACGGAGATTACGGTCAAACCTGTTTAATATACCACCCTCATAATGTACAGCACATACTGTAGCTGTGAAATCCCCCTCACACTGGGACCCGGGCAGCTGGCGCATTTTAAAGCCGCTAACGGTCTACGTGATCAAACCAATCGTAATCGTCTCTCCTGGCTTCACTCAAGCATCCGTTACCAATATTATTCAGCAGAGCCTGAACCCGTCTCACCCCCCCCCCCCCCCCCCCCCTCCCCAGACGTAAACAAGAGCAATTTGGCTCTTTGGTCTTCAGGGCAACACATTTTGGGGTAAAGGGCGATTCACTGTGTTGTTGTTTCGCAAGCTTTCACAACATGCGTACTGATTGCTTACTGAAGAGTTGAATGCTGTTGGTTAGAAGAAGTGCACACACGCTTAATGCTCTTCGTTACAAAGAAGTCATTTTGACAGATGATATTGGTTACGGGTGTTTGACTGAGCTCCAGGAGAGATGGATCCTCTGGAACCGTTAAGGAGCGAGGAAGTGATGATGACATGGGGAGAATGGGGATCTCCATGGTTACAATGGCTGATTCAACCAGACTATCCTATACATGTATGTTCAAACACTCAACAACTCAGTAGGCCTACTCATTCACTTGTGCACTCGTTCACTCATTAGAACTCCCCCCCATGAGTTGACCAATATAAATTATACCAAGAATAACACAGATTCTGCAATTGGCCTTCATGAAATGCAGTCGTCTAAGCTCCATCCAAACGATGCAGACCGAGACAGTTGGGTTGCATTCATGTCCTCTGCCTGGATTCTAGCGTTTGTGCAGTTGTCTTGCTTCATGTAAAAAGAGATGGAGTCAGATTCTCAGATGAAAGTTGCAATGTAAAGTCGGTTAATATTGTTTAAAAGCAATTAATTATCAAACAAACAGGTATCACAGCCCAGGTATTTGATGGATGTCATTTAGATCAGCATGAGTAAGAGGTCCGTCTCAATGGATCTACTGAGGCTGGACAGACATGGTAGGGTGAGGTGGATAGAACGTCCAGGACCAGCACCTCCTCTTTGGGTCTCAGCCCCCAACCCACTCCGGTCTACCCTCCTCCTCCTTGTCCTCATCATCCTCCTCCTCCTTCTCCTCCTCCTTGTCCTCATCCTCCTCCTCCTCCCCACCCTCCTCCTCCTCCCACTTCTCCTCCTCCTGCCCCAACTCCTACTCTCACAGTATTTTGAGACTCTGAGATTTGTCTGTCCATCTCCAATATGCTTTCTGTCCATATGCCCATCTATGCAGTGGCTTCCAGTTCCTTTCCTACGGAATCCATACAGTGTCTGATCGTATCTTCCAGTGTCTGGGGCTGGCCTGTAGGGGGCAGTAGAGAGCCGGAGCTGACAGGCAGGGGCCACAGGGGGAGAACTACTGGCAGTTAGAGAGGTGAGGAGGCTGGGAGAGGCTGGAGGGGTGAGGATTACACTTCTATACAGCTGAGAGGAGGGGAGATTTGACAGAGGGAGAAAACAGTAAGAAGGAGATTGAGAGGGATAAACAGAGAAAGAGAGAGAGAGAGACAGACAGTGGTAGAAAACAGAAAGGAAGAGATTGAGAGGGATAAAGAGAGAGAGAGAGAGAGAGAGAGAGAGAGAGAGAGAGAGAGAGAGAGAGAGAGAGAGAGAGAGAGAGAGAAAACAAAGGGACCGGAAAAAAAACAGATGGACAGATAAAGAGGGAGTTGAACAGAGAGTGAGAGGGGGAGAGGTAGAGAGAGTGAAACAGAAAGAAAAAAGATAGAAATAGAATGAAGAGAGAGATCAACAGAAATTATCAAAATCATGGAACAAACAGAGATAATGGGAGTGCTAGTGTGAGAGAAACAAATACGAAGATTGAGAGCAAGATGAAACAAAACCAATCAAAGAAGAGAGAGTGCCTGGAGACCAGAGACTAGACTATCGTCTCTTCTCTTCTTATATCCTGACTCTGAGTAAAGTGCAAGCGTATGTAAATTAGAGGGCAGGGATTAATGTACCCGTCCGAAACAAAAAATTCACTTCATTACGGGCGCTGGTTCGCTTTAGCATGCTTGAATATTAAAATGAAAGGCGGGCCGCATACCCTGCTTAATGGATGTTGTCATTATTATACATTCATTCATGAAATTCATGAGATGAGCATTGCAAGGCCGATTGCAATGTAATCATGTAGGCCTACACGCTCTGTTAAAGCATGCTGGGAGCAGAGCGCTCACTCTTGTCCGGAGATTTTTAATTTCACTGATAAAAACCTGGTTAATTAAAGGTGCTGTAGCTAGGAATTAAGAGCTATAATTTGAGTGTAATTTATTTTAAATTCCGTAGCCGTCCATCAGCTAACAGTGATTGAAATGCGCTGAAAGAATATCGGTTTAGGCTGACTGCACACCCGCACGCCTACGTGTGAGACCCTTTCCATCCGAGACCACGCCCGGCTAATTTCTGACCAATCAGGGCATCTCTTTCCTGATTGGTCTGAGGAATCCATCTCCATCTCCATCCATGACAATCACAGGTGCAGGAATTATTTCTTGAAGGTAAACTCCGGGATTCCTCAACCTGGACTCTATTTTCCGATCATTTTGGGTCTAAGGGATTATTGTGGCAGACAATTTTTTAAATTGGTTCAGTATTGAGCGAGAACAGGGCAGCCGTAATCCGCAAAATCGTTCCTCAATGTAATCCCTTGGGTCCCCCACCTGTCAATGTACGTCCTCCAAATGTGCTTGTCTTTGTCACTGACAGGCTCAGATCGTTTTTTATCATTATGGAAAGGATCACTAAAGAGAGAAAGTGTTTCTCTAACTTTTGCTTGATCAATTAATTATTGTTTCCAAAACAGTCTCGCTCAATGAGAAGTCTTGCGAGAGTTGAGTCGCTATGGGAAGGGAAGGGTTGAAGAAGGTGAGAACCCTGCAGAGAGCAGGGGTTGTTGTGTTGGGTTTCCTTGCAGCCTGTTGTTGTGGAGTACGGCTGCAGCTTTTTCGCTCAATGCTGATAGAATGTAAAAGATTGTTTTTTTCGCAATAGTCCCCTAGGCCTAAAATGATCGGAAAATAGCATTCGGGTTGAAGAAGTTCAACCTCAACGCGTTTTCCTTTGGTGGGGGAGAAACTTGGGGAGGGAGGGAGGGAGCAGAGAGGGGGAGGAAGCTTTATTTTGGTTGTTTAGTTTCAAAATCTTGTTCTTTTCCTATTGTTCCTGCTATGGGAAAGATGTGAGAGTTGTAAAGAGAAATCTGAGAGCAGCGCTTTAGCGCACAACACTGTGACGCATGTTAGTTATTTATTAGTGCTGTAGGTAAGCCTTAAGAGTTGTGAAGAGAAGAACAGGCCTCAAGGTGGATTAGCAGCCGGGGCCCCTGTGGATCCGTTGAGGGCCCCTTCATCTTCTCCCCGACAGGAAGTGCTTTGTTAGCTTTGTGGAGAGCGGTGCATCGTGGGTAAGGGGGACATGAATGGCAGTGCGGCTAACTGATGGGAGTCCTCCCTGGCGATGTAATCAGCCAGCCGTAAACCCAGCACTAAGTGGCGGCTCAGTTACGTTCTGTGGCCGTCTGCTACTTATTACCTGCGGCTATAGGGAGGGGTCAGGGGTCAGATACTTTGTGAGCCTATAAAGAACCAATCAGATCTCACGTTATGTCTGGCGGACTGAATGATGAATCATTGCCCTGCCGATTGTTTGTCCACCGTTTTTAATAAGTCAACGAAAAATGAGGATCTCACTGATAGATTCTAATTTCGTTCCGGATCAAGACTGGTTTGAGGAGATATAACATGTTCTCTACCAAGCCCTCAGTTACGATGCATATCGCACTTTGTTTTATTTGCCCTTTCAAATTTGCCCTTTAAAAGCATAAATGCATTTTGCTACACCACGTTGTTTTCTTCTGCATTCTGATGTGTTATTCCTAATATGGCTGCACATCCTGATTTGATATCAGTGAGAGCAGTTTCCACCGCCTATGCCCTACCAGAGCTGGAGCTGTTCCTGAGGCATTTCAACATGTTTTGGTTCCTCCACAACGTGTCACCGTCACGGAATGTATGATGTAATCGCCAGAGCACACAGGACGCACATTTTCACCTGGTTTCCACGACAACGCGACCACAGCTGTTTCCTCCTGCCGGGGCTCCTGTGTGTATGTGAGTGTGTGTGTGTGGGGGTGTGTGGGGGTGCGTGTGTGGGTGCGTGAGTGAGTACCTGCAAACGTGCATCTGTGTGTGTGCATGAATTTGTGTGTGTGTGTGTGTGTGTGTAATTGCGTGTGCATGTGTGTGTGTGTGTGTGTGTGTGTGAAATGTTTTTTGTCGGGTGCATGCTGAGATACAGACGTCACAGATTCACAGAACCAGGGGGCTGCAGCCCTACCTGGTGTCTGGTTACTGGTTACTGGTTACTGGTTACTGGTTAGAGGTTAGCAGTGTTCGCATGCCTCACCGGCCTTCTGGGCTGTGATTGGATGCAATGGAGGAAGTGAAGAAGGCGAGGGGTTAAGAGGAACAGGAAGAGTAGGAGGAAGTGTTCCAAGAGTTCTTTGCTGGTGGACAGGACACAGACGTTATTCCTCCTAACGTTCCTCACTGTGGCTGCCCGGTTCGATTTGCGTCAAGTTGGATGTGACTGAACGCGCAGGTGTGTGTCTATCATAGGGGTGACAATCTGAGCACACAAAAAACGTAACCACAAACAGACAATATTCATTGTCTCAAGATCTTCAACGTGAACAGTCATCAGATTCAGAATCAGAATAGATTCAACTTTATTGTCATTGTGCAGAGTACAATGAAATGTCGATGGAGTTCTTAATAGAAGTGCAAAAAAACAATTAAGGTGCAGTTTGAACATGAATTGTCATACAGTGCAATTCAGCAGCAAAAGTTACTGCAAAAAGTTTTTGCATTTAGTCGTTTTTAACTCCCAATGTTTATTTGAACGATTAGCTGCAAATTGCTTACCCATTTTGGAGGTAACAGCTGGCTAGCCCTTCGGTCACCTCCAGGTACCAGTCCATTCAATGCGGCTGCTTAACAATTTGTCAAAAACAGGAACATAAATATGTATTATCATCACACAGCACATACGAAGCAGCTGTCGTTATGTAGCCTGTATTTATGTTGTCAAACACACCTGACAAACCTTCCTCAACCAGAAAGCAATAATAATACCAGCAGGTGTGTACAAAGGAAGAACCGTAGTCCCTGTGACACACTTAGAGAGGCTCAATGAGAGGCCATAATTAATGTTCAAAATCTCTCCGATATTATTATATCCGATATATGGCTGTCAGCGTGGTGAATAAAAAATGAAAATGTATACAAAACCATTTAAAATACAAAATAATATTTCAGTACTGCCAAAATAACAGCATTTCTGTTGCCCGCGTTTACGATTTTGGATTACATTATTGCATTTTTTTAATTGTTTTTTTGTTGAGTCAGCTAGCCTAGCCGCGGCTAAGCCCAAACGGCTACAGGTGGCGTTTGTGTCAGCGGGTCGGGGTCAGCCGTTGACCAATCCCGACCCAAATCCGGACATCCGAACGTTAACTGACTCCCGCAGACTGCGCTTAGCACATTGTCTGCGATGAAGCGCACGCACGCACACACACACACACACACACACACTCACACACACACACACGCACGCACGCACGCACGCACGCACGCACGCACGCACGCACGCACGCACGCACGCACGCACGCACGCACGCACGCACGCACGCACGCACGCACACACACAGCTCAGGACACTGCCTCCCTGGCACCGTGCCAGGCCTTATGTGTAATTGGCATGACTGGTGGTTTCCATGGTGACGGGAGCGTTGGCCGTGGCGAGCGAGCAGCTGGTGGATAATGGCGGAGCGGTCTCCTAACAGATTTACGGCCGGTTGGGTGGGCGGAGCCACCGAGGAGCCTATGAGAGCGCAGGGGACAAAGACGCGCTTGTCCTGCAAGAGACTTCCACAGCCGCAAACACACCGCAACGGCCGGAGGTGACCGGCACGTGTGTGTTTGTGTGTGAGAGGTTTGTGTATGTATATATGTGTGTGTGTGTGTGTGTGTGTGTGTGTGTGTGTGTGCGTGTGTTTGTCTATGTGTGTGTGTGTGTCTATGTGTGTGTGTGTGTATTTATGTTTGTGGTGTCTACACACATACATATGCAATGTATGTGTGTATGTGTTTATGCGTTGTGTGTGTTCCTGCATGCGTTGGTGTGTGTGTGTGTGTGTATGTGTGTGTGCGTGCATGATTGTATGCAGTGTGTGTGTGTGTGTTCATGTATGCACTGTGTGTGTGTGTGTGTGTGTGTGTGTGTGCATGAATGTATGCAGTGTGTGTGTGTGTGTGTTCACATATGCGGTGTGTGTGTGTGTGCATGTGTGTGTGTGTGGTATGTGTTCCCATATGCGGTGTGTGTTGTCGTGTGTGTGTGTGTGTGTGTGTGTGTGTGTGTGTGTGTGTGTGTTATCTCAGATGAAGTTTAGCTCCCTGCTGTTGGGCTCGCACTGTGGAGCATTAGGAGGAGGAGGAGGCGAGGACTTAACACGCTGACTTTTATAAGCTCCTAAAATGTGAACGTCCTGCAGGCTGAGGTCCTGGTGCCATGGTGGTGACACGCTGTGTTCCTGTCTCTACTAGCGGAACACTTCCTAAACCAACAGGACGTACTGCCAAGCAGACTGGCCTACAGAATGGGATACAGCCTGGCCCACAGACTGGCCTACCGACGGACTTACAGACCGGAATACAGGCTGGCCTCCATACTGACCAACAGGCCGGCGCACAGACTGGCCTACAGACCAGCGTACAGGCTCGCTATCAGACTGGCTAACACATTGTCTTAAAGACTAGCCGTCAGACTGGCTAACAGACTGACTTACAGACTGGCTAACAGACTGACTTACAGACTGACTTACAGAGTGACTTACAGAATGGCTTTCAGACTGACTTACAGACTGACCTACAGACTGGCGAACAGACTTGTTAACAGACTGGCTAACAGACATGCTTACAGACCGGCTATTGCCAACACCATGTGTTGGCAACACCATCCATTTAGAGATTGCCTTGTTCTCACATCAGTGGAGGAAAACGTCTGAGAATGAGATTCGTCTTGTGAAAATGAAGGAAGAGGCTGAATCAAAATAAAGCTGAAATACAAAGGAAGCGAACCATAAACAAGCTAATCCAAAACCCCACTAAAGGTAAGACCAAGGGAACCAGATAATGGGAGGGTGCTGGCTCTTCTCTAAGGACGGTCCGACGCAGCAGAGACAGCAGGCTTCCTCCTCATTCTCGTCTAATTCAATCTCAGTTTGGACATCAAACCCTGCCCTCAAAATTAATAAAACATCCTCCATCTACAGAGCTCCCCCCCCACCGCTGCCCCCTCCCCTCCCCCCGGTATCGCTCTTACCACACCCCACCAACCCCGCAACTTCCACCACCCCCACCCTCTCCACCCCATGACCAATTAACCCAGGGCTGATGTTGTGATTTTATCTGCTGGAGAGATGGAAGAACTCCCCGAAGACCTGACTCAGGATCCTCCTGTCTCTCTCTCTCTCTCTCTCTCTCTCTCTCTCTCTCTCTCTCTCTCTCTCTCTCTCTCTCTCACTTTCTCTCACTGTCTGTCTCTCATCCATCTCTTACACTCTGTCTCTCTCTCGCTCTCTCTCTGTCTCTCCATCCCTCTATTTTGCTCTGTCTCTCTCTGTCTCTCCATCCCTCTCTATCTCTCTCTCTATCTCTCTCTGTTTCTGTTTCTCAGTCCGTCTGTCTCTCTCTCTCTCTCTCTCTCTCTCTCTGTCTCTCTGTCTCTCTCTCTCTCTCTCTCTCTCTCTCTCTCTCTCTCTCTCTCTCTGTCTTTCTGTATGTCTCTCTCTCTCTCTCTCTCTCTCTCTCTCCTCTCTCTCTCTCTCTCTCACTGTCTGTCTCTCATCCATCTCTTACTGCGTTCACACCAAAAGATGCAAAAAGTTGACGCGCGGCACGATCCCATTCAAAGTGAATGTAGAGACGCGTTGCTGCTTTGCTGCCGCAGCACTTGCTGCCGAGAAATCGGGCAGCAAAATTTGATTTGCGGCGCGTCAAAATCTGATTTGCAGCGCAGCATGCCCGCTGCCGGGCACGGGCGGCGGGGCGCGTTCACGTATTTTGCGGCGCGTCAAATGCTGCTCGAGTTTAAAATATTTCAATGAGCCAATCAGCGTTCAACAGCGTTGCCACTGAGGTGTTGCCACTGAGTGACATGCCGTAACAGCCAATCAGTGTTACTCCTTGGAGTGACTTGAGTTCACTACCTGATCCAGATCAAAGCGCTAAAATGGAGAAGATAATAATTGCAGTCTCCGCATACCCGGTGATCTTCAACACCACCGTGGCCAGTTATAAGTGTCCAATACATATATATATAAGTATAAATGTCCAACCGAGAGATCTAGCACCGATCCTAGCTAGCAGGTCATCAAACTGCGCCGGAGTCAACCTCAAATAGCGCTGGAAGCGTTCGTCCATCCAGACGGAGCTCCTGCAGAAGACGGTGAAATTCACCGAGCTCTGTACGGCTCCGAATGGTCTCATGAACCCATAAACGACGGGCATTCCGACGTCTCTCCCTCTTCCACAACAGGTAAAGACATGCAATGCTCGTAATGTCGGCCATGGTTGTGAATGAATTCAGAATCACCGCGGGGCAAAACTTGCCGCGCAACAGAACTGCGGCGCAGCAAAACCTTTGCCGCGCCGCAAAACCTTTGCCGCGCTGCAAAACTTTTGCTGCGCCGCAAAACTTCGGCGGCAACGCGTTCGGGCAGCAAATGCATCTTTTGGTGTGAACGCAGGGTACACTCTGTCTCTCTCTCTCTCGCTCTCTCTCTGTCTGTCTCTCCATCCCCCTCTTTCGCCAAGTCTTTTTCTCTGTCTGTCTCCCATTTCTCTCTCTCGCTCTGTCGGTCCTCCCTCTCTTTCTCTGTCTCTCCATCCCTCTATTTTGCTCTGTCTCTCTCTGTCTCTCCATCCCTCTCTATCTCTCTCTGTTTCTGTTTCTCTCTGTTTCTGTTTCTCTCTCTCTCTCTCTCTCTCTCTCTCTCTCTCTCTCTCTCTCTCTCTCTCTCTCTCTTTCTGTATGTCTCTCTCTCTCTCTCTCTCTCTCTCTCTCTCTCTCTCTCTCTCTCTCCTCTCTCTCTCTCTCTCTCTCTCTGTCTTTCTGTATGTCTCTCTCTCTCTCTCTCTCTCTCTCTCTCTCTCTCTCTCTCTCTCTCTCTCTCTCTCTCTCTAGACTCCATCTCCCCAGAGCTCCTGTTGGCTCTCGCCCGATTACACAGTGGCGACACACAACAAACCTCTGCTCACGGTTGGTTACCACCGTAACCGACGGTTACGCAGGTGGTCTCCATGGGATGGGATACGGGATGGGAGGTGTGATTGGATCTTGTCCATGCTGGATTCCCCCTGTCTCTTGTGTTCTAGTGGCTCCGTCCAACTGTCCCCTGTGTCTTTACTGCTGGGAACTACGACTGTCAGTTGAATTTGACTCTATTGCACTATATTTTACTTTGGTCTTCTCTACGCTATTCTATTCTGAAGCCCGAAAGTCTGCCGTTTCGGAACAAACACAAGATAGAATTGAGTCCTAATTGAAGCGGGCCGCAAACTGCAGCCAAGCTCCATTCACACTCTGCATTTTTGGATCCGTTCAAACAATCGGAATCTAGTTCTTGTTTGTACAGTGCTCCGTATGCGTTGGGATTTAGATCATTTAACTTACAAATGATTGCAAAGCCTGTAAATGAATATAAAAGTGGACAATACTTTAGCTTAATATAAACTGCGGATGATACTTTAGATTAATAGAACAGCTGATAATACTTATAATACTAACAGCTGACAATACTTTAGATTATAGAAACAGCTGTTAAAACTTTGGGTTCATCCCCCATTACCTTTAGGCATCTAGAGCAAGATGCCCTAAAACCTCTGCCCTCTCCTTAATGACCTGTCTCTGTACTGTCTAACCCCTTCCTGCTCCTTAATGACCTGTCTCTGTATTGTCTAACCCCTACCTGCTCCTTAATGACCTGTCTCTGTAGTGTCTAACCCCTACCTGCTCCTTAATGACCTTTCTCTGTACTTTCTTAACCCCCTACCTGCTCCTTAATGACCCTGTCTCTGTACAGACTAACCGTTACCTGCTCCTTAGTGACCTGTCACTGTACTGTCTAGCCCCTACCTGCTCCTTAAATACCTGTCTTTGTACAGATTATCCCCTACATGCTCCTTAGTGACCTGTCTCTGTACAGACTGTCCCCCTACATGCTCCTTAATGACATGTATCTGAATGACGGTAACTGTTAGTCCCTTTCGGATATAGGTATCTGCTGAGGTGACAAATAGAAAATAGGATGTTTACAATAAGAGGTACAACTGAATTGATGCAGGGGTATATAGATGCATAATGTGTACAGGGATGTGTACATATTAATATTTAATATTTATATTTACACAGACGCATAAGATGTTTGATGCGTACACTGATCAAAGGGGTGTAAATATGATTAATATGTATACAGATTTAGGGGCATAAAGATGTTTAATAAGTACACAGATGAAGAGGTGTAAATATGTTGAATATGTATGCAGATGTAGGGGTGTAGAGGCATTTAATAAGTACATCGAGGGGTGTAAAGACGTTTTTATAAGTACACAGAAGTCGGGGTGTAAAGACGTGTAATAAGTATACAGATGTTTGCCGTGTGGATCCATAATATCATATTTGATGTTATTTGATGTCACTTCTGATTGAAGTGGTGCCAGTAATCCAGCGGCGAGCTGTGCCACAGCTGGGCGCGTGCAGGGGAAACACTGGATATCAATAAAGATGCGGGGGCATATGGATCTGCAATATGAACATCATTAAGATATGTAGGATGTTTAGTAAGACTGTAGGATGTTATGTAGATCCATAGGAAGTGTTATGAAGCTACGGACTGCGGGGTCCAGCTGTCGTCCTCTGCAGCTGTCTTGGGCCGCGGCCATCCAGGACAATCAGATGATAACAGCCAATCAGAGGAGGCGCAGCATTTTTAGAGAGAGAGAGAGAGAGAGAGAGCAAGGGAGCAGATGAATGTGAACCAGGTCTCCTGCTAGTGAAAGACTGGGAACAGATTGCTGCGTTCTCCAGCAGTAGAACAGACAGAACAATGGCTGTATTTAACACGGGGTCATTTTATGAGTGCTTCGCTTCAACCCCTCCCTCTGCAGTATGGAAGAGAACAGACTGTATGAACAGACACATACTGTACATATACCCACAAATGCATACATACACTGTTTGGAATTCCGTGTCCCTCCGGACACAGGAGAGGGATGTTCAGGAGGAGGATTAGAGATTAGGAGGAGGCAGAGAGATGTTAGGAGAAGTAAGAGGAGAGAGGAGAGAGATGTTCAGAAGGAGGAGGAGAGAGAGAGATACTCACAAAGAGGAGGGGAGATAGATGTTCAGAAAGAGGAGGTGGAGAAGAGAGAGAGCCGTTCAGAAGGTGGAGAAGAGAGAGATTTTCAGAAGGAGGAGGAGAGGGAGATGTTCAGAAGGAGGAGGAGAGGGAGATGTTCAGAAGGAGGAGGAGAGGGAGACGTTCAGAAGGAGGGGGAGAGGGAAGGTTAGAGAGCAAAGAGAGTTTGGGAGGAAAAGACAGATGATGTTTAGGTGGAGGAGAAGTGGAGGAGGAGGAGGTGGAGGAGGAGAAGAGCGTTGCATTTCTCAATGCTGTTATCCAGAAGCAGAGAGGACCTCTAACCATACCCTCCTCTCACAAACACACACCACTGTATCCATTGCCTCTGGGCTGTCTCCTAGCGGTCCCATATTTTCCGCATGTATCAGGAATGCTTGATGCAACAGGAAGACGTTCGCCCACGTAGCCAGACTCAGGTCAAAGAAACTCCACGGTAACACAAACTCTTCCTCATAGAGACCCCCTTAAAAAAGGCCTGAGTCACAGAAGTTACCGGAATCCGATTCAACCTTGTCCGTCATAATGACACACACACACACACTTGCACACACATACACATACACACTTACACACACACAACCCGCCCGCAACTGTTTTCAATCAGATGATAATAGCATGCTAACGCTAACTGGAATGGAGCTGAGGTTTGAGTTGGCTGTGCGGAGAACGTGAGCTACTACTGTGCTACGTAGTGGCAGGACATTTCCAGAAGCACAGCGCCAAAGTTCTGCCGGGGGAACAATAGCGGTCGGTTCTGAATTCTGGTGTGTTCCCGGGCCGGGCTTTATATAGCTCCTCTCCTCTCTCCTCTCCTCTTCTCTCTGCTCCTGTTCCAAACCAAACGGTATCATTAGAGCTAGAAGAGTCTCTATGCTGGGAAGTTCTTCTATTTTTCTCTCTCGGTCTCTATCGCTTTATCTCCTCTTCTCTCTCTTCCTTCATTCCTCTCTCAATCTCTCTTCTCTTCCCTTTACTCCTCTCTGTCTCTGTCTCTCCTCTCTCTCTCTCTCTCTCTGTCTCTCTCTGTCTCTCTCTGTCTCTCTCCTCTCTCTCTCTCTCTCTGTCTCTCTCTCTCTCTCTCCCTCTCTTTTTTAACCTCTCCACATTATATAACACCTTTCCACAGCCCAGTTTGGCCCAGTTTGGCTCAATTTGGCCTGGTCCAGTCAAACAGAACCCACTTTGTCCGGCTCGTCGTGTTTTTGGCAGCAGCTGTTCTGAACGACTCCGGCAGCTGACTGCTTTGTCTGCCTCACAGACGCACGCCTTCATTTTACAACACTTTTTTTCCTTTTTTTTGGGTGAAAATCCCCTTTTTCTCTCCAGAGTCTGATTTGTTTTCAGACCTGCTGTTGTTTCTCTCCTCATTCCTCTAGCCCCTAGCCCCTCTCTCTCTCTCTCTCTCTCTCTCTCTCTCTCTCTCTCTCTCTCTCTCTCTCTCTCTCTCTCCTCTCTCTCTCTCTCTCTCTCTCTCCCTCTCTCTCCCTCCCCATTTTCTCTCTCGTTTTCTCCTCTCTCCTCTAGCTCCTCTTTTTCTCTCTCTCCCCCCTTTCTCATCCCCCCCTTTCTCTCTCTATTCTTGACTCCCCCCTGCTGCCTGTTAGATGTGTGATGTACCAGACCAGCTGACGCCACTGCCTCCTAGCAGGGGGGAGTTTGGGGGACTGGGTGAGGGGGGGGGGGGGGGGGTACGGACGGAGGGGGTTGTTCCTGTGCTTCTTATTGGCTACCAGCCGTCCATTCAGCTCTCTGGATAAATCAATACTAACTGTCACACCTGTCAGGGGCCTGTCCTAAACACCAGCCCACGATGGTTACGCTCCGGACGAACGCGAGTTAAACATGACTGATGAAGATGAGATTACAATACCCGCGCCGGCCAAGACGTGAGGGGTTACAACTGTTAACGGCGCGCTGGAGAGGGATTAAGACTTTCTCTTTAGAAAATAATAACAAAAAGAAAGAAAGAAGCCCAAGCTCTTCTCAGGACGTATTCATGGGCCTCATGGATGTGCTGATCTGCTGGTATGACGGCTCAGTTGAAGTTCGATTGATGAATCGAGAAAACACGGACGATCATTAGGGGTGTCGTCAAGAACGGCGGCTTTCCCCCTAATGGATCAACCCCTGACGAGGGCCGGTTGCGTCTCCTGTGAAAACTGTTTCTCACAGCTGTGCTTCCCCAAGACAGGAAGTCACCTGGATTAAAATCACTTCCACCTGCTGGCCGGGGATATAAGTGGTTTCCCGTAATCCAGCCCAGGCCTAGAGGACCCCAGCCCTGCGGTGCGTCTCCATGCTTCATTGTTAGCGGCGGCGGCCGATAAAGAGCTTTTAATGAGCGTCTCCAGGCCCGAGCCAGAGCGCTGGGAGGACGGGGTGTGTGGTGGCTGCTTAACAGAGCCCATTATGAGAGCACTTGAGCAGGCAGTAACAATATGAGATTATGAGGGACGGCACTTCCAGCGCTAGCCGTCCACCCGAGGACAGAACGGTGCTCCGTCTCCCCAAAACAGGCGGGTTGAGGCGGTATTTACAGACAAAGGTCAGATGTCACTTCCACAACAGCTTCATCATCTGCAGCCTTCTCCTCCTCCTCCTCCTCCTCCTCCTCCTCCTCCTCCTCCTCCTCCTCCTCCTCCTCTCTCCTCCAACTGCAGGTTGAGGCAGAATGCTAACACCACTCACAGGCTAATTGAGCTGGGGACATTGATTAGCTGTCAGTGCTAGTGGTGTGCGAGTGCTGAACGGCTGTATGACGGACATGGGTGGCAGCTTTATGAGGCAGCATGTAATAGGGGTGGAGCGGTGTGTGTCTGGCAGATTAGCCAGCAGGACGCTGGTCAGCTACTTTTATTGACTCCTCGTGTTGTATTGATCGTAGATAGTTAATTCTGTTTCCGCCCCTTGGGATCCCTGCATTGAGCCGTCTCCGCACGGCAAGGTGCCGCTCTATGCAGACGACAGCCCTGTTGATGTTGCAGACACACACGGGGAGGTAGCTACGTTCCTCGCTTTTTGAGGTGCAGGTCTTGTCAGCGGTTTGTCTACGTAACGGCACTCCACTGAACTTATGTCTACCGGGGGAAGGCTTCTCGTCTCTATTTACGTAGTACTGGGAAGGTGCTTGCGTTTGTCAGAAATTGGTTTGGTGTTGCACTGGGTGCAGGCCAAAGACCCCTCGAAGAGGTGAGAGGAGGGAGGTGGTTGTCTTGATGGTCTTCTGTTCTTAGTCATGTATGTTGCCCTACTTCCTTTCATGCTTCCTCTCTCTCACTCTCTCATGCTATCTCTTTCATTGTCACTCGCTCTCTCTTGCTCTCTCTCTCTGTCGTATCTCTCTTGTTCTCTCTTGCTCTTTTTCTCTGTCGTACTCTCTCTCTCTCTCTCTCTCTCTCTCTCTCTCTCTCTCTCTCTCTCTCTCTCTCTCTCTCTCTCTCTCTCTCTCTCTCTCTCTCAACTTTAATTGAATCCTGAAGGTGAAGGTGATGACATCACTGTTTCATGTCTTATGTTTCGATACAGTCATTTATTAATAAAGTAAATCATTCAAGGTTGGTTTCACTCTTTACTGCAGGGGGAAACCATTGTGGTGTGGGGCAGGAAGGATGAAGGCAACTCCTATTCCTCACGTGAAGTCAGTTCATTGTGTGTTCGTTGCCACTAACCAATCAAGGAGCACCTCACTCTTTCACCAGGATGTGAGAGTTAAACACCAATACCGCAACGGATTTATGGAGACACAGATATTCCCACGATGCTTTGCTAATGGCTACTTACTAGTTTAGCTACCTACTTAGAGAGTAGCTGACATATATTCAGCAGGAAGATGCGTTCCTGTGTGTGTGTGTATGTATATGAGAGAGAGAGAGAGAGAGAGAGAGAGAGAGAGAAGAGAGAGAGAGAGAGAGAGAGAGAGAGAGAGAGAGAGAGAGAGAGAGAGAGAGAGAGAGAGAGAGAGAGAGAGGAGAGAGAGAGAGAGAGAGAGAGAGAGATCTGTAAAGGAAAAAACTTGTGTGTAGCAGAGAGAGAAACAACGTGTGTGGGGTGGGAGAGAACGAGTAAGAGTGAATCAGTGACTGTGTGTGTGTGTGTGTGTGTGTGTGTGTGTGTGGAGACAGGGTGGCTAGATGGATTTGTAAAGTACAGAGGGAGAGAAAGTGATAAGAGGGGAGGAGAGTGAAGTGATGTAAACGCTTATTTCCCATGTCAGTAAAGTTTTCTCGAAAAAAGAGAATACCAACAAGAGAGGTACAGGAGAGAAAAAATGAAAGAGGCAGTAAGAGAGCGGTACAGAGAGAGAGAGTGAAAGAGAGGCAGTAAGAGAGCGGTACAGAGAGAGAGAGTGAAAGAGAGGCAGTAAAAGGAGAGATACAGAGAGAGAGTAAAAGAGGCACAGAGAGAGATTGAAAGAGGGGCAGTCAGAGAGAGGTTAAGAGAGAGAGAGTGAAAGTGAGGCAGTGAGAGAGAGATACAGAGAGAGAGAGAGAGTGAGAGAGAGGGAGTAAGAGAGAGGTAAAGAGAGAGTGAGAGAGAGAGAGCGAGTGAGAGAGAGGCAGTAAAAGAGGGGAACGGAGAGAGTGAGAGGGTGGCAGTAAGAGAGAGGTACGGATAGAGAGGAAGAAACGGGGAGAGAAAGTGAGAGTTAGCCAGGGAGAAAGGGAGGGAGAGAGAGAGAGTTCTGCTGCGTAATTACAGAGGGCAACATGAAAGGTGTGTAGGCGAGGAGCGATTCAGAGGGAAGTGTGTGGAATGTGCTGAATCCTGGTTAGGGTTTAGCCTGAAAAAACTCCTCAGTCATTAGGCTCTAACACAGCCTGTTAAACTCTGCCCATGTGTGGTATCCTCATTAAAACTAGAACCAGAACCAAACAAAAGATCCACATCCTCCCTGGCAGTCCCCAGTGCCGGCAGACAGTCCCACTGCGCAGACATAGTCTAAGACCCATTTAACAACACTGTAAGAATGACTTCACCAACTGGGGTGTAAAGTTGCAAATCTTCATTGAGGGTGGAAAACTTGGAGGAGGCGAAGAATAAAGGAGAGGTTATGATTTTTTGAATACCTGCCCCTGGCAAAAAGCGCAGGTTACACCAAATTAAAACTAACAACATTTATAAAAACTGAAGTTAAACTAACCATTTTCAAAACATTCTAAAGTATCTCAACTAGCAAACATGCTTTTAAAAACAATTAAAACAACAAACAAACAGAAAACCAAAAGTTTTATTTAACACAACATTTAAATGCCTAAACTATAATATCCTTGGCTCGACCACTCAAAGGGCCAATCAAATGAATCACCTGGCGTCACTCTTACTCTCCTGATGGTTACTGTTGGTTAATTATCAATCAATGGTCATGCTCCCAGATGCCATCAGTGTTGCCTCTCATCATTCAGTGTTTTATTTTTTCAAGTAAATTATAATCACAGCCGTTTTAAAATGATAGACCTTTTACTTTAAGTTTAGGCAAGGCAAGGCAAGGCCACTTTGTTAATATCGTGATTTTCATACACAAGGCAGACTCAAAATGCTTCACGGAAAACAGTGTGATGAAATAAAATAAAATAATAAATAAAATAGATAAGTAAAAGACAACAAAGTAAAAAACTGCAGTATAGAAAGTGAATGTATTAAAGATTTAGCAGAAAGCTAAAGCAAGTAGGATTCTTTCACTGCCAATTGATTCCAATTGAATTCCAATTTGATTGTTGTGGTTCAGATAAGGAGCTCCTTTCTGGACCTGGAGTTGCCGATCATGGAGTTCTGTGGCAACAAGCAGAGAGTTTTGATGGTTGAAATGGAGGTTGTTTTAGGAGAAAAAAAACTGTTTTTTTAGCTTTTGGTAGTGTTGGCTAGTGTTGGCTAGCATTGGCGTGTTGGCTTGCTTTAGCAATTTTAGTTTTGGCTGGCTTTTGATAGGTTTGGCTAGATTTGGGTAATGTGGGCTTCAATTAGCTACTGTTACTAGCAGCTTTGGTTAGGTTGGGATAGCTGTGGGTATTGTTTAGGTAGGTGGAGCTAGCTTTAGATTGCTTTGGCTATAATTAGGTCGTTTTAGGTATAGGTTAGGTTAGCTAAAGATAGCATTGGCTATATTGAGGTTGGTTTGGCTAACTTTCGATAGTGTTTGTTAGGTACGTTTGGCTAGCTCTAGGTTGCGTTGGCTGTATCTAGGTAAGTTTGGCTTGCTTTAGACAGTGTTTGCTAACTTTAGATAGCGATGGTTATATTTAGGTAAGTTTGGCTAGCTCTAGATTGCGTTGGCTGCATCTAGGTAAGTTTGGCTAGCTTTAGACAGCGCTGGCTAGCATTGGGTACGCTTGGATAGCTTTGCCTTGCTGTTGGTAATGTGGCATTGGAGTGGCTAGTGTTTGGCAGTATTATATCGTTTTATTATAAAGCAGGTTGCGGTTTTCCCAGCCACGTTTAACTGAATTGTTCAAGGGCCTGGTAGTGGACAAAGCTGTTGTTAAATCAAACATAAAAACACCGGTCCCCGGTGACATCAATAAATAATCCGATAGCCCATTCCCCTTGAGCCGAGGGGATTATAACTCAGAAGGTGTGCTCGTGGTCACAGTCGGGCAGCAACGGAGCCATCGCCGAGTCACATCTCCAATCCGATCTCCCTGTGTGCGGATGCTGTCTGGAGGGGGATTGATCACCGTGGTAACGGGGTTCGCCGGTCCAGATAGGACGGGGGGGGGGGGGGGGGGGAAAGAGTGAGTCACCGCGCTTCATAAAACAAAGGGTGAGCCGGCAGTGCGTCAGGGACAGACCCGCTGCAGCTATAAATGTCAAGAGCATCATGTCCCTCCACGCAGACTCCCGCGTCGCCCCAGGACGGGCTCCACCGAGTGACGTGGGGCGGCTGGCTGACCCCTCCTGGCCATCATCTGACCGCCCTATAATTACCCTCCGATGCTAATCGTTTAGTCTCACATTTCATTCATGTGAAGGCGTACTCACAAACGCACAAAGCAGAAAAAACTGTTATTAATAGAAGGGTATTTAGTTGGTCCACGCCGAGCCAAGCCAGTGGGCGCACTGAAAGCCTGAACTCATAGAACGTTTTACTGAATTGGCTATTGTTTTGGTTTGGAAAATTGTGTGTGGAAAGTTGCTTTAAGCACAGAGAAGCCCTTGTTGGTGTGTTCAATGTTTAAAAATGGGAATCAGAATCAAATGAAAGAAGACTTCTGTGGAGAAAGTTTTAACAAACAATAATTTGCTACGCAGAGAACTCGGTGATCTGAGTTGTTTTCATGCATCTTTCTTTATCTGAAGATAGGAGATAGGAGTGGAAGTGTGTGCACATGTGTAGCTGTTGGCTAACCGACGAGCAGGCCGTTAACTGACTCATGTCCAGCTATCTCCTCTCAAGTGCTGCTGAACCCCCGTATCTCCTTAACTGTCATCCGCTGCTCCGACCCACTCTACATGGGCTCCCCTTTCCTCCCTCCCTCGGTCCCTTATCTCCTCTCTGTGGAAGGTAGATGGCGCGCCAACGTCCTTCTCAGCGCGTCTCCTGTGATAACGCGTGATGTCATTGTAAACAAAAACAAACTGTCTTTCTGACAGAGGCCAGCGCTCACTGGAAGCCCCCTTCCCTGGAAATGAGCAACAAAACAACACGGGGGGTGATCTGTTTTCTATTGTATCTGCCCCCCCCCTGTGCTCATGCCTGCTCGTGTGACGGTTATTTCCAATCGGGGCCAGCAGGTTTCCAAGTGGTCTATCGTATTTCACAACGTTGAACTCGACGTCGGATCGTTTGACCTTCACTCACCTGTGACAACGGCCCCCGAGGAACGGTTGTCTTTGATTTCCCTTTCGGTTTCAGAGTGAAAGATTAGCTCTTCCTCTCCGGACATCGCAGCGTCTGTCAGGGGGGGGGACTTTTTTATTTGACGAGCGGCGCATCAAACAGACGCGGCGTCGCGCTGCCAACCGCCATCTGCTCCGACCTCCGGGGCGATTAACGGGGCCGTCTCCGTCGTGAAAAAAAGTCCTTGGCCAAATATTTGCGGCTCTGAGCCCGTTCAGCGGAGCGTGCTCGCTGTTTGCCTTTCAATGACCCGCGGTCGCCGACAGCCCCCGGACCTGCAGACCCTGACCCTGACCACCGCTGATAAGATGAGGAGGAAGAGCGGGGGGAGAGAGGGAGGAAGGGGGAGGGAGAGCGGGAGAGAGAGGGGGGGGGGAGAGAGAGAGAGAGAGAGAGAGAGTGGGAGAGAGGGGGGGGAGAGAGGGAGGAAGGGGGAGGGAGAGCGGGAGAGAGAGGGGGGGGGGAGAGAGAGAGAGAGAGAGAGAGAGTGGGAGAGAGGGAAAGCAGGAGGGGGAGAGGGAGGGAGAGAGAGAGAGAGAGAGGGGCGAGGGAGAGAGATGGAGCGAGGTAGGTAGAAAGTCATATGGGGAAGGGGCTGACCGGGAAGGGGGGAGAGAGAGAGGCAGGGGAGAGAGAGGGGCACAGAGGTAAGGGGATAGAGGCAGGGGGAGACACGGGCAGAGGAGAGGGGGGGGGAGAGAGTTAGGGAGAAGGGGGGAGAGGTAAGGGGAGAGAGGGAGAGAGATGCTCATGATATTGATCAAAGCAAATTAAAAATCAATAACCTTCCAGCATGTGGCACATCTTCCAGGGTGCTTGCTTGTGAATGGCTGCAGGTAAGCAGGAATCAGAAGATGTGAATGGCTGGCTTAGAAGAGGGATTTGACCAATCTCTTGTTCCCTGGCGTTCATGACATCACCACTGTGAGATACCAGCACCTGCACACACACACCAAGGCTCACACACACATATGAAGCGGTCTGTCATGAACTCAGGTTGGACTGTGGGAAGGGTCCTTCTTCTCCTGTGCACGGGTGGGCTGAGCCTTTGTAAAAGGTGAGAAGACGCGTGTTTGATTCCCTGGGTGACGACAGCGGCAGGAAACTACTCCTAATGACTTCACTAGCACTTGCATCCAGGGCATGCCCACCCTACTCTCTGCTACACACAGGCACATCCAGACGTACCGTGAGCTACCAGCCGTGCACGGTGGGCCAGACAGGACGGTAGTTGCCGACAGCCTCTGTCTCTGACCCCTGATCCTTCACCGAATTACTGAAGTCACCGCCAAGGTAGCTCACTGAGGGGGGGGGGGGGGGGTGCAGTCCGCCTCATTCCCAGGCTGGTTGAGTGTCACTTTGACAAACGGCCTCCGAGGACAATGGACCATATGGCTGCAGGGCCTCACGAAGCCGGCAGGACGTTTGCCGTGCGTGGATACGCGGGTCCTTGCTGTAAACCCGGAAAAAGACCACGGCCTCCGTTTTTGGTTACCGGCGACGACAACACATTCCCCCCCGTAAAAACCCTGGTAAGATCCGCTTGACCTCCGACCACTCTCTGTGTTTGTGTCGTGAAGCCCGCGGCTGCACACCAACCATGACCACTTACTACCAGACCCCTCAGATACAAAGTCAACGTCATCCCCATTGGCTCCCCGAGCGCCAGGCCTGCACACCAGTTCTGTCCAATCACAGCCCGCCGTGGCCCAGATGGCACTTAAAGAACGAAGTCTGCCCGGCGATCGTTTTTTCGTTCTCAGCATTCTGTTCCTTTGTGGACGCTGTGGACAGGGGTGGTGGCGTCAGAGCAGGCGCACCTCACCTGGGATTACAGCCTCCATTAGTTAATGACGGGGGGTGTGGAGCGCCTGAACCGGCGTGAACACAACGGCATCCATCAGCGGTTACTGTGGCACTCAGGCAGATGATGTGGCCGTCGACACTGCCCCGCTACACACCTCTAATTGGCCACGCTCTGCTTTGACATCTGCTGAGTTTAACGCATAAAAACCTAAATGATATCTGCACCCAGATGGCGGGCATTTTAAGCAAATACAAAACATATTTCCTACAGGCATGGGAGAGATGACTCTGCCGTCGTTAAAGGCTTTGTAGGTCCTTACACGTGGGTAGCCCCCCCCCCCCCCCCCCCGCCCGAGTGGAGAGAGTGATAAATGTTGAAACGTGAAGTTTATATGCGTTACAATAACAGCCTCAGCGGTTCTTCAGATAAGCCGGCCGCGTGCTCTGTCGGTCAGTGCAGCGGTTGATCAGGTCACTCTGACCAGCGCTGGGTCAGGAACAAACGGATCAAGGGAACAACAAACTGATGCCGTCACCGGCACCTCGTCACCCGGTGGGTCCGCATTCTGGCGCTCCCGCAGCGACACGGCGACAAGCGGGTCTTTGAAGGTGGCTGGCCGTCGAGCCGGGGAACAAAAGGTCACGGGTACCAGTACTTTAGGACAACACATGGCATGGCAGGTCGCCTGAATAGGATCAAGGTACAGAACCGGGGACCCGCGGCGACGTAGACAAAAACGCTGCCCGAGGCTGTTACAAGTTCGTCTGACTGGCGGCTCTCCGTCAATAACGCAATGACGTTTTATTGCCTGGAGGCCCCAGGGTCAGGGTTGGGGGAATGGAGAAATCGGATTCCCACAGGAGTTTTCAGGGAAGCTGGTGTGTGCGGGCCGTCCAGAGCTTCCACCCCTTGGAAACTCTGGCGAGGAATTCTGGGAATGTGTCTTCGGGGCATAGATGAAAGGGGTTGAACATTAACCGGTCCCAGGACCACCGCTCAGGTTCAAGGGTCTGCCTGGACCGCCGGGACCGCCGTCGCCACGGCAACAACAGCCAGGTCCCATGGCTTTGTCACGCGGGAAGCGTGAACATGGACCTGTGACACATGCTGTACGCACACATGCTGACACATATGTTCACACACGTCACACTCACACCAATATGAACACAAACTCTAACATAAACTGACAAACACACACTGAAATGCATGCACCTCCACACACAACTGATACCACTATGGGTTCCTTACAGTTGACGAGTTAAAGCACACACACTCACGCACACACACAGACACACACACGCACACACACAGATACACACGCACACATAAGCTCACTCCCTCACTCACACACACACACACACACACACACACACACACACACACACACACACACACACACACACACACAGGACTTGCATTATGACTAGGTGATTGTAGTTCTCACTGTTACTCAAAGCGTGTGGTTTCTCCAGCGGTCAGGTGGTCTGCCGCAGGGTGAACGGCAAGCCCTCCCCAAAGCACCCACACATCTCTGCAAAAGACTCAACCGGTGGGGGGCGGGGGTGGGAAGGCCCCTGAGCTCCTGCTATCTGGGAGCAGTCAGCTCACCTCTGTTGGGTCACGTTGGAGATTACCTGCCTGGATAAACGACATCTTTATGACCCCGCCTCTCCCCTGCCCACCCACCGATGATACACTGGTTAAAGCCTTGTTAGAGTGGCAGCCAATCAGAGCACGCGAAGAGGCTAAATTGATGGGACTGTGTTTTGATTGGGTCCCTGAGGACCTTGTAGGGCACCTTGGGGTGCTCAGTACCGACCCAAACCAATTTAGTCCCCTGATTGACTGACAGATGTGATTACATCAGGCATGTTGTGCATGTATGGAACCTCCTCCGACCCCCCCCAACACACACACACACACACACACACACTCACACTCACACTCACACTCACACTGACTCACACAAATACAAACGCCTGTGTGTGTGTGTGTGTGTGTGTGAGGGGGTGTTGGCGCGTGTCCTAGGTAGTAAGTGGTGCTACTGAGACGGGGGGGCTGGGGGTCCCAGCTCTGACAGTGAGGGATGTGGACAGGTCCGCAGCAGCTGTGAGTGCCTGTCACCGTCCTGGGGGTGGGGGGGAGGGGGTTGACCAGGTTCACAGGGAGATGTCATGGGGAGGGGGGGGAGGAGGGATGGGAGGGTGGGGGAGAGGGTGGAGGAGAGGGTGGAGGCGGCGGTGCTGTAAGAGACTCTGAGTCGATTTATGACGCAACAATGATGACACAATGTACCCTAGGACCTGGATGGGGGGGGGGGGGGGGGGGGGGGGGCGTGTTGTGTGCGTCCGAGAGAGAGAGAGAGGGAGTGCATGTTGTGAGAACGCGATACAGAGAGTGTGTGTGTGTGTGGGGGGGGGGGGGGGTACTGTGTATGTGTGCGTGTGAGCTTGTGAGCCTTTGCGCATGTATGCGTGTGTGTATGTGTGTGTGTGTGTGTGTGTGTGTGTGTGAGGGTGTGTGTGTGCATGCGTGTGCGTGTGTGCATGCTTAGATAACTGTTGACCCACTTGTCTCATAACTGCTCAAAGTTGAGAGTGAGTCAGGTCAGAGTAGACACTGTGTATATAATGTGTAAAATATAATATAGAATATATAATGCAGAAAATGTAATATATGATGTATAATAATAAATAATGTATAAAATATGATATATTATATAATCTGTGTCTAGCTCTGGTAACTGGTCAGTGCTGGTCATGTCATTCTAAGTTCTAGACATGTAAATATATACTGTAAATATCTAGTATCAGATGGTGAAAGTCTGCAATCTCACTGCTAGATGTCACTAAATCGTACCAACTCTAACTTTAAACATGAGTTTTTTTGGTTTGTATCTCTTCATGGGTAGTGGGGTTGTTTTGTGATTGGGAGGCCAAGAACATGTTCTGGGGTATTCAGCTTTCACTAGTCTTTTTCCTACTTCCAACTATGCCCATCTTATACCCGCCTTTTCCTTGCGTGGTTCGCGCGTTTACACTGACCGAGGTAATATACCGGCTCGATTTCGCACCCCAATTTACCCTCACGAACCCTACACATATTAGGGGCTTCATTTTTATGTAAATGTGGATCGCATCGTGGTACTAGGGGCGGGACTTGGGTAGAGGTGTTGCTGCGTTGTCTCTACAACAGAGACAACGCAGCTGTCGACATCAACATGAGCAGTTCTAACGGGAGAGATCCTGAAATCCGCGTGCTGCTGACCACCATAGGAGAGAAGGTGATGCAGTCACATTTAACGAAGACGTTGAAATATGATGCGATCTACGATAGTAGCGGAGGATTTTTCCTTACGAGTCTTTCGTCGGGATAAACAAACAAGTGGTCAGCAAAATAAATAATATGTTTGCGTTATTGCACTTGTAAATATTTAATCGCATTTGTAGCCTAACTCAGATGTAGTCTACTGATTCTTGCATACCAGTGGCTTGAATAATAAAAAAAAAAAAAAGCATTTGGGGTATGCAAATTATTCTAAAGAGGTCTACTCTCCAATGAACCAAGAAGGCCCTTCCCTTTTTTCCGCCTTCATCCTTGATGAAGGCGGAAAAAGCCCCTCTGTTTTACACAGGCGAGACAGTGAAATTGCAGGGTGTACCAAGCCGCGACCGAACCGGCTTGGCAGTGTAAAAATGCCTAGTATCAAAAGAGTCATTTTTGGTCGTCTCTCACCAAATAAGATTTATCTAGTGCCACACAACCTGTTATGACCAACCTGTTTGAAAATGAAGATAACACAGCATATAAAGTTTTATATAAGTTATACTATATTTAGAAGATATATGTTTGTTGCATTTATGAAATTTGTAGTATATTTTGGTTGATAAAATATTCAAACGCTATTGTGGCACTTTTATTGTCACAATATCACTTTGATCTCCTTATAAGAGGTGTTCCCTTTCCATTATGTATTTCTATATTTTTCAAAGCTACATGCAGAATGCTGAAGGGCCGCGTGTTGCTCTAGAGTCACAGCGGGCTGACCCCTGGTCTATTAACACAACGCAGGCTATTATAAGATAGCTGTCATCAATGACCAATTATTTGTTGTTGTTATTGGAAAGCTCCATTACATAAGATGAGTACTTTAGCGTTTCCACATGTTGATTAAGGACTTCTGAGGGTCCGCTTGGCCGTTTGGTAGGATAGGAGCAGTGACTTTTTAAGTTGGAGAAGTCCTTTTTCTGACCTTAATTCAACATTTTTGTTGTGTGGTTCGCTTTCGATTTTATTCAAATGACCATTATAATTGAACATTTGTCTACTCTGTGTAGTTGTATGCAATGTGTGGATATTGTTAATATGATAGACTGGTACTGGTCTGTACTAGTCTATAGTGGCCTGTAACTGGTCTTTTCTGGTCTATGCGTCTCTGAACTGGTATATACTGGTCTATCGTGGTCCTTACATGGTCTGAACTCATCTATACTGGTCTATAGTAATAACTAGTCTATACTGGTGGATAGTGGTCTGTACATGGTCTGACCTTATCTATACTGGTCTATAGTATTAACTGGTCTATACTGGTGGATAGTGGTCTGTGTCTGAACTCATCTACACTGCGCTATAGTATTAACTAGTCTATGCTGGTGGATAGTGGTCTGTGTCTGAACTCATCTACACTGCTCTATAGTATTAACTGGTCTATGCTGGTTGATCATGGTCTGTACATGGTCTGACCTCATCTATACTGGTCTATAGTATTAAACTAGTCTATACTGGTTGATCGTGGTCTGTACATGGTCTGACCTCATCTACACTGCTCTATTAACTAGTCTATGCTGGTGGATCGTGGTCTGTACTGGTCTGAACTCATCTACACTGCTCTATAGTATTACTGGTCTATACTGGTTGATCGTGGTCTGGAGTCCTGTAGGACTCCTTCCTGGCGCCCAGAGGATGTAGTTTTTGTGTTGTGCGCTCCGCTGGGGACAGAGGGCTCCTTCATGCCAGCGTGTCCAGCAGCATCTCCTGCTGAAGCAGGGCATTCAGCCCTCCCTCACACGGTCACATGACCCTCCCTCACATGATCACATGACCCAGCCGTGCCCACGGGCTACCGCTCAGCCCGCAAGATGACTCAGACATTTAGTCTCGAGGTCCCAGCAGCAAACAAAGACAATAAATGATTTATTGATTGTCAAAAAATGTCAAACATCTTCAATCGCTCAAGGTCACTTACACACAAACACACACTGTCATAGTTGCACTATAAGATAGTTCCCCGGGCTGATGAATTAGATGTTCTGTCCTCTGTGAAACTCCTTAAACTCATCTGTGATGTTCCCATTCGGTGGTTAGTCCCTTAAAGCGAATTGCTGGGCTAACCTTTTGTCTGAATTGTGGCTGTAGATGAAGCTTTGCTAACCGAGCACAATGGTAAGCTTTGATCTTTGATGGCAACTGGAATAATATTAAACTGGAGGAGAAAAAAATAGTGTGTGTGCACTTGCGGGTTCTCTCTTACTGGTTTGAAATTTAGTAATAATATGCAGAATAGGTTTATTCATTTCATTAGAAATGGTTGGGTTTAGGTTTCAGGTTAGCCATGGTTAGGCTTTGGTAGTTTATGTCATAGATGGTCAAGTTTAGGTATCAGGCTAGAGATGGTTCGGTTTAGGTATTAGGTTACAGATGGTAAAGTTTAGGTATTAGGGTGGGGAGGGTTAGGTTTAGGTATTATGTTAGAGATGGTTAACTTGAGGTGAAAGGTTAGAGATTGTTAAATGTTGGTATGAGGCTAGGAATGATTAAGTTAAGTAGGTTAGAAGAAGTCCCGTGAGGTTATAGATTCAGTAGGAAGAGCTCAATGAAGGTCAGGGTATTGAGAAGTGGTGCATCATGGGAACTTCCCTCTAGTTTCTTTGTGGGGTCTCGAGCACACGTGGGCAATGGAACATCCTGGTCATGCCGGTTCCAATACACCTCTCAGACTGTAACACGTCTCCGAGCTGTTCCGTGGGCCTGTAGGTGTGCTGCTGCCTGTTGTTATTCAGCGTGGCTAAGGTGGTTCAGCGTGACTTCAGCCAACACGGCCGTGACGATTGTTCCGATCGAGGGGAACCATGACAACAGAGAGAGAGAGAGAGCCCACTTAAGAAGCCCCGGGGCACTCAGGCATAGCGGCGTGGTTTTGTGTGTTTTTTCCGACGCATGTAGGCCTACCTAATTTAGTTCAACATTTTCTTTGATTCTTTTTTTAACCCTTTATTTACATATGATGTATGCTGAATTGATGATCACAACCCCCCACTTGCCTAACAGTAATTTTCATAGCTATGAGCCCTGTGTTAATCCCTGGGGTTGATGTTCCAGCGGGCCACTCGGACATTAATAATTCTGGTCGAGAAGTCGGCCTCATTTGCAATGCTAATAAAAACTAATTTCTAAACCAAAGCTTGGGAGTGTGGGATGGGGTGTGGCTGGGGGGGGGGGGGGTGTAAGTAAGATAAGAGGGAGAGAGAGATAGAGGAGAGTAAGTGACAGAGCGAGAGTGAGGGCGAGGGTGAGAGACGGAAGGAGACGGATAGAGAGGAGAGGGAAGGAGGAAGAGAGAGGCGAGGGAAGGAGAGAGGGAGAGAGAGAGGGAGGGAGGGAGAGAGAGAGAGAGAGAGAGAGAGAGAGAGAGAGGAGAGATGAGAGAGAGAGAGAGAGAGAGAGAGAGAGAGAGAGAGGAGAGAGAGAGAGAGAGAGAGAGAGGAGAGAGAGAGAGAGGGAGAACAGCATATTGGGAGAAGGTAGACTATGAGAGGGATGGAGAAGGGTGGAGAGGTGGAGGGCTTGGTGTCACTGTACCTTCTACTCCTAATTAAAAAGCCAAAACGCTGACACTTCGCAGACCATCTGCCCCGAGGGAGAGCTCTTCAGAACAATCTGGACCGTGTTCTCCTGATGAACGCTGCATACATTATTCATACTTAAATCCGTATTCATCCTTCACATCAACATCTGCCTGCCTCGACACGTCCTCTGTTCACATGTGGATTTAAAAACCAGTTTTGCTGCACATTTATTCAATTTAGGGCAAGGCACAGAGACAAGAGTGTGCAATGGGATGTTAGAGAGTTTTGTGGAGAATTCAGTGGTTGTACCTAGAAATGCTTGTATGCGGTGTATCTGCAAACAGCATGCACACACTTACCTGCGCGTGAGACCAGAGGTTTAGCAAGGCTAACCACAACAGATCCCGTATGAGTCCTTCTGCAATCTGCTGCTGAGCGACCTATGAGCTTTACAAGCACATCCATCCATCCTATGAGCCCGACAATACACGTTGATTTAGAGGTACGGATTAATATGCACACATTCACACGTGTACAAACATACCAACCCAACCATACACACACCAAACACACACACGCAGGACAATTAGGGCGTCTCTTCCGTGATTGGTTCGGGGAAACAATCTTGCTTGTCAATCACAGGTGCGTGAAATGCATAATTTCTCAATGGCGGTGAAATGTAGGGAGGTGGGCAACGTCTTTTTTGGGGTTGGTAAATGTCAAAATCTGTCCCTCTTCTGCGCTTCTCTGCGCTGTCTTAACCTTTATTTCACATTCTTCATCTTTAAGAACCCTTCAGAAGTCTCCAAAGGGGACGTTTTTTAAAAGCCTTGGTTAGACATGCTTGGTTCTATACATTAACCTTTGCCTGCCCCTACTTGCCATTTGAAAACCAGTTTAACCAAGCATTTATTTTTAGCCAGGCTTGGTTGGACCTGGCTCTTACTCTGTTAAATTCTGCAGTTCATCGTGTCGCGTAATTAAACTACAGTTCAACAAGTTCGTGATCTGTTGAGAGGAAATTCTGTGTGTGTGTGTGTGTGTAGGGGAGGGGAGTGTCCCTGTGTTCACCGATACTTTCAGAAAATAGATCCAAAGTTCCCCTAACATTCAACCCTCTACACTCTGAACCAAACATGTCAAACAATAGCAAATGAAAAACAATACTGAGCAGTGGCAGTGTGAGACTTTCCTCTTCCATCTGCTGTCTTATCAGCTTCTTTCTGTTCATGTTTTACAGTCATACCCACGGGCCTGGGTTTCACGAGAGGGTCGACAGTTGAATTGAAAGGACTTTATGAGTGTGCTCACAACCGCCTGAACAAATGAAGACGTTATTCCCAGAGCCGGTCTCAGCGGGCGTTGAGTGGCGGCAACTTTGAAGCGACGCCGCGTTGTAAACGTCTGGAACAGCTGTTTCCAGCCGTGGGAGAACATCGATTCCACACTCCCAAATTCTGTCCTCATTCCATTCAGCAGAAGTAGAAAGTTGAGCAGAAGGGACGTTTGTCCACTAGAGGAGGCTACGCGCAGGCCGGCCAGGCGGGCCAGGCGCTGGGATGGACGAGGCCTGGGGGGTCCGCGGTGTGCAAGGTGTGCACGGCGTGCTTGTGCGAGTGGTGTGTGTGTGTGCTTGGTGTATGAGGTCGTGCCCGGTGTGTGCCTGTGCACGGTGTCCAAGGTGTGCGTGTGCACGGTATCCATTGTGTGCGTGTGCACAGTGTGTGTTGTGTACGAGGCTTGCACGGTGTGTGCACGTGCACGTGTCCAAGGTGTGCGTGTGTGTGTGTGCGTGGTGTGCATGTGTGCGGTGGGTGTGTAGTGCACGGTGCGTCTACACCGGTGCTTCCTTGCCTCAGGGAAGAACTCTGCAGAAATATGTATTTATAACTGCACATCAGCTATAAATACCTATTCCTGACAGGGACGCAACCACTTCAGTTGAGCGAGGGATGCAAACCCAATATTTTTGATTTGCATTATTATTGATCGATTATTCCACATATTGAGCGTTCTTGCTCCATCCCATCTCAATTAATATCTTTTCATCTTAATTAAGTGGCTTTTTATGAGCCTGTCACTGATTTATGATACTTTCTCACAGTCTGCTATGTGTGAAATATTGTTAGAATGGCTAATAAACTAGTACATATTTATTATCCTGGTAATAATGTGTCTGACTTTACTCATGATAATTCCCTTCAACTCTAAGTGTTCCTTGAACTCCTGGCTGGATCGCTTTGTGACTCTGGCTCCGATGTTCCACAGAGCGGGCCAAGGCTTTGATTAGAGACGTGTGTTTAAAACACGTGCACGCACACACACACACACACACACACACACACACACACACACACACACACACACACACACACACACACACACACACACACACACACACACACACACACACACACACACACACACAGAGAGACACACACAAAGACACACCGCCTTTTACTGCAACTTATAGTGACTTATGTTATGTTAAGACATCTAATGAAGCCAAACAAAGAGAGGGAGAGAGACTGGGAGGAAGGAAGGGGGATGAGGTAGGGGAGAGGGAGAGGGGGGGGATAGATGGGGGAGAGAAAGAGTAAGAGGGAGGGGAAGGGAGAGAGTGAGAGAGGCAAAAGAAGGAGAGAGGGATAACCTTCCTCCCACATGTGAGAAAATGCGTTTCAGGAACAGTTCTTGGCTGCTCTCCATCCCTCCCTCTGCCTCTCTCTCACTCTCTCTCTGTCTCTTTCTCCCGCTCCATCTCTCTCTCTCTCTCTCTCTCTCACTCTCACTCTCACTCTCACTCTCCCCTCCCACTCTCTCTCTCTTTCTCCCTCCCGCTCCAGCTTTCTCTCTCTCTCTCTCTCTCTCTCTCTCTCTCTCTCTCTCTCTCTCTCTCTCTCTCGCTCTCTCTCTCCTTCTCCCTTTCTCGCTCTCCTCCCGCTCCCTTTCTGCCTCTCCTCCCTCTCCCAGTTCCAGTTCTTGGTCTAGGCGCACTCCTGTGAGGTCCAGCCCAGTGGGCCACAGAACCCGTCTGTCACCCTTGCGCTCAGCCTTTTCATTGAACTCCTCCCGCAGTCAGCTGAAGACGATGGCAAGACGCCAGGGCAGTTTAAGACCGAGAGATTCCAACTGCTGCTGCAGGGAGCGGTGGGGACTAGGGAGGACCGCTCAGACCTAGCCCAGATCGTACATGAGAGAGAGAGAGAGAGAGAGAGAGAGAGAGAGAGAGAGAGAGAGAGAGAGAGAGAGAGAGAGAGAGAGAGAGAGAGAGAGAGAGGAGAGAGAGAGAGAGAGAGGAGAGAGAGAGAGAGAGAGAGAGAGAGAGAGAGAGAGAGAGAGAGAGATTCAGACAATGAAAGAGAGAGACAGCGACAGAGAGCGGAATGGTGTTAAGGTTTCAAGGAATGAGATAAGATGGTTATTAAGTACATTCATTCCCCTACCCCTATGTGAATGAACCCTTTCACACACACACACACACACACACACACACACACACACACACACACACACACACACACACACACACACACACACACACACATACACACACATACACACACATAAACACGCAAAATGTTCTGTTAGGCGGCTAAGGTAATTAAAGTGCATCTTTTTTTATGCATGTATGTATACTGTATGTATGTACACATGTACACATGTATACATGCATTCATGAAAAAGTATATACGTTCATGAAGTTTATATGTTCATACTATGAACTACATAGCTGTACTAGAGTTCATTCTAGTAGTAGAGCTATACACACTCATTCATACAGTAAACACACACACACACACGCGCGCGCACACACACAAGTTTCTCAGGGAGGCAGCGTTTTTGGAAATACATGTTCTGTTAAAACAAGTTTCGTTTCTCTTTACTGAGAACATGAGGGGCCCCTCTTTTACACACATACACACACACACAAATACACACACACACACACACATACACACACAAACACACACACACACACACACACACACACACACACACACACACATAAACACACACACACGCAAAACCTAAACAAGCGCATGCATGCGGGCGCACACGTATACACATGACTGTGTACACAGACATAGCAGTGGAATCTGCAAACGGTTTGTAAAAAGATTAGAGGATTCCAGCGCTACACACCGGAGATGTCGGCTTCTGACAAATGGCAAAAGATCTCCGATTATTTACATTAAAAGAAAGAAGGCCACACTAACACAAGTAAACGTGTCATTGGACACAGATAAACAAATAATAAACAAAACACACCGGTTTCTCTTTTCAGTTTAATGACCCTTATCATTCCCGAGGATAAAACAAGAAAACAGAAAAAATAAAACATCCTAATTATTTAATAAATTCATTATCAATCGCAGATTGAAAACTCTATTTTATACAATGAATTCCACACAATCCAGAGGACACCCGCAGCTCAGCGACCTGCTCCCAGCCGTGGCTTGGTTACCACCAGCTGGCAGCGAGCCACCGGCTCGGCTGCACGGCTCTCGTTGCCGACTGTCACAGAGGTCAACGATTGCAGATTTGTGAATGGAGCGCTCTCGCGCGGCGCGAATACATCAGGAAGAAGCAAAGGCCAAGTTACAGAGCATGCTCTGCAAGTGCCTCTCTGCCGATGTGGGACCGTAATAACTTACTGAACACCCGCAAAGTATTAATCTAAGTAAGAGTCACTTCCTCTGTAAATATTGAACGATAGACTCATACTGCCAAGTCATTGTCTGAAGGGCGATCGCCAAATGACCAAACAAACGTTTTAATTTGGCTGCCGGCTTGTTTGTCGCTTATGATTCATTCACTTTTAGTCATTTATAGAGCCCTGGAGCAGACAGAAAAGGGAACAACAGAGAGACAAAGAGCCTTTTTATCATTGCATTTATCGAGCTCTGAATAAATTATTTCTTTGTTTCTCAGTAACACAATGCACAAACACTTGAAATATAACAGTCTTAGTCGAGTTCAGATGGACCACTTGTATGTAGTTTGAGGTCAGTGTGAACAGACATGAATCTAATTCAAGTTCAGTTTGGATGAGACCTGAATCTAGTTTTAGGTCAGTGTGAAAGAGACCTGAATCTAGTTCGAGGTCAGTCTGAATTAAACCTGAATCTAGTTTGAGGTCAGTGTGAATGAGACCCAAATCTAGTTTGAAGTCAGTGTGAAAAGAACTGCATCTAGTTTGAGGTCACTGTGGCTGAATCTAGGTTCCGGTCAGTGGATGAGACCTGAATCTAGTTTGAGGTCAGTGTGAACAGACCTGTATCTAATTTAAGGTAAGTGTGGACAGACCTGTATCTAGTTTAAGGTAAGTGTGAACATACCTGTATCTAGTTTACGGTCGGTGTGAATGAGACCTGAATCTTTGAGGTCAGTTTGAACAGACCTGTATCTAGTTTACGGTCGGTTTGAAGGGACCTGCATCTAGTTTGAGGTTGACGTGAGGGGTGAGGGGTCTCCTGTTTCCCTGAGCCACCACCAGGGCGGCGTGGTTCCCACTACCCGAGTGTACAAGACAAGTTAAGCTCTGCTGCCAAACCAGGGCGAGGGATTTAGCCCACATTGCTGAATGGGCCCGAGCAGACCAGTGGCGCTGGCAAACAAACACAAGCGCCACATCAAAAGACGGGGAGGCGTCGACTGGAGCGGGAGAGGTCAAACCAGGGGTCAGACGGGGCATTCTGCTCAATGGAACAGGTCGTATTTTCATAGAGGCCGAGTGGCGACGTGTATCTCTTGTCTGATTTAATAATTTCACATACGATGTGACCTAATGTGATGCCAAGTCACGGTTGGCACATAAAGGAAGAAACACCCCCACACCTCAGACGGAAGTCTATCGCCGGTGGTTAATCAGTGGATCGAGTTAACAGTGCAGTGTAAGCCATCCTTCGCCAAACACCGGGCTCGTCGGCAAGGTCTTGTGTTTGTGTTCATGTGTGCGAGATAAGGAGAACAAATCACAGGAGGTAGAGAAAGGGACAAGGAACTGTGGAGGGCCCGGTCAATGGGAACCATGTCGGTTAGGTTCTTAGAGTCTCGAATACACACGGTGACACGTTGACGGAAATAGTTTATCCATCCGTCAAAGAGCTCGTGAAATAGGGCCCAGGGTGCCGGAAGATTTGTTTGATGCCGCTTTTCTTGTGAAACTGGAACTGTGTGTTCAGTGTTCCGCCCATGGATCTGATCCTCATCTGATTTGAATGGATATGAAATTAAAAAAATGAATTGTGACTCATGCCAAGACAAACAGTTAGATTGACACCAGTGTGTTTAAGGTAGCCCAAAGCTATCCAAAAAGTCCCTGTAACTTTAACTCTATGCTCCTCAGTGCTCTCGGCTAGCTAATGCTCTGGGATGACAGTCATTTCAAATAGTGATTTTAAACAGTTTAAACAATGTAAAAAGACTGGTGGTATGCATATTTGATGGGCTCAGCAGGGTGCATCCCTAGTCTTTGTAAATGGGTGTTTTTGAAGAATCCCATAATGCACCACATCCCCCGGTTATTTACCCTGATCGCAACTGTGTCAACAAAACCTCACCCCAAGGTGAGGTTTTGCCTAAACTTAGCTTAAACTCATACCTATATTTCTAACCTATCACCGAAACTAAACGATCTCTACGCTAGCCCCTAAACCTCAAACTAGGGGTGTACGGTATAAACAGTATAGAAAGTACACCGGTGTGAATTTGCGCTACGGTATGGATTTTGACGTTATCGTCAGACCGGTGTGACCGGTAGAAAGTGTAACAAAGTAAGTAACGCGTTAACACAGTAACCTAACTACTTTTAAATGTAAAAGTAAAGTTACGCGCAACTACTGAAAATATTCTAACGAAACATAGTTCCTTTTTCAATTCGGCGCAAAGGTTACTTTTCCAAGGCACGCAGGCGCGCTTGCTACGCGCCTGCGTGCTTGCGCAATTGTCCCTTCACAAGCTCTCATTCCTAACCGTACGAGACAGACCAGGCCCCCAGGAGCAGTGCATACTTCCTCAATCCACCAGTGCTCAACGGCCAAGCCTGGTATGCAGCTGTTTTAGCGGGCTGTGGACGGGTCCCTCGATTCATGGGGCCCAGAAGTAGATATCTCCGTTCACTCCAATGCAAGGGGGGAACAGGAATGTGTCTGTGCAAACAATTTCTCGATATCAATCAAAGGCTCATAAATTATCTTTATACCATGTACTAATAAAATGTACGTTTTCTCAAAACACCACCTCAAGCATTATATAAGCCGTTTTTATTTATTTATTTTCTGCAGGAGGGGTGGGCAGCTGAAAGGAGTCGTAGTGAGACAAATGTTGTTTCGGCCTGGCATCCGAGAGGGCTCAGTGCACGGCTCTGTTAACTTCGTGTGTCCGAGGTTTTTTCTCTTACTTAACATGAATGACGTTAATGGTTTTAAGGGACTGTGGTGACTTTTTATCACTTAAAGTCGCCGAGGGATATGTAGACAGACCTCTCGTTTATAATGCTACAACGCTAACAAAGCTAGAAAACGAAAATATTTCTGCATCCGGCACGTCATGCACTAGGGCAGGCCTATTCAACTAGAGGCCCGTGGGCCAAATGCGGCCCCTCTTAATTTTTTTCTGGCCCGCAAGAGTAAAAAAGCAAAAAAAAAAGCAAAATAAAATAAAGGAGAAACATAGTGGCATGCAAATCAGGTTTCTGTGTGTAGCTTATTCTGACAATGTTTGGCTCAACCGATACGTGTGAGTCTAGCTTTTCTCATATGAATGCCATCAGAACAAGGACATGTTGCTGCATGACCTATGAGAAGCTGCATGAGTGTCTCAGGATGAGCCAAACTAGGCAAACAAGGCAGTGCAATCTTTCTCACTGACTCACTGGGTCAAAATGTCTCATATGTACAGTAGTTCAGTTTTGTGATGATTCAAACAACATTGTTGAATTCTAAATACGTGTCCAAAATATGTGAGAACAAAATCTTTTATAATGATACGATTAAAAATGAAGAAGGAAGGAATGCGTCTGACAAGTTTATTCCATGTAGTAGTACTATATATATTAAGTTAACACTACTTTAAGTATGATTTATTTGTAGCGAATTCATTCACGTAGTTTTACTCTGTGTGGCCCATGAACCCCCTGTGGTTTTCCTTTTCGGCCCACTTGTTAAGGAGGTTGAATAGCCCTGCACTAGGGCGTTGCTAGGCTCCCATGATGCGGAAGCAGATCTCTCCTTGATGTTGCCCTACGCCATTGAGCAGTTTTTAATCCGCTGTCCTTTCTTTGATAGGTTCATGAGACAGGCGCATCGTGAAGCTGTCTCTGCATATCAGACATTGCTTCCGCGGGCATTTTCTAAAGCCTGTCCTTACGACAAAATGCCAGTGGTGGAACGAGATAACAAACACCGTCACTGTTTACCTGTGTAAGTACATGGTTCCCTTTCAAAACGTAGATAGAAAGGGTTCAAAGAGATGGTCAAAACACTCTATCCCAGGCACGCATTACCTTCCCGCACACTTCAGCCAAATTGAGATGCCAAAACTATACGGCAATGTCCGCTAGCAAGTGGAGAAAGATATCCATGCTATTAAACATGAGTGTTTTTCAGAGATGGAAGTAACTTGAGAAAAGATTTAGCATTTTTTCATGCAGTTTTGCTGCCTTACCAGTAATTTACCCCTCAGAAGCATTTATATCGAAATTAGAAGATAAAATTAACATTACGTGATATAATACTGCTAACGTCTATGCCTATAATCATATCGTGATATTCCCTTTAGGGGGTCATCCTTATGTTCCCCAGGTCCATGTTCCCCGTTTTTCCAAAAAAGGTTCCTATGTTCCCCTGTAGCAATACATACCGGGGAGCATAGGACCCTTTTCTGAAAAAGGGTCCTATGCTCCCCACTGTTGCGGGGAACATAGGACCCTTTTCTGGGAAAAGGGTCCTATGTTCCCCCTTGACTTCCGTTTTTTGTTCCCCCCTTGACCTACCTCTGACATTAAGTTAAGTACATTTGCATGAAATCATGCAGGTCTACATATAACTTGGCGATAGCTTTAATAGGTTGCATGATTTTTCTGAGCCCCAGGCCCCGTGCCTGGCAAACAGAGGCCTGTTCACGATTCTGATTATAATTTGGGCCAGTGAACATCACATTCGGGCAAGTTGAACCTGACCTGTACTTGCCCGATGGGCAAGTGCTTATGAAACCTTAGTGTCAACCCCTGGTGGTTATCTTGGCCAGAATTTAGCAGTAATGGTGGAAAAAGTAACAGACCGGGGAATATAGGACACTTTTTTTGAAAAAAAGTTAGTTAGTGATGGTAAAAAAAAAAAAAAATTGTAGTCCACAATGTCAAAGCAACGTAGTTTAAGCTACGACATGCAAACTGCCGTGCACAGACAGTAATGCCGCGGTGTACGGACCTGGATCGCGCACCTTGCGATCCGGGTCCGCACACCGCGGCAGGCACATAACTGTCCATGCACGGCAGCTTGCATGTCGTAGCCAGCGTGCACGCAGCAATCTGTGTTTCCACACAAAACAAGAATCAGGATTAAGGCGCGAAACAAGAATAAGTATTGAGCAATGATAACACAACGTCACGTTTTTATTAGTTATTATCATTGTGGAAGCAGAGGAATGCAAATGTGCAATAGTTTAATGACTTAATGGGCCCTATCTTGCATCCGGCGCAATTAACTTTCTACACTGACTCATTTGTCGTTGCTAGTTTGCAACTGGCGCAGAGCGTTCTTTTCCCTCCACTGCCACGCGCCTGTAAATTAGGGAATGATCTTGCGCCCCAAGGGGCGGTTCGGCGAAAGGAGGAGGCGCAAACGTTCCCTGGTGCTATTTTGCAGTTTCAGAAAACAATTGCGCCACAAACCAATAAATACCTGGTTTAAAGTCAGTGGCACGTGGTTCAGATGCTATTTTTAGGGCGCATGCATAATGTTGCTTGTGCACCTCGCGCATACAGTTTGCTTCTCTCATCTACCTAGCCACACATTCTTGGTAAATTATTTGGGAAAGAACAGCTGATACAGTGGTAATAAGTTGTACTTTTAAATCAATGCATCTGCAAACACCATACAACAAACACATATTTTCTTGACACAGACATCGTGTACAAAAAATTAGTATTTGATCGTGAGAAAACATTGTTTGACCTTTTTTCCATGGCAATATATATTAATGGGGGGACACATGCATATTAGGAACACAAGTCGATAATGATAATGCATACAATACTGGTAAGAAACCATGTTTGTTAATTCAGATTCAGCTTTATTGGCCAGGTTTGCGAACAAACGAGGAATTTGACTTCGGTCCCTTAGCTCTCTATGTACAACACTTAACCTACACAACACACAACATTTAACCTATTGTTAATATCTAAAAAAGAGAAAAACACAAAACAGAAAACAGTACAAAAAAATAAATAAATATAAATAAACGGTTAAGTATACAGAATAACAATACAATACAATAAATAACAATAATTATAATAATATAATAAAATAGAGGGTGGGGGCTAATTCTGAGCGTTCAACAGAGAGACTGCTTGGGGAAAGAAGCTGACTTTGTGTCGGCTGGTTTTGGCAAACAGTGCCCTGTATCCGAGGGTAGGAGGTTGAACATTTTGTGACCAGGATGTGAGGGATCTAGGGCGATTCTTGTTGCCCTTTTCCTGACCCTGGACTGGTACAGGTCCTCAATGGTGGGAAGGTCAGCTGCAATGATCTTCTCCGCAGCCCGTATTGTCCGTTGCAGTCTGGCCCTGTCCCGTTTGGTGGCTGACCCAAACCAGACAGTGATCGAGGTGCAGATGACAGACTGGATGATGGCTGAGTAGAAGGTGGTCAGCAGCTCTTTAGGCAGATTAAACTTCCTTAGTTGTCGCAGGAAGTATAACCTCTGCTGGGCCTTTATGTATCGCGTATATCATTAAATAGAACCACAGTTACCGCATATCATATGTGTGTTAAGTTTTCTTTGCCGAAATGTATTTGAGGAGTCAGTGTTTCTGAAGTTGTGGAAGAAAACGCTATTCCATGTGTGAATTAGGCCATATTATTTGGGCATAAACTAAGCCATTTGAAGTTTGAAATTCATGTGGTCATGTATCTGTCTCATCGAAGACTGCAAACGCGCTGGCAAAATATCAACTCGTCTGATTCAAATGCGCTCATGGCTCTTAAAGGGGATGGGAGATGGCCCTCTCATTGGTTTATTGCGCGTTACGCCCAAACCACACCTACGGGTAATTAGGCTACTTCAGACCAACACTTTTTAGATTGGCGCCGGGCGCAAGAGTCATATATAAAATAGCAACATCGCCATAGAACCGCCCACAAAGCTACTTGCGCTTTGCGCTTCTCACTTGCGTTTCAGACTGTTCAAATAGGGCCCAATGTCTAACTCGGGTTTTATTGTTATTATTTGCATATGAATTCAGGGTAGTCTTTTATGCCTAAAAAACATGTTGAGAATGATATTCATCTCATTAATGTTGAGAAACATGATTGCGATTAAAGGGGACATATTATACTACCAGGTGTGATGTGATTAGCCATTACAAGCCGTTTAGAAAATGTGCAGCTTCTGACATTACAGGTGGGCGTGTCCACCTAGATTTACGACGGATGGATGAGCAACGTTTGCTACAGTCCACCGGGGTTGGCTGGTAGACTGATCTATCCAGCACACATCTAGGTGGACACGCCCACCTGTGATGTCAGAAGCTGAACCTCATCAAAACATCATCAAAACGGCTAATCACACTTACAACTACCTGGTGGTATAATATGTCCCCTCTACTATCTCTAAATGTTGATCTTCACCAGTAGTAGTTTCCGTTCCAGCAGCAGCAGTATGGCAGTTGCAGTAACAGTTGGCTAAGCAAGGGAAGATTATATAGCACATTGTATAGCACATTTTATACACGCAACATGCAATTTTATTTTGGTAATGAAGGGCCTGTGCCCCAGTCATTTGAGTCTAGAAACGCCCCTGCCGTACAACCCTACCTCAAACCCGTAAAGACACCTGATAGCAAAATACACCCATTTCAAAATATAAACAAACCATCATCAGTTTGGTATACCTTAACCCGGCCATTCCTAATGCATCATGGGAGATGGAGTGCTGGCTGGGGTGGTCCCTGTTCATGTCAGAGAAGCATGACATTCCGGCAGAGCTGCAGGCCGGGCGTGGGAGCTCGCACAGCTAGCTCTCCGCTTGTTTGAGTCTTTAACTTTCTCCCCCTTCATCTCTCCAATGGATGGGAAGCAAGGGGGGACAAACGTGGCCTGGATTTATCTGTAGTGATCAGGGATTTGTCAGGTGTCTGTTTGTAGTGCATGTGTCTTGGCATTTATATCTTTGAGGGACAGTGACTCAGAGTAGCTTCATGAGCTGACGGTTTCCCTTCTGTACAATCTGAATTATTTGTAGTATTTTGTGGGACTACACGTAGGAATGCTTGTTAGTGCAGTGTCTTGCCTGTAGAAGCACTTTGTAAATAATGCTTTTTAAACACGCTACACAAACAGCTGGTGTGATTATCCGCACTGAACTGCAATTGTGTGTGGTGGAGCATGAGGTCTTTATCTGCTGAGCTTCACTTGTCCTGACACTGGGGAGAATGAGGTTCATGGTTGAAGGCTTGCTGCCTGTGTGCGTGTGTGGTTGTCAAGGGGTCTTTGGTGTATATGGGGAAGAGCACACCAGTATCTGTACTTTTTAATCAACCACGATCAGGAAAACCATACTCTCATTTCACTTTTAGATTGAAGAAGGAACTCCTTTAAAGGCAAAAATCAAATATCAAAAAATCAAATATCTTCACATTTTTCGATATCAAAATATATTTTTATTTGTATATCGACATATACAGCACTCAATGTTAAAATCAGATAATACATACAATACAATCATCACACACACGCACGCACGCACGCACGCGCACACACACACACACACACACACACACACACACACACACACACACACACACACACACACACACACACACACACACACACACACACACACATAAAGGTGTGTACATTGTCGATAGGGAAGTGTGCATAAATGATGGCTACATTCCTCAAGCTGAGGGATGTTGTTTCAAGTTGTTTCCGTTATTATCAATGGAATGAGCTTTGAATGGACTTTGACATCATTAACAGCACAGCTATGCAATACTACAGTAAACCTTAACTTCAGACAGTTGTATGGCAAAATCAGTCTCTGTACCTCAAACTCATTCTCTGCTGTAGTCTCTACTCCAGCCTCTGCAGCACACGCTGCTCTGGTTTTACTGCAGCCTTTTGACTCTACTTCAGTCTCTGCTACAGACAAATTAAGTCTAGAGATAGAGTCTCCAGAGCTTTAGACTCTAGTCGTCTTTAGCCTCTATTGTTGTCTGTAGAGTTTTAGACTCTAGTCGGCTTTAGTCTCTACTGTAGTCCCTAGAGCTCCAGACTAGTCGTCTTTGTCTCTACCGTTGTCTCTAGAACTTTAGGCTCTAGTCTTCTTCAGTCTCTTCTTTCAGCTCTACTTTAGCCTCTACTTCAGCCTCGACAGCTCCCCTTTAAGGTGTCTCTCTGAGGCCCCACCACACTGTGACTGTTGGAAGGCTAGGTACTTCCCCACTGCATCGTCTCCCAAGGGGCCGCTCTCAGGAGAGAGTAAAATAAGGAAGTATCTATAAGTCAACATCCGTGCAGCCACTGTGTGTGTGAGTGTGAGCGTGAGTGTGAGCATGAGCGCAAGTGTGAGCGTGAGTGTGTGCACGCACGTGTGTGTGTGTGTGTGTGTGGGGGTGTGCGCCGCCGCCAGTACACATCTTCATTTCAGATCCATATCTGGAGTCCTGGTACAGCTGCCGCCTCCGGCCAACTTGACAAGGTCGGAGGGATGGAGGGGTCGCGAGGGGTGGCACATGGAGAGGGGGTGGAGGAGAGGGGAGAGATGGAGAGGTGAAAGGGAAGAGCGGTGAAGGGATGGATTGAAGGGGCATAGATGGAGGAGGGGGATCGAGAGCTGGAGGGATGGAGAGGTTGATGGGTGGAGAGATGGGTGGAACGCATGGGCCTGCACCAACTGCCTGTAAGGAAACAGAAAACAGAGTGAATGAGTGGGGCAGGGCTGATATTACTGTCAGCGGTCATGCAGGTTTTCACACTCGGATTTACGGCCCCCCCCGCCCTCTCAGCTTCCTAGATGACTCAAACAGTTCCCCTCGCCTTGTCCTAAACAGGGAAGCATGGTAGATGGACATCAAAGCCCACCGCCCTCGAAACAACGGTAATTCTACTGATGTTTCTTCAACCGCAAAGCAGAACGGAAATCCAAGCAGAGGAGAGCTTGAGCGTGTGAACTCCTTACACGTGTGTGTGTGTGTGTGTGTGGGTGTGTCTGTGTTTCGGAATGTACCAGAATTCCCCCCCGGGGATCAATAAAGACTTATCTTATCTTATCAGTCAACTGTGTGCATTCTCTCCCAGGTACACCTGGCCGGGTCACATGACTGTAACGGCAGGTAGGAGATGTGAGGGCACTTCAAAGCACGCCGGCCGCGGCGGCGGTCTCTGAAGCCGTCAGACTGTTTCACTTTTTATTGCGTTGAGTACACACGGTGGTCACCTTGACAACCGGCGCCACACAGCCTCCGCGCTGTCCGTTACGATATGCCGGTGGGCCGAATGGCGAACCTTGTTCTTAAGCAAGCTACTGTTTTTGAAAAAAACCTTCACACTTTATTCTGACATGTTGTTTCACATGTTGGGCGGGCGGGTGGCTGTTATTGGACACATTCTGGGCCCCAGGGCTGTGGCGTTTGACGTCCATAACGACCTAATAGGTGCGTATTATGAGGACAGGGAGGTGAAGTGCTGTTGTTTGACTGAGCTCCAGCTGATACCCGATGATGGAGTGTGTTTCGTTTATGCAAAACCAAGCCTTGACAGCACCAGCACCAAGCCTTCACAACATTCAGCCCCCGCAGGCTCCAACAGTCTTAAAAACACACAGGGAGTTCAGAGAAATGTGTCCCAAAGCCATGTCCGTCATAGTTTTAGTAATGAAGTGTTGTACGCGACATGTTAGGCAATGTGTGCGTGTACTGATAATGTAATCGAATATAAAAAGGAAATGAAGACTTATTGGTGGGGAATGCACCAGTGTTTTTGAAGCGGGTTATCATGCATGGGAAAAGGAATCCATGGGCGTTTGTCTACATTATGAGTCACACTTAAGTGTTTCCTCTCCCAGACCAGAGATATGAAGCGATCTACTGGAACTCTGTGATAGCACCAAGCTAGCTTGTGATAGCACCAAGCTAGCTTGACTCCCCCTCCCCTGACTCCCCAGCCCAAAGTTCCTCGGGGTCAACATCTGCGAGGACCTGACCAGGACTCACCACACCGACGCCATCACAAAGACGGCAAGTCAGCGGCTCTTCTTCCTCCACAGGCTGCGGAGGTTCAACATGGACTCCAGGATACTCTGCAATTTGATTTAAATCTCTCAAAAAACAATCGGAGAGGTTGAATCTGAAAAATGGGCGTTCATGACCTAATCTATCGCACCCTGATAATACGATCGAGGGAATACCCGAGCTGTCATGGCTGCTTCAGTCACCGGGCTCGGAGACTTGTTGAAGCCACCCTTTCTTTGTTTATCAAAACAATAACATAGGATGTCGATAGATGACGTGTCGAAGCGTGGGAAAAGGGGAAGGTCTATCTGACGTGACTCAAAAGTATTCAGTCTTTCACTCTAATGAGATAGCCGGAAGAAATGTGAGCTATCGTAACATCAACGTTTTTATGCAGCAAACTCAACCATGGGGTAGCCCAGCGTTACCCTGCTATCTGTGGTCAAACAAGAACTATAATTATAAAAAAAGATGCAAAAATAAAAGTTTATTTCCAACGCATGAGGAACGTTATTGTAACATCACTATACATACACCATAGCTTGGTGGCCGGCATTGAGCCACTTGTCATAGTGACACAAAATACATAAATAAACTAGATCACTGCTGAAATATTGTTGCCAGTATTTCCTTGTAAGTAAGGGGGTAAGAGTATGACACTGAACATTTGGAAAGATTTGGGCTCACGTGAGTACACTCACATTGGGATCATATGAGTAAACTCAACCAAACATAAAACAGATCTATTAATTTTAACATATTTTATTGTGCTAGTCTCAGCTTGGTATCTGAAACCAACAATCCAGGCCTGCACTGAATTCCGCTGAACATATCCTGTTAACCTGGGAATCCAGTTTCTTGAAATAGGGTTTCGCAGTGCTCTACAGTGTTCTACAGTGTTCTACAGTGTTCTACAGACTCCCGTGGTCTCTGGAGGAGACTTGGCTTGTCTGTTACTAGCCGGTTGGACCGCAAACCCTCTTGACGAAAGGATGTGACCAGGCGCTCCTGACTCACTCCCGGGGCCAGGGCCTTCAAGGGAAAGTCTTACTACCGAGGAATGGTTAATACTTGAGTAATACAACTCTTCCCTCTGCTGCACACCCCGTCAGCTGCTGCCTGCGTTGCTCTCCGCCAAGCGAACCTACGATATGAACCGCTCTCCACTGTGACGGAACTTCCCCGGGCGGACGTCCAACAGCCGACGCCCGGTGCCAAGTCCGGGCCGGAGATGGCCATGTCCCGGGCCACGTGGCGGCGCGCGGCCCACACAAGGCGGGAAAACGAGGAGCGAGCGGACCTGGCAGCGCTGTCACCTCTGAGGAATGTGCCGCTGGCGGCGTGCGTGGAATGTTCTGAGAGGAGGAGGAGTAGAGGGGGGGGAGCAGGAGGAGGAGGAGGAGGAGGAGGTGCACGTGATTCAACCTCCTATTCTTGGAGCGCATGTCGCTCCCCTCGCGCTCTGCCTAAAAGTGGAGCTGCATGGTGCCAAGCAGCGTAATGCGGCACAGGCGCTGCGGCTACCCAGAATGCAGTGCAGTTTTATTTAGCCGCACATGTTCACATGCTGAACCCGGTGCTCTCTCTCTCTCTCTCTCTCTCTCTCTCTCTCTCTCTCTCTTCCATTTAAGGGCATTCCTCCCATATTCTTGTGTGGATATTAATACGTATGTTCCAGGGCTGTGTGCGGTGACACAGGGACTATTCTCTTGTGGTGTAAAACCACATGATCACAAGGTTTCACAAGCAGCCAATGCACTGCGACATCAGACAACGCAGGGCACAAGGCCGGCCACGCACTTGGACGCTTGCCGATAAATCGCCGGTCCCGCCGGCCATAAAGCATTCCCAGGGATGGAAAACCTCACTCTGCAGCCTCCACACCCCTCACCCTCTCACCACAAAGTCTCCTTACCCCCAGCCTCCACCCCTTCACTCCAAGCCACCTTAGCCACCCTCAACCCCCAGGCCCCTCACCCACCAGCTTCCTCACCCCACCCTCATCCTCCTCACTATGAACCTCCTCACCCCCTCACCCAAGCCTCCACCCCCTCCACCACCCTCACCCCCAAGTCTATTCACCCCCTCTTCCCAGCCACCGACCCCTCCTCCAGCCTCACTCCCCATCCTCCTCACCCCGGCCTCCAATCCCTCCTCCACCACCTCACTCCAGCCTCACTCCCCATCCTCCTCACCCCCTCTCCCCAGCCTCCCCCCCAGCCTCCTCAGCCTGACCTGCGGTCCCCAGCCCCCCGCGCCCTCGGTAACCTTGATCCCCTCTGGCCCAGTGCTCTCTCTCTCTAAAAGGTTAAGGGTGGGGTGTGAGGAGTGGGGCTGGGATGGGAGGGAGGGGGGGGTTGGGTTGGCAGGGAGGGGGTTTGCACTCTGTCCAGTTGAATGGAAGCCGTGTCAGCGACTTGGGACGTCCAGCTGCCTCGCATCCCCAACACTGCGTACCCCAGGAGGAATGTGAAACCAGACGCTTTCACAGAAGGAGTCCGACCCCCCCTCCCCCCCCCCCTCCCCCCAACCCCACACACACCCAGCCCGACACTGCCCTCACACACCATGCCGATTTCTCTCATCGACAACAAGCTCATTAGTCCTGACCCCCTGAACACATTAACACCCCAGAATGACCCCTGCCACCACCTGACCAGAACCACAAGTCAGGTCAAAGGTCACCCCCCCCCCCCCACACACACACACACACAAGTGTATCCCGACCGCTGCGGTGGCGTTGATGCTCAGCTGTGGAAACCTCCAAAACCACCGTCTTCTATTGTTGCTCCGTCCTGCTAGGGGTCTCCGGACTCATTAGTAGGGGCTCAGTATCAGGGATTGACCCTTGACCCCTCCGTGACCCCCCCCCCCCCCCCCCGGCCACTGAGTCATGAAGCCAGGAGGTCCCACAGGAAGATCCTGTACATGGACAACTTCCTGGAGTCAAACGTGTCTGTCAACAGTTTGGTTTGAGCGGCTCCCCCCGAGCGCGGGCTCTCAGGGGAGGGATGGTACAGCCGAGACGTTTATCTGCGGTTTGATATTCCGGCTACATTGATTGGATAACAGGCTGGAAGAGGATCTTAAAATGAGACGAGATGCGCCTTTTTAATCCCAGAAAGGAAATCTGACAGAAAGTAGCAAACAGTGATCAAAATAAATTGAAATAAGAGTTAAAACCACACAAATGAATGGAAAATAAATCTATTCTCATGATATGAGTATCAGTCATAAGAATATGGAGACCGAAAATATAATGTAAAGATGATCGACATTTTACAGTGTATGCTACATTATTGAAACAAAATAATTATACATTGATGTGGCCATTATACGTAAAGGTCAGAAACAGAACCGTTGATGCCTTCGTCCCAAGATTAAACCAGTTAATTTCTCTGTTTTCTGGCAAATGTCAAGGTGGATATCCATCCCAAGATCTAGGGTTATCAAAGTTCATCCATATCGCTATATATACTCCGATCAGATTTCCTGCAGTCACCGTGACAACAACTGCGCCGGCACTGCTGGAAGTTTAAATGTGTCGACTCATTTGACTGAGTCAGAGCTGCTAACGTTAGCGCTGCTAGCAGCAACTGGCGGGCTCAGAACAGCCCTGGTCGCGTTCCAACGCTGCGCGCCAAGGAGCTAATGCGCGCCAGGACGGAAATAAAGAACTAGATCAGCGAACCAACCACTAGGTTTGAATTACAAACTACTATCGTTATTATTTCCTGTAATTCTATTAGTTATTCCAATGAGTAAGGTTATATATATATATACATACGTATCCGTTTCATACCGTTCAAATGTTATAGGGGGAGAGAGAGGGTGAATAGACTGTGGAATACCCTCTCTGACTGAGAGCTGTAAATCCAAGACATAGACAAATAATAGGAATGAACATGCATCTCTGAACAGAGAGAGAGAGAGAGAGAGAGAGAGAGAGAGAGCGAGAGAGAGAGAGAGCGAGAGAGAGAGAGAGCGAGAGAGAGAGAGAGAGCGAGAGAGAGAGAGAGAGAGAGAGAGAGAGAGAGAGAGAGAGAGAGAGAGAGAGAGAGAGAGAGAGAGAGAGAGTAGAGGGGGGGAAAGAGAATAAGTCCTTGACTCATTCTGGTATTTTTCAACACATCAATAATGAAAGTTTGATTCAGTTTGAAACGTCTGAGGCTCCCGCAATAAAACCCTTAACCAGTACTGCAGACGGTATTTAAATAAAACCACCACAGTGTTTGTATGATTGCATGTGATTGTTAGTTATTTTGGGACCTTCCCTTCTGAGAAACCATCATCCACAACGATTTTCCATCAGTGGACAACGGGCAATATATGTGAGGTTCAGGTGTAGCCGGCCAACAGACAACCGGGAAATGACATCCACTTCCATGTGCCGGTCATTATTTTCGATATTTTATTAAGGATTTTCTGGTCCAGACGATATTTCGGCTGATCTCTATAAACCAATATCAAAGCTAATCAATGGCCGAGTCGGCCGTAGACGATAGCCGATGGATCAGATTGTTTCTCTCCACACCAACTGTCTATCTGCATGGAACTACCGCCCGCTCAAATGTAATTGGTCAATACTACTCTACAAACAGGAAAACCAGTGCGTCTCAGATGCCCAAATCCTGTCCTAGTGGCCTACAAATTCTGCAAAACAGGCAGTTTTGTGTTTATATAGATAAAGGACGCCCTGGCAAGCTTCTGAGGAAAATAAATGTATTGTTAATCGGAAATGTCCAGGCTCTGAGTGATTCTAAACTCCCACACAGCAGTTTCCCCGCCAGTGATGTTCTCCTTGGCTGCGCTCTGGAGTTCAGAAGCACGAGTTGGCTTTTTTAAGAAGACAGGGGTTTGATCTTGCACCATATGACTAAGTCTCAAGCGCCAGGCACTTAGGCCCCGTCCGTACGGAGCCGTAACGGGCGAAGACGATCTGGTTTCGTTTTATGCGGTTCAGGAATATCTCCGTAAAGACGGAGTCATGGCGAAACAGCAACGAGCTGTACAAACGCTGTAGTAAATATTCAAGCCGCTGGTTCTCCACAGAAAAAAGTGGATCGCATCAAGCCTGCACACATACAGCCTGCGCGCTGTATACATTCAGTCATGTCGCGTTTTTGAAGAAAGTAGTTCAATCCTTGGTCGCTTTTAACTCACTTTATTTGTTAAAGTATTTCGGTATGGTAACTGAAGCAAAAGGGAGGGAATTGTATCAAACACGCATGGAGAGAGATACTGAAGCTACTTCGAGCCCCGGGCTTAGGCCTGAGCCTCTCTGCGGTCCTCCTATGTCTCTGGCCTTCAATCTCACTCCCGCGCTGGTTAGGGTCAAGTGGGCGTGGCCTATGTGAAGTAGGCGTGGCCTGTGTGACTGGCTCCGCTCTCCTCACCTGTCTAAAGGTGCTGCCATCTGTGGCTGGAGTAGTTATTGCAGCTTATGTGTTCGATCCCGCGTCCTAGTGGCTATGTGGGGGTAATGCAGCTTGTGTGTTCGATCCTGCTTTCTAGTGGCTATGTGAGGCTAATGCAGCTTTTGTGTTCGATCCTGCTTCATAGTGGCTATGTGAGGCTAATGCAGCTTGTGTGTCCGATCCTGCTTCCTAGTGGCTATGTGGGGGCAGCTTATGTGCTTCAAATACGTAACAGTCACGAGGAGATTCAACCTTTTGAATTGAGCAGAAATACTTTTTAATGTACAGTTAGTGATTTAATTTATCAAGGGGCTTTATTTAAAGCTACGAAAAGAATACAAGTAAAATAATAAATAAAAATTCAACGCCGACGTCCCCCAGCTGGTGTGGGGCTAATGACGTCATCGTTTGCGTTTCAGGTGTCCACACGAACATAACACGAAACCACATATGTCCGGATAGATTGGAGACCAACCTCCGAGGGTGGTTTCAGAAATGTGCGGTTTCGGGTACTGGATTCGTCGGCTCCGTCTGGACGGTCGGCCGAAACACGCGGTTTCACCAAAAAATCGGCTTTGTGTGGACGGGGCCTAATGGGCGCATTCCATCTGGATTCTCTGAGGACCAGCATTCCGAACGGCACCCATGTGACTGCTGCAGAGGAGAGGAAAAAAGTCAGCTAGATTGATTTACACCTCGTCCTGTCCGTTGATGTCACTTCCTGTCCCCTTTTCACCAAGTATACGAGAACAATTATACTGCGAGCCTCAGATTATCATTGATTTCTTGTTCTGCTATTACTGTTTGATCTTTTGTTCTGCCTCCTCCATTAGGAAAGCACCCCGCAAATCATATTACTTGAAACGCTGACATTGCTGTAACGTCGTCCGGGACTCTATTTCCTGTCCAGAGAATGAACGCATTGTCATCCTCCTGGAATCAGGCGGCAAAAATTAAACAAGGGTTTTTCCATGACTGTGTCTGATTGGTTATCCCGCGCTGAGTATCATGGAGGAATGCGAGAGAGGGACAGAGAGAGAGGGACAGAGTGAGAGAGGGGGAGTGAGAGAGACAGACAGAGAGACAAAGAGACAGACAGACAGAGAGAGGGAGGGAGGGAGGGAGAGGCCACTAGTTTGCAATTGGTTTTCACAGGTCGTCTCTCTGTGTTGGATCTCAAAGTGCTCCACACCAAGACGCTCAACTCAAAAAAATAAAGCAGAGTATTATTGGTGGGTCTAACATGAGGATGCGTTTGGTTTGGTAGAGCGGTAACCCATACTGATTATCCATAGTACTGTAACGGGCAGGGATGACAAACACTAACTTTGGGTGTCAGACATTCTTATTTTATTTTTGAGGAAATGTGCTGACAAGGTAAAAGGTGAATGTAGGTTTCATGTTGTGTTTTGATGATGGGGGGGCTTTCCAGCCGTGTTGGGAAGATGAAACAACATCATGTGGCCCTGATCGCTTAAAAACGCGATATGTCACCTCTTTTGCATACATCTTAATTTCCAGTCACCCACCCTCAGAAACATACGGTGGGGATTTACCAAACGGAACCAGGTTTCCTGACCTTTGGCGGCATATGGGGTCATAAGTGGGTGCTACATATTGGTGGTGGTTAGTGAGGTCCCCCCTTCACTTTAGGCGTCTTTGAGTGTTATTAATTCTTCTTCTTCTTCATGTTTAACCTCTGTTTTCCTTTTATTCCTAGTCTGTTTTACATAGTTTTGAATGATGACTATATGCTCTGTAAGGTGACCTTGGGTGTCTTGAAAGGCGCCTCTAAATTAAATGTATTATTATTATTATTATTATTATAAGGGGTAGGGACAGTTTGTCTAGTACCAAATGTACCCAATCTGAAGCATTGGGTACATTTGAAGTATTAAAAACGGCAGAAAAATTCCTTGAACCTCTTCAATGCCATTTCGGTTTATTATCAATGAAGGCTGTGACAACGTTTCTCAGAATGTTTGACATTTTTCCTGGGGTTCCTTGGGTCTTCTGCAGCGTCTGTGGCTGCAGATAATGAAGATCACAAAGATAGCGCTTTCCGGCCGTGATTTATGTTAATGTCACGAGTCGTACGCTTGGAGGCTGGCGGCCCCAGGGTGCAGCCGTAAAACGCTTTCCTAGAAGAGAGGGGAGCTGTGGGCCTTGAGGATCCTGCACTGGTATGCGCTGCCTGGGAGGGAATGAACTGTGGAGGTAATTATAGTCACTCAGCGAGATGTGTGTTCAGCACATCTATTCACACAGGCATGGGCACGCACGCACGCACGCACGCAGGCAGGCAGGCAGGCAGGCACGCATGCACAAACACACGCACGCACGCACGCAGGCAGGCACGCATGCACAAACACACGCACGCACACACACAAACACACACGCACACACATGCATTCATCTCGTCTGTTCCAATGAACATCAAAGCAGAAACATGTTTACACCTCGATTACACGTCTACTTACATGAGTAAAACCACAAATATTTTATTGATTTAACGATTATTTGAGTGCTTCCGCAAAATAATGGTCTGTTAGATGATAAAGTTTGAAACAGCGTCCACAGCAAGAGTCTGTTAACAGCGGGCTGCTATTCCGCAATAACAGACCGTTGAATGCTGTAATCGACCAATCAGAATTGAGGATTCATCAAGCTGTCTTATGATGTTGAATAATCAATCCTCTCTTGTGTCTCTAACCCTGTCAGACTGTCTCTGTCATTCCCTTCCTCTGTCTGTCTCTCTTTCCGTCTTTCTCTCTCTGTCTGTCTGTCTCGATCTCTCTCGCTGTATCTCTGTCTGTCTCTATCTCTCTCTCTGTCTGTTATCAATCTCTTGTCTGTCGCTCTGTCTGTCTCTCTCTGTCGGTATTTCTCTGTCTCTCTATCTCTCTCTCTCTCTTTGTCTGTAATCTCTCTTTCTCTCTCTGTCTCCCTAATGCCTAGCATGTTGGACAGAACAGCCGCAAAACGTACAGCTGTGTGGAGGTCGTGACCTCCAACCCCTGGCTCTCTAGGTAGAGGAGGTTCTGCCGGTGCCTGTCGATGACCTTCAAGACCCCTACCCCTTGTGTTCCCATGACCCTGTGACCCCCAGCACCACCCTGACAGTCTGCGTCTCCCCTGTTGCTCGCTGACTCGAGCCAAATGCTAACCTTCCTTCACAGAACACAGAGTCCTACAGCTCACATCCCATGCATGACATTAATCAACAACTGTTGAGTGTGTGGCTCGCCATGTGTGTGAGTGTGTTGCTTGCTGTGTGTGTGTGTGTGTGTGTGTGTGTACGCTTGAACCAAACGTTCCCAGTGTGGCCTCCACAATGCGGTCCTGGCGTTTTTCTGTGATTAATTGATTTCAACTTTCTCCTTAAGCGCTGAAAACCTGGTGAGCGCTTGTTTGCGGTGTTTTAACCCCGCTCTAACCCTCACCCGAACCCTAACCTCCGGAGATAAGACACGGGAGGGAGAGAGGGCGGATGTCCATGCATTACTTTCTCCCTTTAACTCGGCGAACGCGCGGCGGGCTAAATATTTACACGTCGTCTCCCGCTTGTTTAAAGTTGCGAGACGCGCTCGCCGCAGACGAAACACCTCCAGCCTGACGAGGACCAGGCCCCTCTTCGCCTAGCCTCCGTCCCCGCAGACAAGCTCCTTTTCTGGGCATGGTGAGAGCGGAGGCCCGGGGGGTCTGGCTGGGCGTCTGGGACAGGGGGCCGTGCTGACGCGGCAGTCTTTGTGAAAGGGGATGAGTGTGTTTAGCGCTGGCCTGGGCCCAGGGAGATGGTACATCCATGTGGGGACAAAGAGCTGTCGGCGGATCAGCTGCAGCTCACAGTCACCCCCACAAAGGAACCAGCTACAATAACAGTCCACTGTCCGGCCCTGCACTCTGTGTAGCACTCTGTCCTTGGACACATGTGTGTACTATGTATATAGCCATCACACTTGGCTCTCTACTTAGATATACACTTTGTATTGGCCCTGAATACAGCATTACACATCGCCCTCCTTCTTGTATTTACACAATGCATATAGCCATCACACTTCCCACTCACACTCTCTCCCTCGGTCTACACTTAATCCCCATTCTGTTAGTATCAAACTGTTCCTGCGTACTACTTACGTCGAGAGTCACTGTTTCCCCTGCATTATGAATACATTTAACAGACCCCTGTGTCTCTCAGCTCATGCAGCAGCCTGAAGCAGCTTCAGGAGGTTTATATGTTAGATTTTTAAACCACACCGCGCTCTATGCCTGCCCCCCCCCCTTCTCTGCTCAACCTGTGACCTTTACAATAGTGGGAAACCACAACGTACCCTCCCAGCGTCCAGAGGACATTGAAGAACGTTGGGGGAACCGAACGACCGTAATCTGCAGGGGACATACACTGGCTGGAGACATGATTCAGCAGCAACCGAAGACCGCTGTCCTGCCCGCGCCTGATAGTGGACACACAACGCACAGACCGCTGTCCTGCCCGCGCCTGATAGTGGACACACAACGCACACCACCTACATCCCAGCATGCTTTGCAGGAATCTGGCTCCTACCACAGCATAACCTGACCCTTAGACGTAACCATCTATGACCTAGTCTCGTAACATCACAATCTCTAATTGAATACCCTTATCCCATATAACTAACCGATGAATTTATAACTGAATATAATGTTGAAAAGTTCTGGGTTCAATCTCCAATGTCCGCATTCTACCTGTAGTCATCCTTGAGCAAGATGACACCTTCCAGCTACGGAATGACCTGTTTCTCTAATGTCTAACCCCTACCTGCTCCTTAATGACCTGGCTCTGTACTGTCTAACCCCTACCTGCTCCTTACTGACATCTGAATTCACTGAGCCACTACAGCTAACAGCGATTCCTAAACGCGTAGGAAGTCAGAGATGCAGGAAGGGGTGTCATCATACAAAACCATCTCCTTAAGATTATCAACACCCTTTGGAAACATTTCAAGTGTTTGTTCAGACACGACACGGAAAATGTTACAAACGTCAAGGAAAACCACCAAAAAATCTGTCTACTGGGTAAACGTGCAGATAACTGATGGAAGATAATGGTGACGGGGCTTCTCATTGGCTCCCCATAGTCAATAAACCAGGGAATTTGCAAGTCAAATCCCTGACGCCTCTTCTTCGCTTCGTGCATGTCACTGTAGAAGACTAGACAGGAATGACTCAAGGCATAAATACAACCCCCCATTGTCAGTTGGGGCTTTATTCTCACTGAAACGCGACCAAAACAAATGAGGAGACGCTCACGTCTCTCAGCCGCCGGTAAGACGGCGTATGTCGGCGTTCAACAACATACCCGCTTTCGCGTGGAAGAGAAATCGTTGAGATTTCGAGGGGATTTAAGCCGAACCTAAACCCTGCACACACGGACCTGGTATGACGGTGGATGAGGATCATGCCCCAAATACGTCAACAGTGCCCTGTCGGGGAGGGCATAAGAAACTGGACCAAGCGGAGCTTCTGCTGAACTGGAACGCCGCCGTGTTGTGACAGCAGGGGTGTATTTATACTGTATGGTGCCATCGCACGGCCAACACACAGACACAGTACCCTATGGGACGACCAAGCCCATCAGTCATGCTGCCAGAGAGCCATGTCCCCTGCTGGGGGGGAGATGGAGAACAGGAGAGGGGGAGGAGAGAGAAAGGGGAGGGGGAGACGGGAGAGAGAGGAAGGGAGAGAGAGAGAGAGAGGGAGGAGAGAGAGAGAGAGAAGAGGGAGATGGATAGAAGGGAGGAAGAGAGAGAAAGAGAGGGGGAAGGGGAGAGAGGAAGGGAGAGAGAGAGAGAGAGAGAGAGAGACGGGTGAAAGTTGTGAAAGACAGATCAACATTCATTCTCCAGCAGTAAGTTAGTCGGGAACCAGGGCAGCAGAGGTGACCTCTGAGCAGGGCCGGTGTTAAGGATTCTGGGGCCAGATGAAGATGGAGCATGCTGGGGTGCCCCCCGCAGCAGAAGAGGTGCAAACGAGCCCCTGGCCCCAGGGGGCCCATCTGTTGTGGGCAAATAAACGGCCCCTCACTCAATAGGAACCCATCCCAATAGGGGGCTGGGGGGGGATGAAGGACAGCAGATAGCTCCATTAATCAGAGCTGGGAAGAGACTTCTAGTCTCCCAACGACCTGTCAGCCCAGAGAGGGGTAGGGGCTTCTCCTCGTCCTCCTCCCCCTCCCCAGCCTGGATCTCCATTAACAGGAGCAGGAGGCAGCTGTCCGCCGCCCCCACCTCCTCACGTTCACACCTGTCCTTTCATGGACGACCCGGGCTAAAAGAGGCGCGGAGATGGAACGAGTGTGGATGTGTTGTGTTGTTTATCCACACCAATAAAACTAACATTTGCCTTCTTGGGGGCGGGGGGGAGCTGTGCACAGCAGAAGTCCCTCTGAACTACTCATATTGCCAAGGTCTACCTCCACTGTCGGCCCTCTTTGTCATTTTGATATTTCTCTTCATCTTTTATATTAAACTTAGCTTCCATAAACTATTGTGTATATACATAACATGGGGCGTGATTAATACAATGACAATAAAGAGGGGGGTGTCACGTTAAAATTGTACCGGGGGCGAAAATTTTACCGGCCTACGTCATCTGTTGTTTACATCTTGACAACCTGCCTGGTAACAGACGACGCGATCGTCTGTTGCCGGGCAGGTTGCAAAAAACATTCGCCTCATGTTTCCAAAAGACGAAATAACATAATACAGATAACGGATCGCTAGATAACACTTGTTTTTACTTTATATTTGTATTGTATTTAATTGTTTAATCGAATAGCAACAGACGACGCGATCGTCTGTTGCCGGGAAACGGGCGATCGCGTCAAATGACGTAGGAAGGTTCTTGAACATTGGCGAACTTTCATGCTCGTTCATTGCACTCCTTCATTGAGCGTGACAAGACAGAACACTTATTTTACCATTAAAATGTATTGGCGTTGCTAACTTTATATTTGTATTGTATTTAATTGTTTAATCGCATTTATGAATGTTCAAGAACCTTCCTACGTCATTTGACGCGATCGCCCGTTTCCCGGCAACAGACGATCGCGTCGTCTTTTGCTATTCAATTAAACAATTAAATACAATACAAATATAAAGTAAAAACAAGTGTTATCTAGCGATCCGTTATCTGTATTATGTTATTTCGTCTTTTGGAAACATGAGCCGAATGTTTTTTGCAACCTGCCCGGCAACAGACGATCGCGTCGTCTGTTACCAGGCAGGTTGTCAAGATGTAAACAACAGATGACGTAGGCCGGTACAATTTTCGCCCCCACGTGACAGGGGCACTATGAGAGCGCCCTTGAGTAGGGCTGGGTATCACGGCCAAGTTCCTGAATCGATTCGATTTAGATTCTGAAGGCTTTAAATCGATTAATCACGATTCGATTCGATTCAATCCGAATCGGTTCCATCCGCTCCTAGATTGAATGATAATTTTCTTAAATTGTAAGGAAATATTCTTTATAGGCTATCATCGTTAATTCATCACTAAAATCATTAATTGTGACTAAAATCTTGTAGTTGTGACTGTTAATTAACATCCTTAGCAAGATTTTACATTCTATTCAACGTGATGGCCTGCCTAATTCAATATATTAATGAAATTATCTCCATGCAACACACTGCAAAAGACATGTTTTTATTTTGTAGGCTACATTAATGACAATCCAGGCAACTATAAACAAAACTGCCTCCATCTTCCTAAAATATATAAATATAACCATTGTAAAGATTATACCATTTAAGATAAAATATTCAAGTATTATAAAACTCCTTAAATTCACATTTTTTCAACACATTAAAAAAAATAAAAAAAATAAATCGATCTCATGCCCTGTGAATCGATAGCGTGAAATTTAAACGAAATCGATCCAAAATCGATTAAATCGATTTTTTTACCCAGGCCTACCCTTGAGGTCCTTTGAGACATAAATAACAATTGTTACGATGCTCTGAATCGTAAGTCCATCTAATTGTGACTGGAGGTATTTGGGTCTTCGTCCGTTGATAATTGGGCCAAGAAATCTAGAGAAAGAGAAGGGCCCCCTCAGAATCTAAAATAGACTTAGAGGTCCCAGACGATTATGGTTAACATGATTTAAAATTATATGAAGGAGTCTTGGCCTACAACAGGTCCTCAATCATGTGGAATTAAATATCCGGTGGGGTCACTGTGGGGATGTCTGTTCAAGAGGTTCAAACAGGATATGACCTCAGGGGAATCGGAAGGAAATGACCTTCTAATGGGAGCCGTAGGAGCAGAGGAGCTGTTGGCGGCTGGATGTACCTAGGCCTAAGACATCCTCTTATCACTCATTCTCCAACCTTAATACATCAAGGATGGTTTATATGCATTATGCAATAGAGCAAATTACGTGTCGTATTGGTAACACTTTATAGTAAAGTTCAATCATGTAATTTGTAAGCCTTTAGTTAATGACAGAAACAATAATATATATCTTTAGATGATTGATAAGTGGTATGATAAAGAACCCAGTATTTTACAACCAGAGGTATTGTGTGTATATGTGTTTATTAGTCATTAAATGCAATGTAAAACTATACTATCTATTGACATCACAAAGGGGGCGTGTAAATCAAGATGATTGTCTGTACCAACCGGTAGTCTGATCTATCCATCACACATCTGGTTTATCATCATCACAGTTTAACATTACACATAAGTTCATCATTAACTACAGGCTTGTAAATTAATTATGACTTAACGTTATCATAAATTTTTACCTTATCTTTTTCCTTCAATTCTTAAATGAAGAATGATCTATCGAATTAAACCATAAAACACAAATCCAAACTCTAAATTATATATATATATATATATATATATAATATGAGATTACAATATGATATTACTTCATATTATACATACAACCAGGTTTGGTTGGTTTATCATTCTTCTATCTCTTAGAGACACAGGATCATCTTCCCTGAAGGGTTGTGTGTCTGTGTGAGTTTGTGTGCGTGTGTTTTTGTTTGTGTATTTGTGTTTGAATCTGAGTGTGAGTTTGTGTGTGTGTGTGTGTGTGTGTGTGTGTGTGTGTATGTGTGATTGTGAGATGTGTGTCTGTATGTGGTGGGGGGGGCAGGGGGCAGGGAGGGTGTGTGTGAGTCGGGGGGGGTTGAATGTGTGTGTTTGTGTGTGTGTAAGCGTGGCACGGAGACTGTGAATGTATGTGGGATGTGTGTGTGTGTGTGCGTGTGAAAGGGGGGGGCAGGGAGGGTGTGTGTGTTTTTGGGATGTGTGTGTGTGTGTCTGTGTGTGTGCGCGTATAAGCAGAGCAGGAAGAGTGTGTGTATATGTCGGAGATATATGTGCATATGCAGGGAGATTGTGTTTGTTCATGGGATATGTGTTTGTGTGTTCATGGGAAATGCATGTGTGTGTGTGTGTGTGTGTGTGTGTGTGTGTGTGAGGGGGCAGGGAGGGTGTGTGTGTACGTATGTGGGATGTGTGCGTGTGTGTACAAGGGGGCAGGGAGGGTGTGAGTGTGTGTGTGTAAGGGGGGCCGGACTATGATAGTGTGATTCAGCAGCAGTATCGATTCCCACAGATGGCTAGCAGACTCCTATTGGCTTACATAGGGAGGGGGGGCAGGACCCATCCCTGGGAGTATTTCAGACCCCAGCCATGAATGATTTGTTTTTCTACGTACTCAGTAAGTTATTTATGGCTGCCAATGTTAAAATATAAAGAGCTTCTATTAAAAAACATGAATGCGGGTGTGAACGAACGACCGAGCCTGATTCACATCGACACTGGACAACACACAAGCTGGCTCATCATAAACACCGTCCCATGTCATCCGATAGTCTCTCTTCCCCCCGCTCTGCCCAAACACGACAGTGGGGCCAGTGTGAGAGGCAAGCCCTCAGCTGGGGCCCCAGGGCCCCTATCTATCTCGTCAGCCCTCCTGCACAGTAGTCCGACTACGCTGCTGGGATAACGACCAGGGGCCCCGAGGGCAGCAGGGGCCCCGAGGGGCAGCAGTGGCCAGCACATCCTACTCTGGAGGGCAGCTGGTTCAAAGGACAAATTCCAGAGAGAGAGAGAGAGAGAGAGAGAGAGAGAGAGAGAGAGAGAGAGAGAGAGAGAGAGAGAGAGAGAGAGAGAGAGAGAGAGAGAGAGAGAGAGAGAGAGAGAGAGAGAGAGAGAGAGAGAGAGAGAGAGAGAGAGAGAGAGAGAGAGAGAGAGAGAGAGAGAGAGAGAGAGAGAGAGAGAGAGAGAAATGAAGACAGAAGGGAGAAAGAAAAGGCAATTGAGGCAGGGATAGAGACAGAGTGAGAGAAGATAGAGACAGAGTGAGAGGGGGAAACAGAGATAGTGGGACAGAGAGAGAGATATAGATACAAAGAGAGACAGTGAGAGCAAGGTATGTGTGGAGGAAGGTACAGGAGGTGGGTTTCACCTGGGCCCCTGTAACTAAAGCCCCAGCAGGCGCCCACCAGCCTCTGGTGATCTCCCCAGGCAAGGGGGCGGGGCAGGGGCCCTCCGTGCGGACCCCTGGGAGGGATGATATGCCTTAATGAAATGAAGTACCACCGCTGATTACCATCCCCATCTCTCATGCGGCCCTGACCCCCCCCTCATACTTAATATTTCCTCTGTAGTTTCTTTAAACACCATTCCTGTCATGATCTCTCTTTATGATCCCTTTCTCTCTGCATCTGCTCTGAAAGGGTGTGTGTGTTTGTGTCTGCGCACACATTTTTTACTGTGTACAAAAAAGTGTGTGTACTGAACTCTCCAATCTTCCCTATCCAGAGCTGGGACTCTCTATGTAGGTCAGGTGAACAGGTAGGTTTCCTGCCCAAGGTAAACTTCCACTAAATCCACCTTATTGTTTGAACAGGCTGACTCACACTGATCCCACCACAGAGCTGAGCTTATTCTGTTTATCCTGCTCCTTCTCTACACTACTCTGTGCTGCTAGAATGCCCAGACTGCCTGTCGAAGAATTTATCAGATAAGCAGCAGGAAACTTTACACAAGCATGGTAAATATCACAATATCAATGTAGGAATTCAACATCACCCACATCAAACTCTAGCTGGAGATCATTACATTCGTTCCACGTTTATTTAAGGTATGACATCACACTGAAACCTTTTCAGATGAGGATATCTCAAACCTTATATGGTGGTTGTTTTGGTTCCAACTTCAATCACAAACATCTGTAGCAGCAAATGACATTTATTTTTATGTTGATACTAAAACCAAATCGAGGAATATATGGTTTATCTGACTGCTAAGTACACTTAAGGTTTAATCAGAATGACCTCAGCTGCCGAGTCAAGCTCTGTGTTATCGCTAAACTGTATCCATTCAGATACTCTGGAGCACTCCAGCTGCTTCGCCCAGTGGTGTTAGCGTTAAATTGTAACTATTCCAGGGCTCCAGACTAACTTTTTTCACTAGGAGCACTGTGGCCCCTAACTGAAAATTTTAGGGGCACAACCAAAAATTGTAGGGGCACACACCGCAGATTATTGCATTGTTCATAGAAAGTCATATTTGTGACAAAAGCATTCTCTCTTATAAAATATTAGATAAGTTAATTCATCTGTTGATATCTTTAATGATCATCACAAAAGTAGGAAGTGATTAGCAAACTCTTGAGTAGCAAACCCAGATGTACATATATATTTTTGAAAATCACGCATGGAAATGTACAGAAAAAAAATTGTTGCATCGAGATGCATCGATAATCGCTTCAGAATCTAATCGTTGACCTCATAATCGGAATCGAATCGTGAGGTGCCAAGAGATTCCCGACCCTACTAGATGCAGGTCGGAAGAACGAGTCAATAGTTTGCGAATTGTTCAAACACACGTAGCAGGTTGTGAAATCTTTCCCCTTCTCACAGAGACGTTTACGCACGCTCAATATTTAATCCGTAGGACCCTCCCCCTCCATAAATTAGCCACTAACAGTGGCAATTCCCTATCTTTCTCACACACACATTTACTGGTCACACATGTGCGACCAGATGTAAAATTCAGTTGCACACTCACAAATTTTGGTCGCATAATGCGACCATTTGGTCGCAGTCTGGAGCCCTGTATTCAGATACTCAAGCCTCTGGCTGCTTAGCCTTTTGGTGTTAGCGTTAAATTAGAGCCACTTAGATACACAGGACTCCAGCTGCTTTGCTAGCAGTGTTAGTGCCAAAATGCAGCAGGTCAGACACCCGGAACTGCTGCTGCTTAGCAGGAGGTATCGCTTCAGATACACGGCACTCCAGCTGTGTCCGACTGACGATATGTGGAGGAATGTGTTTCCCGGCTTTCTGTTAGCAATGTTTGAAATATTTAAACACTTTAACCAGAGGAAGTTGATGATGCAGTACAAGTCAACATTAGACACTCCTTCCTAAAAAAATTACTGAATGAATGAAGAAGATAAGCGATTAGTTGTACAATGTGATGCTCATCTGTAGAGGTCAATCAGTTAGTTCAATTGACCGTGTCAGTGTTTAATGCAATGGAGCTCCTCCTTAATGACCGATCTCTGTACTGTCTAACCCCTACCTCCTCCTTAATGACCGATCTCTGTACTGCCTAACCCCTACCTCCTCCTTAATGATCGATATCTGTACTGATTAACCCCTACTTGCTCCTTAATGACCTGTCTCCGCACTGTTTAACACCTGACTGCTTAATGAGCTGGCTCTGGACTGTCTGACCCCTAACTGCTCCTAATTTACCTTTCTCTGTACTGTCTAACCCCTACCTTCTCCCTGATTACATATCTTAATTAGCTGAAGTTGCTTTGGATTGAGTCTGCTAAAAGGCTCAATAGTAAAAAGCAGTTTGACTAGTCCATAGAGAATAAATCGCAAGATAGAAATATCCAAACTTCCAAAGGCTCTTACACACCAAACCGACATCAAAGAACTAGCCAATACGAAGGCAGGCTGCTGCGCTGCCTCACGTCACCTGTGTCTTGGTCAAAAGATTGCATTGGAAGGCACTGCAAAGTCTACAGCCAACGGCGAACTAGCAGGAATGTTCCTCACCTGAGTGAGAGGAAATAACCAGCAGGAGAAGACAGTCTGTATTTGTCTTTCAAAAAGGAACCCCGGAGGACATTGGACTGCGGATACAAACACCAAACAAAGCAGCGTTGGCCAATCATTTCACACCACTCTCGCTCAGACAGATTCATAATATAGCTACTTCTAATCGAGAATGTGCAAAAAATGCTGGAAAGTCTGATGAGATGAAGGAGGGAAATTGAGAAAATCCCTTTGTGCCTACTTCCGTCCCTTCCTAAGCATTGATTTGCTTAAGCCGAATAGCAAATCAGTCTCTGAATCATCATGTTGAATTGGCCAATAGAACGCACTCAAGGGCCGACTACTTCAAACGTTATGGGACCCACCGAAGAAGCAAGGGCCCCAGACACTCACCGATGGCCCCTACATTGGTTGGCTCAGCGTGTCAGGGCCATAATACCACAAATACCCCCTCCTCCCCTACCAACCCCTCATTTCTCACCTTCTTCTCAAATCACAGGCAGTAAATACCAGTCAGTCTCAATATCCTGGCTGGGAAACACTATCAAAGGAAGACAGGTTTCCCTTGCATGACAGAAGCTCCCTTAGGAGAATGATACGAATGACAAACAGTTTCTCGGTAAACCGCCCCTCCCCCCTGCCCAGCGGGGGTTAACAGAACCTCAGACCTCCTGTCTGAGGGTCGGTAAACCCCCGGTCTCTGGCACTTGGGTGGTGACTTTATTTACAGTTTACAAAGGGGACAGTTGTCCCTTTACGGTTGTTCCATTAGAAGAGACAGAACTCTGCCCTCACACCTCATCTCTGGCCGCCGGCACGGTCATATATTCACACGTGAGCAAGGAGAGACAATGGGGACTCAGATGAGTAGAGTAGCACCTCCATAACCAATGAGATACCCCCCTGAGCAGTGTACTGAAAGAGGATTGGCTGGGTTGTTTTCAAAGCGGGAGTAAATATTATTAATGAAAACACGACCGATTAATGACGACCGATAAAAAACGACAGTGTTACCCCTTAAGGTTTTTTTCATGACGACCGATAAAAACAACAGTGTTACCCCTTATGTTTTTTTCATGACGACCGATAAAAAACGACAGTGTTACCCCTTATGTTTTTTTCATGACGACCGATAAAAAACGACAGTGTTACCCCTTATGTTTTTTTCATGACGACCGATAAAAAACGACAGTGTTACCCCTTATGGTTTTTTTCATGACGACCAAAGAAAAACGACAGTGTCACACCGCATGTTTATTTGATAAAAACGACAGTGTTACCCCCTATGTTTTATTCTATACATTTCGACTGTTTTACCCCTTATGGATTTTTCATGACGACAGATAAAAACAAGTGTTACCCCTTGTGTTTTTATTTCATGCAATAGACATGATAGCATTACGTTTCAAATTAAAGATATTGTGATTTCCACAGATATTTAGCCACGGCCGCCAGTGAGTTAGGCAGAGTACACTCCACTGCACCACTGATGCGATGAAAATTCACAATGATCAATCATCAATAAAGAGGATATACATGACATTAAAATGTATGTGTGTTTTTCTATTATTTCCCTTATGTTACGACTGATAAAAAACGGCTGTGTTACCCCTTATATTTTTTTCATGACGACCGATAAAAACAACAGTGTTTCCCCTTATGTTTTTTTTCATGACGACCGATAAAAAATGACAGTGTTACCCCTTATGTTTTTTTCATGACGACCGATAAAAAACAAGTGTTACCCCTTATGTTTTTTTCATGACGACCGATAAAAAACAAGTGTTACCCCTTATGTTTTTTTCATGACGACCAATAAAAAACAACAGTGTTACCCCTTATGTTTTTTTTCATGACGACTGATAAAAAACGACAGTGTTACCCCTTATGTTTTTTTCATGACGACCGATATAAAACAACAGTGTTACCCCTTGTGTTTTTTTTCATGACGACCAATAAAAAACAACAGCGTTACCCCTTGTGTTTTTTTTCATGACGACCAAAGAAAAACGACAGTGTCACCCCCTATGTTTTATTCTATACATTTTGACTGTGTTACCCCTTATATTTTTTTCATGACGACCGATAAAAAACGACAGTGTTACCCCCTGTGTTAATTAGTCGTAACATAATTATTTCCCTTATGTTACGACTGATAAAAAACGACAGTGTTACCCCTTATATTTTTTTCATGACGACCGATAAAAACGACAGTGTTACCCCTTATGTTTTTTTTCATGACTAGCAATAAAAAACAACAGTGTTACCCCTTGTGTTTTTTTTCATGACGACCAAAGAAAAACGACAGTGTCACCCCTCATGTTTCATTTGATAAAAACGACAGTGTTACCCCCTATGTTTTATTCTATACATTTTGACTGTGTTACCCCTTATATTTTTTTCATGACGACCGATAAAAAACGACAGTGTTACCCCCTGTGTTAATTAGTCGTACCATAATTATTTCCCTTATGTTACGACTGATAAAAAACGACAGTGTTACCCCTTATATTTTTTTCATGACGACCGATAAAAACGACAGTGTTACCCCTTATGTTTTTTTTCATGACTAGCAATAAAAAACAACAGTGTTACCCCTTGTGTTTTTTTTCATGACGACCAATAAAAAGCAACAGTGTTACCCCTTATGTTTTTTTCATGATGACCGATAAAAAACGACAGTGTTACCCCTTATGTTTTTTTTGATGATGACCAATAAAAAACAAGTGTTACCCCTTATGTTTTTTTCATGACGACCGATAAAAAACGACAGTGTTACCCCTTATGTTTTTTTTCATGACGACCAAAGAAAAACGACAGTGTCACCCCGCATGTTTCATTTGATAAAAACGACAGTGTTACCCCCTATGTTTTATTCTATACATTTCGACTGTGTTACCCCTTATGGATTTTTCATGACGACAGATAAAAACAAGTGTTACCCCTTGTGTTTTTATTTCATGCAATAGACATGATAGCATTACGTTTCAAATTAAAGATATTGTGTTTTCCACAGAAATTGAGCCACGGCCGCCAGTGAGTTAGGCAGAGTACACTCCACTGCACCACTGATGCGATGAAAATTCACAATGATCAATCATCAATAAAGAGGATATACATGACATTAAAATGTATGTGTGTTTTTCTATTATTTCCCTTATGTTACGACTGATAAAAAACGACCGTGTTACGCCTTATATTTTTTTCATGACGACCGATAAAAACAACAGTGTTTCCCCTTATGTTTTTTTTCATGACGACCGATAAAAAACGACAGTGTTACCCCTTATGTTTTTTTCATGACGACCAATAAAAAACAACAGTGTTACCCCTTATGTTTTTTTCATGACGACCGATAAAAAACGACAGTGTTACCCCTTATGTTTTTTTTCATGACGACCAATAAAAAACAACAGCGTTACCCCTTTTGTTTTGTTTTTCATGACGACCGATAAAAAACGACAGTGTTAGCCCTTATGTTTTTTTTCATGACGACCGATAAAAAACGAGTGTTACCCCTTATGTTTTTTTCATGACGACCGATAAAAAACAACAGTGTTACCCCTTGTGTTTTTATTTCATGACGACCAATAAAAAACAACAGCGTTACCCCTTTTGTTTTGTTTTTCATGACGACCGATAAAAAACGACAGTGTTACCCCTTATGTTTTTTTTCATGACGGCCGATAAAAAACGACAGTGTTACCCCTTATGTTTTTTTCATGACGACCGATAAAAAACAACAGTGTTACCCCTTATGTTTTTTTCATGACGACCAATAAAAAACAACAGTGTTACCCCTTATGTTTTTTTCATGACGACCAATAAAAAACAACAGTGTTACCCCTTATGTTTTTTTTCATGACGACTGATAAAAAACGACAGTGTTACTTATGTTTTTTTCATGACGACCGATATAAAACAACAGTGTTACCCCTTGTGTTTTTTTTCAGGACGACCAATAAAAAACAACAGCGTTACCCCTTATGTTTTTTTTCATGACGACTGATAAAAAAACGACAGTGTTACCCCTTGTGTTTTTTTTCATGACGACCAATAAAAAACAACAGCGTTACCCCTTTTGTTTTGTTTTTCATGACGACCGATAAAAAACGACAGTGTTAGCCCTCATGTTTTTTTTCATGACGACCGATAAAAAACGAGTGTTACCCCTTATGTTTTTTTTCATGACGACTGATAAAAAACGACAGTGCCACCTATAGGCCACCACCCGACACCACTTACAGCACCTGGTATTCCCAGGCGGTCTCCCATCCAGGTACTAACCAGGCCCGACCCTGCTTAGCTTCCGAGATCAGACGAGATCGGGCGTGTTCAGGGTGGTATGGCTGCCGAAAAAAACAACAGTGTTACCCCTTATGTTTTTTTTCATGACGACCGATAAAAAACGACAGTGTTACCCCTTATGTTTTTTTCATGACGACCGATAAAAAACGACAGTGTTACCCCGCATGTTTCATTTGATAAAAACGACAGTGTTACCCCCTATGTTTTATTCTATACATTTCGACTGTGTTACCCCTTATGGATTTTTCATGATGACAGATAAAAACAAGTGTTACCCCTTGTGTTTTTATTTCATGACGACCAATAAAAAACAACAGCGTTACCCCTTTTGTTTTGTTTTTCATGACGACCGATAAAAAACGAGTGTTACCCCTTATGTTTTTTTTCATGACGACCGATAAAAAACAACAGTTACCCCTTATGTTTTTTTCATGACGACCAATAAAAAACAACAGTGTTACCCCTCATGTTTTTTTCATGACGACCAATAAAAAACGACAGTGTTACCCCTTATGTTTTTTTTCATGACGACCGATAAAAAACTACAGTGTTACCCCTTATGTTTTTTTCATGACGACCGATAAAAAACGACAGTGTTACCCCTTATGTTTTTTTTCATGACGACCGATAAAAAACGACAGTGTTACCCCTTATGTTTTTTTCATGACGACCGATAAAAAACGACAGTGTTACCCCTTATGTTTTTTTTCATGACGACCAATAAAAAACAACAGTGTTACCCCTTATATTTTTTTCATGACGACCGATAAAAACAACAGTGTTACCCCTTATGTTTTTTTTCATGACGACCGATAAAAAACGAGCGTTACCCCTTATGTTTTTTTCATGACGACCGATAAAGAACGACAGTGTTACCCCTTATTTTTTTTTTCATGACGACCAATAAAAAACAACAGTGTTACCCCTTATGGTTTTTTTCATGATGACCAAAGAAAAACGACAGTGTCACCCCGCATGTTTCATTTGATAAAATCGACAGTGTTACCCCCTATGTTTTATTCTATACATTTCGACTGTGTTACCCCTTATGGATTTTTCATGACGACAGATAAAAACAAGTGTTACCCCTTTTGTTTTGTTTTTCATGACGACCGATAAAAAACGACAGTGTTACCCCTTATGTTTTTTTTCATGACGACCGATAAAAAACGACAGTGTTACCCCCTATGTTTTATTCTATACATTTCGACTGTGTTACCCCTTATGGATTTTTCATGACGACAGATAAAAACAAGTGTTACCCCTTGTGTTTTTATTTCATGCAATAGACATGATAGCATTACGTTTCAAATTAAAGATATTGTGTTTTCCACAGAAATTGAGCCACGGCCGCCAGTGAGTTAGGCAGAGTACACTCCACTGCACCACTGATGCGATGAAAATTCACAATGATCAATCATCAATAAAGAGGATATACATGACATTAAAATGTATGTGTGTTTTTCTATTATTTCCCTTATGTTACGACTGATAAAAAACGACCGTGTTACGCCTTATATTTTTTTCATGACGACCGATAAAAACAACAGTGTTTCCCCTTATGTTTTTTTTCATGACGACCGATAAAAAACGACAGTGTTACCCCTTATGTTTTTTTCATGACGACCAATAAAAAACAACAGTGTTACCCCTTATGTTTTTTTCATGACGACCGATAAAAAACGACAGTGTTACCCCTTATGTTTTTTTTCATGACGACCAATAAAAAACAACAGCGTTACCCCTTTTGTTTTGTTTTTCATGACGACCGATAAAAAACGACAGTGTTAGCCCTTATGTTTTTTTTCATGACGACCGATAAAAAACGAGTGTTACCCCTTATGTTTTTTTCATGACGACCGATAAAAAACAACAGTGTTACCCCTTGTGTTTTTATTTCATGACGACCAATAAAAAACAACAGCGTTACCCCTTTTGTTTTGTTTTTCATGACGACCGATAAAAAACGACAGTGTTACCCCTTATGTTTTTTTTCATGACGACCGATAAAAAACGACAGTGTTACCCCTTATGTTTTTTTCATGACGACCGATAAAAAACAACAGTGTTACCCCTTATGTTTTTTTCATGACGACCAATAAAAAACAACAGTGTTACCCCTTATGTTTTTTTCATGACGACCAATAAAAAACAACAGTGTTACCCCTTATGTTTTTTTTCATGACGACTGATAAAAAACGACAGTGTTACTTATGTTTTTTTCATGACGACCGATATAAAACAACAGTGTTACCCCTTGTGTTTTTTTTCAGGACGACCAATAAAAAACAACAGCGTTACCCCTTATGTTTTTTTTCATGACGACTGATAAAAAAACGACAGTGTTACCCCTTGTGTTTTTTTTCATGACGACCAATAAAAAACAACAGCGTTACCCCTTTTGTTTTGTTTTTCATGACGACCGATAAAAAACGACAGTGTTAGCCCTCATGTTTTTTTTCATGACGACCGATAAAAAACGAGTGTTACCCCTTATGTTTTTTTCATGACGACCAATAAAAAACAACAGTGTTACCCCTTATGTTTTTTTTCATGACGACTGATAAAAAACGACAGTGCCACCTATAGGCCACCACCCGACACCACTTACAGCACCTGGTATTCCCAGGCGGTCTCCCATCCAGGTACTAACCAGGCCCGACCCTGCTTAGCTTCCGAGATCAGACGAGATCGGGCGTGTTCAGGGTGGTATGGCTGCCGAAAAAAACAACAGTGTTACCCCTTATGTTTTTTTTCATGACGACCGATAAAAAACGACAGTGTTACCCATTATGTTTTTTTCATGACGACCGATAAAAAATGACAGTGTTACCCCGCATGTTTCATTTGATAAAAACGACAGTGTTACCCCCTATGTTTTATTCTATACATTTCGACTGTGTTACCCCTTATGGATTTTTCATGATGACAGATAAAAACAAGTGTTACCCCTTGTGTTTTTATTTCATGACGACCAATAAAAAACAACAGCGTTACCCCTTTTGTTTTGTTTTTCATGACGACCGATAAAAAACGAGTGTTACCCCTTATGTTTTTTTTCATGACGACCGATAAAAAACAACAGTGTTACCCCTTATGTTTTTTTCATGACGACCAATAAAAAACAACAGTGTTACCCCTCATGTTTTTTTCATGACGACCAATAAAAAACGACAGTGTTACCCCTTATGTTTTTTTTCATGACGACCGATAAAAAACAACAGTGTTACCCCTTATGTTTTTTTTCATGACGACCGATAAAAAACGACAGTGTTACCCCTTATGTTTTTTTTCATGACGACCGATAAAAAACTACAGTGTTACCCCTTATGTTTTTTTCATGACGACCGATAAAAAACGACAGTGTTACCCCTTATGTTTTTTTTCATGACGACCGATAAAAAACGACAGTGTTACCCCTTATGTTTTTTTCATGATGACCGATAAAAAACGACAGTGTTACCCCTTATGTTTTTTTTCATGACGACCAATAAAAAACAACAGTGTTACCCCTTATATTTTTTTCATGACGACCGATAAAAACAACAGTGTTACCCCTTATGTTTTTTTTCATGACGACCGATAAAAAACGAGTGTTACCCCTTATGTTTTTTTCATGACGACCGATAAAGAACGACAGTGTTACCCCTTATTTTTTTTTTCATGACGACCAATAAAAAACAACAGTGTTACCCCTTATGGTTTTTTTCATGATGACCAAAGAAAAACGACAGTGTCACCCCGCATGTTTCATTTGATAAAAACGACAGTGTTACCCCCTATGTTTTATTCTATACATTTCGACTGTGTTACCCCTTATGGATTTTTCATGACGACAGATAAAAACAAGTGTTACCCCTTTTGTTTTGTTTTTCATGACGACCGATAAAAAACGACAGTGTTACCCCTTATGTTTTTTTTCATGACGACCGATAAAAAACGACAGTGTTACCCCCTATGTTTTATTCTATACATTTCGACTGTGTTACCCCTTATGGATTTTTCATGACGACAGATAAAAACAAGTGTTACCCCTTGTGTTTTTATTTCATGCAATAGACATGATAGCATTACGTTTCAAATTAAAGATATTGTGTTTTCCACAGAAATTGAGCCACGGCCGCCAGTGAGTTAGGCAGAGTACACTCCACTGCACCACTGATGCGATGAAAATTCACAATGATCAATCATCAATAAAGAGGATATACATGACATTAAAATGTATGTGTGTTTTTCTATTATTTCCCTTATGTTACGACTGATAAAAAACGACTGTGTTACGCCTTATATTTTTTTCATGACGACCGATAAAAACAACAGTGTTTCCCCTTATGTTTTTTTTCATGACGACCGATAAAAAACGACAGTGTTACCCCTTATGTTTTTTTCATGACGACCAATAAAAAACAACAGTGTTACCCCTTATGTTTTTTTCATGACGACCGATAAAAAACGACAGTGTTACCCCTTATGTTTTTTTTCATGACGACCAATAAAAAACAACAGCGTTACCCCTTTTGTTTTGTTTTTCATGACGACCGATAAAAAACGACAGTGTTAGCCCTTATGTTTTTTTTCATGACGACCGATAAAAAACGAGTGTTACCCCTTATGTTTTTTTCATGACGACCGATAAAAAACAACAGTGTTACCCCTTGTGTTTTTATTTCATGACGACCAATAAAAAACAACAGCGTTACCCCTTTTGTTTTGTTTTTCATGACGACCGATAAAAAACGACAGTGTTACCCCTTATGTTTTTTTTCATGACGACCGATAAAAAACGACAGTGTTACCCCTTATGTTTTTTTCATGACGACCGATAAAAAACAACAGTGTTACCCCTTATGTTTTTTTCATGACGACCAATAAAAAACAACAGTGTTACCCCTTATGTTTTTTTCATGACGACCAATAAAAAACAACAGTGTTACCCCTTATGTTTTTTTTCATGACGACTGATAAAAAACGACAGTGTTACTTATGTTTTTTTCATGACGACCGATATAAAACAACAGTGTTACCCCTTGTGTTTTTTTTCAGGACGACCAATAAAAAACAACAGCGTTACCCCTTATGTTTTTTTTCATGACGACTGATAAAAAAACGACAGTGTTACCCCTTGTGTTTTTTTTCATGACGACCAATAAAAAACAACAGCGTTACCCCTTTTGTTTTGTTTTTCATGACGACCGATAAAAAACGACAGTGTTAGCCCTCATGTTTTTTTTCATGACGACTGATAAAAAACGAGTGTTACCCCTTATGTTTTTTTCATGACGACCAATAAAAAACAACAGTGTTACCCCTTATGTTTTTTTTCATGACGACTGATAAAAAACGACAGTGCCACCTATAGGCCACCACCCGACACCACTTACAGCACCTGGTATTCCCAGGCGGTCTCCCATCCAGGTACTAACCAGGCCCGACCCTGCTTAGCTTCCGAGATCAGACGAGATCGGGCGTGTTCAGGGTGGTATGGCTGCCGAAAAAAACAACAGTGTTACCCCTTATGTTTTTTTTCATGACGACCGATAAAAAACGACAGTGTTACCCCTTATGTTTTTTTCATGACGACCGATAAAAAACGACAGTGTTACCCCGCATGTTTCATTTGATAAAAACGACAGTGTTACCCCCTATGTTTTATTCTATACATTTCGACTGTGTTACCCCTTATGGATTTTTCATGATGACAGATAAAAACAAGTGTTACCCCTTGTGTTTTTATTTCATGACGACCAATAAAAAACAACAGCGTTACCCCTTTTGTTTTGTTTTTCATGACGACCGATAAAAAACGAGTGTTACCCCTTATGTTTTTTTTCATGACGACCGATAAAAAACAACAGTGTTACCCCTTATGTTTTTTTCATGACGACCAATAAAAAACAACAGTGTTACCCCTCATGTTTTTTTCATGACGACCAATAAAAAACGACAGTGTTACCCCTTATGTTTTTTTTCATGACGACCGATAAAAAACAACAGTGTTACCCCTTATGTTTTTTTTCATGACGACCGATAAAAAACGACAGTGTTACCCCTTATGTTTTTTTTCATGACGACCGATAAAAAACTACAGTGTTACCCCTTATGTTTTTTTCATGACGACCGATAAAAAACGACAGTGTTACCCCTTATGTTTTTTTTCATGACGACCGATAAAAAACGACAGTGTTACCCCTTATGTTTTTTTCATGACGACCGATAAAAAACGACAGTGTTACCCCTTATGTTTTTTTTCATGACGACCAATAAAAAACAACAGTGTTACCCCTTATATTTTTTTCATGACGACCGATAAAGAACGACAGTGTTACCCCTTATTTTTTTTTTCATGACGACCGATAAAAAACAACAGTGTTACCCCTTATGGTTTTTTTCATGATGACCAAAGAAAAACGACAGTGTCACCCCGCATGTTTCATTTGATAAAAACGACAGTGTTACCCCCTATGTTTTATTCTATACATTTCGACTGTGTTACCCCTTATGGATTTTTCATGACGACAGATAAAAACAAGTGTTACCCCTTTTGTTTTGTTTTTCATGACGACCGATAAAAAACGACAGTGTTACCCCTTATGTTTTTTTTCATGACGACCGATAAAAAACGACAGTGTTACCCCTTATGTTTTTTTCATGACGACCGATAAAAAACAACAGTGTTACCCCTTATGTTTTTTTCATGACGACCAATAAAAAACAACAGTTACCCCTCATGTTTTTTTTCATGACGACTGATAAAAAACGACAGTGTTACCCCTTATGTTTTTTTCATGACGACCGATATAAAACAACAGTGTTACCCCTTGTGTTTTTTTTCATGACGACCAATAAAAAACAACAGCGTTACCCCTTATGTTTTTTTTCATGACGACTGATAAAAAACAACAGCGTTACCCCTTATGTATTTTTCCAATAAATAACAACAGTGTTACCCCTTATGGTTTTTTTCATGACGACCGATAAAAACAACAGTGTTACCCCTTATGTTTTTTTTCATAATAATAAATAAATAATACATTTCAAGACACCCAAGGTCACCTATCTTCATGACGACCGATAAAAAACGAGTGTTACCCCTTATGTTTTTTTTCATGACGACCAAAGAAAAACGACAGTGTCACCCCTCATGTTTCATTTGATAAAAACGACAGTGTTACCCCCTATGTTTTATTCTATACATTTCGACTGTGTTACCCCTTATATTTTTTTCATGACGACCGATAAAAAACGACAGTGTTACCCCTTGTGTTTTTTTTCATGACGACCAATAAAAAACAACAGCGTTACCCCTTATGTATTTTTCCAATAAATAACAACAGTGTTACCCCTTATGGTTTTTTTCATGACGACCGATAAAAACAACAGTGTTACCCCTTATGTTTTTTTTCATAATAATAAATAAATAATACATTTCAAGACACCCAAGGTCACCTATCTTCATGACGACCGATAAAAAACGAGTGTTACCCCTTATGTTTTTTTCATGACGACCGATAAAAACAACAGTGTTACCCCTTATGTTTTTTTTCATGACGACCGATAAAAAACGACAGTGTTACCCCTTATGTTTTTTTCATGACGACCGATAAAAAACGACAGTGTTACCCCTTATGTTTTTTTCATGACGACCGATAAAAAACGACAGTGTTACCCCTTATGTTTTTTTTCATGACGACCAATAAAAAACAACAGTGTTACCCCTTATATTTTTTTCATGACGACCGATAAAAACAACAGTGTTACCCCTTATGTTTTTTTTCATGATGACCGATAAAAAACGACAGTGTTACCCCTTATGTTTTTTTCATGACGACCGATAAAAAACAACAGTGTTACCCCTTATGGTTTTTCATGACGACCAAAGAAAAACGACAGTGTCACCCCGCATGTTTCATTTGATAAAAACGACAGTGTTACCCCCTATGTTTTATTCTATACATTTCGACTGAGAAAGGCGACGAAGAATAAGAAGGGGGGTTCCAGTCTGTGTAAACGGGAACTCCCACCACACGAGAACGCCCATTTGTGTCTGCAGTGGGATGATATTGCTCAGAGCGGGTCTTTTCGGCGGCTGGACTGACGGTCACCAGGCTGCGGTCGCGTCTGACCCCAGAGCATGTCAACATGCTCATCTTTCTGAACAAAAATCCGTAGACTGGTTGGTTAAGTTATAACATGATTGTTTTTTTTGATATTATTAATGTTATTATTTTGGGAAGAAACTAGGGTTGTGTATATTTTTAGTTATGTTTATGAGCACCGGCTTCGAGCTGCATGCTCCGTTGCTTCGAGCAGAGTAGCGCATAACTATTGAACGGATCTGGTTTAACGGAGTTGTTCATCTAATAATAAAGATCCCAATGAGGAAAACACGCTGCATTTGTATTTTCATTTCATTTTTAATATAATTTTTTTTTTAAATGTAATATAAAATCTCATCTCAATATAAAATATTAACGATTAATCGACTAATTGATCGTTATTTCTCCCGACGATCGACTAAGACAACTTAATCGAATGCCCATCCCTAATCAATATCAATAAAAAACTAACAATCTCCTGTCATCTGAGAGAAATTAAGATGATTTAATAATTTTTTAACCATTAGTATTTACCGGTTAACAATGGACATCCCTTATATACTGTATATATATAAATGTATATCATACATTGTATGTTTTTTTTGTATTATTTTTTTTATCATTTAATATTACTTTTAATAGTTCCGGGATGTTGGAGCAACTTCTTTTATAGCAACTTCTTCTTGCAGTTGCAGGTCTCCCGACAAAACCGTGTAAAAATGATCCTAGAACATAGCTGGACGACGTTCCCTCTCCTCGGTGTATAAACAGACGGTCCAAGTTTGCTGGTTAATGACTTCATTGAGGCAGGGAGGCCTGGAGCTCACTTACATAACCGTCAGACGTGTCTGGGACCACCCGACAGAACCCACCACACCCCCCTGCCACCTCAGCCCCCTCCCCTTCCTTCCACAGAAACGTGAGGAGGAGAGAGGAGGAGGGGAGAACACCGGTCAGCCCCGCCCTCTTCGCCGTGGCCGACGCGTGACCACGGATAGAGAGACTGACGAGATTTCATGGAGAGCAGAGGAACCGAATCACCCTCTCTGTCTGTCTCCCCCCCCGCTCTCCCTCGAAATAACTCTCTCTGTCTCTCTTCCCCATCTCTCTCAGTAACCCCCCCTCTTCCTCTCTCTCTCTGTACCATATGTTGCTTTCCCTCCCTCCCTCCCTCCCTCCCTCCCTCCCTTCCTCCCTCCCTCCCACCTAGGGCTGGAAAGAGTGTGGAGTATAAGAGTACATTGTTGAGGTTTCTAAGAATAGCTGCAACCAGCTGTGATCAGTAAGGGAGAGAGAGGGGGAATTCCCTCATCAGAGACTGATGGGAACCGGGCTGTTGGTTCCAGCAGTGGTGTTAGCACTGTGCTATCATTGATTTATCACAGTGTGAGCACACTGCTATCACAGCATTAGCATAGGGTTAGCAACAGTGTTATTATTATTTCTCTTTGGGGATTATTAATGTTTGACAGTGTTAGCATAGCATTAGTACAACTAGCACAACTATAGCACAGTGCTGTCACAGCATTAGCACAGAGTTATCACAGCGCTAACAGGATCTCCCCTTTAGGATAGATACTTTTTATCTTATCTTTTCATAACACATAGGGTTAGGGTTAGGGTTAGGGTAAGCATGGTGATAGCACAGCATGAGCACACTGTTAGCACAAAGTCACCACAGAGCTAGCACAGTGTAAGCGTGCACACAGCCCCGCACTGGGTCTATGGGGCTGTTTAAATGTCTCACAGTAAAAACATTGTGCAGGCAGAGACGTCTGGCAGCCCAACATTCAGCTCTGTGAGCCAATAAAAATACACACTCACTCGCCGACAGAGAGAGTGTGGTGGATAGAGAGAAAGAGGGAGAGAGACAGAACGAGAGCCAGACAGACAGGGAAAAAGAGAGTGTGAAAGACAGAACGAGACACAGACAGGGAGAAAGAGCGAGAGACAGACAGACTGACAGCCAGACAGACAGTAAGGAGAGAGGGGGAGAGAGAGAGAGCGCGAAAGAGAGAAAGAGAGAGAGAGAGAGAGAGAGAGAGAGAGAGAGAGAGAGAGAGAGAGTTAAATGGCTCCAGTGAATTTCTAGAGAGTTAAGCGATGATGTCTTCAGACAATAACTCTGGAGCCACTAGAGAGATCCGCTGGTATGCAGCTCCACCCCCCTACCACCGAGAGACACACACACACACACACACACACACACACACACACACACACACACACACACACACACACACACACACACACACACACACACACACACACACACACACACACACACACACACACACACACACACACACACACACACACACACACACACACACACACACACACACACACACACACACACACACACACACACACACACACACACACACCAGGTATGTCTCCAGCCCCTTTACAGACAGGGCTGGAAACTGTTGCTGGGGAACACAGTTTTCTTTGAGTTGCACTTTGACCGACACATTTTTTATTTTTTTGTTACATAATGTAATGTTTGCTCACAACAGCCACATTAACATCAAACTATCTCTTCTTGATTTTGGTCCTAAAATCCTCCCATTGAATACCCTCAGGAAGATGAGAAAAAGCAGAACACGAAACATTGAGGGGGAACTCTTGTTGAAGTGGATCTTTTGCAGAACTTTCTCTTTAATAACTAAAACTGCCAACCTTCTTCTGCATCGTGATAACCGGTTTTCAGAGGGCATACCCTCACTCGATCTCTGCTCTAAAAATAAAATGCAATCGCTTCGTAAAGCAAAGTACTCTCGCTGGTGGTATGGATAATTTCTAGGGGTGGGAATCTCTTGGCACCTCACGATTCGATTCGATTCCGGTTATGAGGTCAACGATTCGATTCTAAAACGATTATCGATGCAACAATTTTTTTATGTACATTTCCATGCGTGATTCTCAAAAATATATATATACATCTGAGTTTGCTACTCAGTTTGCTAATCGCTTCCCACTTTTGTGATGATCATCAAAGACATCAACAGATGAATTAACTTAGCATATATTTTATTAGAGAAAAAGCTTATGTCACAGATATGACTTTCTATGAACAATGCAATAATCAATGCAGCTTGCATTACAACACAATATGGAAGTATGTAAAAAAATAGGTTTCAGTTTTCTTTTCTTTCTAATCTTTCTTTTCTATGTCATTCAAGAAAAAGCTGCTCTTGAATTAGAAGGAGTTCTTGTGTCTGGCTGTGAGTTTGCGTGCATGCATCGAAGAATCGATTATTTTTCACACCCCTAATTATTTCGAGGACCAGGAAGTGCTTGTGAGGAGAACCACTAGCTCCTACTGGCTTACAGATTTCCTTCGTAACCCTACTGCAGGTTCCAGATATTAAGGTTCCACCGTATGTAATAATAACCAATGAAGTAAGATTACAAGAGTACAATACTGGTCTACTGGCCTCTATTAGTCTCTTCTGGTCTACCACTTGGTCTATATCAGTCTCCATAGTTTCTAATAGTTCACAGGTCTCTATTGGCCTCTTAGTGTCTACTGGTCCCCTTGTCTCTCCTGGTCTCTTTCCTGGTCTCCTTCTTGTACTCAACTGGTTTCTATTGGTCTGAGTTTTTTCTGGTCTCCCCTGGATTCTCCTGGTCAATCATGTTCTCAACTGGTCTATCCGGTTCTCTATTGTTAAAGAGTATGGTATACTCTTTACTGGGGTTTCACTTGCTCTCTGGTCACTCCTGGTCTATACTTGGTATCTAAGTCCCTATACCGGTCTTTACTGGTCTCCTCTCTCCTGCTCCGGCTTCCGTCCCAGGATCCATTTTCAAGCCAGGTATATTAAAAAAACGGTTCAACCCATGTTTCAAACCAGGGTTTGGTCCAAAAAGAAGACATCTGCTAGTCCTGGGCACCACCAAACACAGACTAGATCTAGTACAGACGACAGGTCATTAAGGCGCATGTAGGTGTTAAACAGAACAGAGACAGGTCAATAAAGAGCAGGTAGGGGTTAGACAGTACAGAGACAGGTCATAAAGGAGCAGGTAAGGGTTACAGTACCGAGACAGGTCATAAAGAGCAGGTATGTATTTGATCACCTTGCTCTAGGGGGCTTACAGCCTATATACAGAATCTGAATTAACAAATAATGTCAGAGAAGGATGAGGTTACGTAGCTGTCGTAACCAGGGTTATGTAGCTTAAGCAAAAGTTAATCAGGAAGACGATATTCCTCCTCTATTCCTCATCGCTCTATGCACCGTGTTTCATTCCCAGGCTGTCACTGCAGACCCCGCCCCTTTCATCTCTCAACCAATCTGAAACCATTTTGCGGTCAAACAGGAGAAATTGGGCCAAAACAAAGCGAGATTGCATCCTCCCGGCTAGCAACTTCATTCTTAGTCACAATCACAACCATGGATCCATCGTCGACATGAGAAAATAATTGTGATGGTGTCATAAGCACCAAAACATGACATGTCAACCAATGTTGTGGTTCATATTATACTAGTCCCTCCTTGAAATTTAACTGAGTTCCTGTGTGAATACATGGGCAACCTAGTCACTGCCGTAACCAGGCTACAATCAGCGCATGTAAACACACTGAATCCTGTTGTTTATCTGATCATTCTTGAGATTGGCTTTTGATTGTTTATGTACCAGAAATAAATCTTCGTTCAAGGTCTCAACCAATCACATATCATTGAGGTATGGCAACTCCGAACACCCAAACCACCTTACACCTCACTCCTCTACACGCCACAAGAGCTTACTAACAAATAGATTCTGTCCTCTGTCCACAGGTCATGGTTTGGCTGTGGGTAAGAAAGGCCCAATATTATATCATAAAATTACCTAATAACCCCATATCCGACCCATTCACCAGGTCCACCAACAACACCTCCATCATATCCATTCATAGGCCTCCACCTTAAGAGATGTCCCACCAATCGCATGCTACAAAGGGCATAACGTCCCGTGTAATAATACATGGATACGAACAGAGATGGGGATCTCAAAGTGACGAGCAGCGCTCCCATGCCATCATTACGTTAACTGACGACACGACCGTCCTAGGCCTCATCAGAGACAACGATGAGACGGCCTACCGAGAGGCGCTGCAGACACTAACCCGGCTGGTGCCAGCATCACGGCCCGGTACGGGGAACCGTTCTGCCCACAGCCGCGAGTCCCGACCGAGTGTGGTCTGATTTGCAGCACAGCACATCGCTGGAAACCGACTCCTGGCCGTTCAGGATATCTTTCACAGGTGGGGTCTGCGGAAGGCAGACAGCATCACTATGGAGCACAGCCACCCAGCAGGCAGACGGTTCTCCTTGTATACTCAGGCAGACGAGCATGAGAGCATGGCTGCACGTACCACCAGACGTAAGGACAGTTTTTACCTCCAGGGTATCAGGCTTCTCAACTCATTGACCTAAATAGTCCTGCTGTCTGCAACAGCCATGACTGCTGCTATTATATCAGGACTTATACATGCCTAATGTGCAATTCTTCTGTTTACACTTGTCACCTGTCACCCTTACAGCACAAGCCTCATGTTAATGTATAGTGTTATATTTATCATATTTTCTATTAAATAATATGAATACTGATGTTATTGGTAGTGCGCTTACTGCTTAGCTGTGCTGTTTTTTCTCGTTCAACACATTTCATTGCACCGTTCCTCCTTTGGTAACCTACATAAGACTGAAAACTGAAACTGAAACATATGCCAACACATGGCCCTTTAACTATCTGTTATGATTTAAAGCTCTTCCCCTTTGCACTGACTGAATGTATGGAGTAGATAGAGATGATCCCAACTCGAAGTGTAGGTCCCATGCTTGAGATGTAAACCAGCATAACACAGTTAGGGCATGGTAGGACAGCTTCAATGTGGAAGAAAATATAGTATTTCATCAACGTGAACAATGGAACAAAGAATAGCACATTTTATTTTAGGTTTAGTCTCTTCTAAAGTTATGGGTGCTAGAATAACAACCCGCAGTTAATAATAGGCCTACTACTGTTATACAACAACAGTTGGGTGAAGATAGAGCCATGTGATGCGTTTAAAACATTTGTATCTCCATAAGTTCTCTATAAAAGAGTGCGAAGTGGTCTACGACAATGTTTTCTAATTTAAGTGCGCATTAGCGCTCGACAATGGTACAGTACAGTAAGCTAGTGATATCATTGTTATAACACCATCTTCCTTCTGCTGTTGAACAGCAGTGCATCGACACACACACGTTAATAGATAATCGATATATAAACGTCATCAATATAATCACTTACCGGATCATTCGGTTGCTATATATATTATATTCCATTTTTCGGATGATCACTTGCGCGTCTTTCAGACCCAGATCTCCACCTCATTTCCATGTGCTCGCGACCACGCGCTCCACGCAGCCGAGAAATCCGTCAGACACGGGGAGTGACGTCACGGCGAGACTAGAATTAAATGGCCCGCGGTGAGGATAAAATCCGCTCCATCGTGTAATGGCTCCGTTAGGAAACGCCGTCGACTCGCTTCTTTATTAAATGCGTTCAAATTAATATTGTAATAATAATAATAATAATAACATTTTAAATATGAATCATGCAGTGGGGTAATTTCAATGTGCCACTGTTATGGTTTCTGCTGCTTGCTAAAGTTAATCCCTGTACACATGGTTTCTTATAGGCTTCACATAGCAGAGCAGACTGTGTCACTGTCAACCCAGGAGAACCTGTACAAAAATGATACTCAGACCCCGTACGAAAGCAATAATGTAGACCTATAATGTAGAAGGGTTTGTGCCTCAGAATACCTCACTGGATTTCTTAATTGGCAAAACTTGTGATACTGTACAATTTAGATTGCACATAAACAATAACAATGGCTAATGTTTCATGTCTCGTATGAGAAGGGCTTTGGATATTTATAACACAACTATGTTGCTCTATAGTGACAAATAATTAGACGATTTATTATCAAACAATTGCAAAAAAAGATTTGTAACACTCTTAACAAGCGTATGCTTCCAAAATGGAGAGTTGTTGAGGTGTGATTTCATGAAGTTCAAGCTTTATAGCCCTATAGTGTACATGAACATGTTAAGGTCTCTAAGTCTATATATTTCCTTAAAATACTGGACAATCGAGGTAATAGTTTGAGTTCCTTCTTTAACCATATGACGATACTAGGATTTTAATTGATGTCTTGAAGCCCGTCCCTATCCTGTTGAGCTAGAGGGGCGTCGCCCGTCTCCACTCACTTCCTACTATAATTACACACCAGCCTAGAGTCCCTTTAACTGCTAACCTTTGGCAGGACATTTCATTGATCACCATTAAGCATAACTACACCTGGGGCACAGGACTGGATGTGGCGTGTCCGAGTTAAAGTATTGTAGGCTCTTCGATGAACCCTTGACCCTTGCGTATCACGCTCTTGGACAAGGCGGGAGAAATGTAAACAAACACAGAACAGTGTTTCCTAGTAGTGGCACTCATTGATGTAAGGTGATCTGACGTCATACTAGAGGCTAACATGTGAGGAGTGTCTGACCAAAGAAAAGCAAGAGACAGTTTCAGGAACCATTTTTCTTTTATATTTGAATTGAGGAACAAAATGGAAAATCGAACACTGAAAACCACTGGGTGAGAACTTCCAGTCAAATTGATCCAAAAATACCTTTTATAGGAAATTTTATTTACAAAAAAATGAAAAACAAAAGAAACATAAAAAAAAAGGCTTATTTTATGTTGGGCGCTCAACTGTGCAGCACCAATTTTTTTCTTTTTATATTTTATTAATAAAAATAAACTTTAAATATTGTAATCCAACCATAACGTCTGAGGCAGTATTGAAAACGTTGAAATCCAACAAGATCTCCACAACTTTAGAATCCCCGTCTTGCATTCGCATGCAACATTATAACCTGTACACACTCAACCGAACCGACTTGCATAAAAAAAACTAACTTAAAAAAACACCACCAGCGCCAAGTCTTAAGACCCCCATGTGGCCCTCAGGGCCGGGGGCTCTGCAGGAGGCAGAGCCGCTGCCGGAGCGCCTCGCTCCTCCTCTGGAGCTGCTCCTTGACGGACAGCAGCCGCTCCTCGTCCGTCTGCATGCCGTAGATGCACTCCGTGGCCTTCTTCAGGATCACCACCTTGGCCGCCTTCTCATTGTTGGCCACCTCGGGGATCTCGTCGCGCAGCGCGAAGAAGCTCAGCTTGAGCTCGTTGCGGCGCTGGCGCTCCAGCACGTTGTGTGTCCTCCGCTTGTCGCAGTCCTCCGTGTCCGAGGTGCGCGGGCTGGCGCACTTCCTGTTGCCGCTGATCTGCTTGAGCACGCGGCCGTGCCCGTGGCTGTGGTGATGGTGGTGGTGGTGTGAAGGCGGCGAGCTGCCGCTGTCCAGCTTGAGGCGTTTGACGGCGGCGGTGGCGGCGGGCGCGGGGGGGTCGTGGCGGGTGGAGGGGTGAGCGGCGTAGTTGTGTTGGTGGGTGGAGACGTGGCAGCGCTTCAGCACCAGCGGGCTGGGATGCCGCGTGTCCGAGGGGGATGAGTCGCCGCGTTTAAGGTGCTGCCGCTTCTCCACCGTCACCACGTCGATCTCCTCCTCGTCCTCATCGTCATCCTCGTCTTCCTCCTCTTCCTCGTCGTCATCCTCATCGTCACCCTCATCTTCTGAAAGAGACGGACGGGCAGAAGGTAAACAAACATCCTAGACTTTCAGGTCACAGGAATGCTGCTAAAGAACAAGGCAGGAAGGCGTGTGATCTTTCCTAGGATCAGCTGTCTCAGACGCTCCCACAGCAATGCTTGGCAACTACAGTGCACCACGTCAGAACAAAACAGCACTAACCCAGCTGGGACAGAGGAAACGCGTCCCAACCACCCACCCGAGTGCTTGGAACCGCACCAGCTCGCCTCGGGATGACCCCCCCTACACCTTCCCTCCCTCCCTCCCTCCCATTCATCTTCATTAGTAAACACAAGATCAGAGATAACAGCTAGCCAGTGTTGAGCCTACCTGAGTCGCTGCAGCTGCTGCTACTGCCGCTACTGTTGGGGGGGGTATCCAGTGACAGGTCCCGTGGGGAGGAGGTGCAGCTGGTGTGGATGGAGGTGGTTGTGGTGGGGGGGGTCTGCGGTAGCACCGCCACACTGGACTTGGGAGTCTCGGCAATGGGGTAGGGGAAGACCACGGAGGGGTCGATGCACTCTTCCGCGGACGTGTTGAGGTCTTGCAGGTAGTTTGTGTTGAGTCTCGCCGACGGACACTCTGACGCGGGGCTACTCCCCCCCGTGGAAGAGGCAGAGTCCCTGCGCGCCGCGTGAAGCGACGCCAGACGGTCAGATACTACTTTCTCGAGCTTGGCCACGGCAGAGAAGCCGCTCCACATGCAGTCCTGGATGATGATGGACTTGAGAAAGGTCTGGGAGTAGTCAGAGTCGCAGATAATGCTCTGGTTTACCGCGTCGTCCCCCAGAAACTCTGTGACCATCTCCAGCTGGTCGGCCGTGGAGGGGAAGAGGCTGGAGAGAGAGGGTCTGCGGCTTGGGGAGAGGGGCGGGGTGGGCAGCAGCTCGAACTTCTTCCAGATGTCCTCGCTGGGGGCCGGCGGCTGGGGCTGCTGGTTGTGGTGATAGAAGTCCTCCTCCTCGTTGTCGTAATAGAAGTAGGGCTGCAGGGAATCGTAGTCGTAGTCATAGTTTTTACTCGTCGCGGTAGCCCCTGAGGAAGAGTTCAGCGGCATGGCTGCCCTAAACGTCGCCGAACTGAAAGGAGAAGAAAAGGTTGTAGTTAGTATTAATTGGCCACGTCTAATGGATGTGTGTGTGTAAACGCTGCGACAAGGTGTGTTGAGCACGCGTCAAAGTGCAGCACTGTTCAAATGGCAGACAGTTCAAAACACCGGCAGGCATGCGCTTTTGGCATGCATGCACTTTTCTAGCAGCAGGTGCTCGATGCGTTGCTGAAAGTAACTAAAACATGCAGTATACTGTATACACATATACTGCAGCACACACGCACGCACACATGCTGCAGTACACACACATGCTGCAGGCCATACACATGCAGAATAGACGCCATGCTGCAGTAGTAACGTTACACTAAGCCGGAGATAAGGTTTTAAACCCGGCAACACGCTGAGGCGTAGCACCATGCGTCCAATACGCTGCTAAATGCCTCCTCTTACCGTAAGCGTGGAAAGGTTGACACCCGGTGTGGGTCTGAGAAGCGGGGGGGTAGGACCCAAAATGCGCTAAAAGTGCAAGTATTCCAGCAAGAAAGAAACGTTAATCCAGTTCTGGATCGGGGCGGAAAAATCTCGCTCGTACTGTCAGTGGAGCCGGAGGAGGCGTGCGTTGGTGTGAGTTGTAGAAAAGATGGACATACGCCGGCTGTGGAGTGAAGCCGTTCACGAGCTGCATGGAAATCACAGCTGAGGGACGATCGGCAGCAATAAGAAGGTCGCGTTACTCTGTGAACTGTATCCCTCCGCGAGAGCTTTCCCGCTAAATAAGCAATGGATTTAGGTCTTAATGAAAACACATATATTCTCCACAGGTTGTGCTATAAATCAACACTTGATTCGAGGATGAGTGTTTTTGAGGATATTTAGTGTGTATAAGTAATCTTTGAAATGGGGGACTACTTCTCGTGGAGGGAGAATGTGGGAGGGGTTATCGTAGGAGTCCATTGATTCGACTGACTCGAGTAGTGCTGTAGTAAAGTGGTTGGTAATAATAATAACTGTAGTACGGTGGGTGCTAACCTCTCATTAGACATCCACGGCGATAACAAGAATTAGCTTTTCACTTGGAGTTCTTCCTAAAAGAACACCCCCCGCCTTAAGCACACACTATAACAACACAAAAGATAGTAGACTGTTTTTCGTCGCCCAATAAAAATCGACTCATATTCTTGGAATTTTTACAGCTATTTAATGATTATACAATATGCCGGTGCCGTATGTAGTGCAGACACACACATCATTAAATGAATAAACATTCGTTTGAATACAGTGATTTTTGATTCAGTGTAAATGGCTATATGGTTTATTAATATAGTCTATATAACAGTGCTGCAATGCAATACGGAATGATACATTCACCACGACAGGTGATTTTTTTCTGTCTAGATTTGAACAGAACAGTGAAACTAAATAAAAAAAAATTAATGTGTGTTTTAATGTAGCCTACTGTTGAAGGAAACACATAACAGTATAATGAATGTACATGTTGGAATTAAACTCCGCTGTGTTTTGATAAAACTCGGTTGGACTCAGGAAAATAATACTCAGAAGGTGGGCACTGGGCAGACAGCAGAGCGGCTGCGGCGAGACCAGCCGCCCTCCCCTGGTTAGACGGTCCTCCTGCGCCCTCTGCTGGAAGGGCGCAGGAGGACACGCAGTTGCAGTTTAAATGATGAAAAGTAACTATAGGTAACAATTAGACGTTTGAGGTAGATCTCTGGAAAGTACATTCTTGAACCTATACATTATATTGCTTTAAACCCCACAGCTACTTAAATAAAAAAAGTGGTTTTCTAGGTTTAAGATTATCTTATCACACTTTTCAGGATGTCTTTAAAGGAAAAGTGAAAACATCTCAACGTGGCAAAATGACCCTGAACAAAGACACGGAACATGCTACGATGTGAAGTAGAAGTCTTATATTTAGTGGAAACATGGTTTATTATATTCAAAAGGGTAAATGGGAGTTTACGACCCAAAACCAAAATAACTCCTCTATTGAAAATCAATTGAATCAAATTAGCTTCTAAAACCATCACCGTAAAAACCAAACCCTAACGCTCAAAGCTGACTAACACTCAAACTAATCCTTAAATCCAAAAATCTAACCATGAAACCTAAACCAAATAGGAAACCTTATACCCTAGGGATGGTTTTGGTTTTAGTGTTTGGTTTAGTTTTAAGGTCTGGTTCTAGGATAGGGTTTTGTATTGGGGTTTCGTTTAGTTTTAATGTCTGCTTTTGGGATAAGGTTTCCTATTTGGGTTTATTTTTGGTTAAGATTTAGGGTCTGGTTTTAGGACTGGGTTTTGTATTTTAAGATTGGTTTTTGGGTTTGGTTTTAGTGGTCTGGTTCAGGGTTAGGTTTTGTATTTGGGTTTTAGGGTCTTGTTCAGGGTTAGGTTTTGTATTTGGGTTTTAGGGTCTGGTTCAGGTATAGGTTTTGTATTTGGGTTTTAGAGTCTGGTTCAGGGTTAGGCTTGTATTTGGGTTTTAGAGTCTGGTTCAGGGTTAGGTTTTGTATTTGGGTTTTAGGGTCTTGTTCAGGGTTAGGTTTTGTATTTGGGTTTTAGGGTCTGGTTCAGGGTTAGGTTTTGTATTTGGGTTTTAGGGTCTGGTTCTTGTATAGGTTTTGTATTTGGGTTTTAGGGTCTTGTTCAGGGTTAGGTTTTGTGTTTGGGTTTTAGGGTCTGGTTCAGGGTTAGGCTTGTATTTGGGTTTTAGAGTCTGGTTCAGGGTTAGGTTTTGTATTTGGGTTTTAGGGTCTGGTTCAGGGTTAGGTTTTGTATTTGGGTTTTAGGGTCTGGTTCTTGTATAGGTTTTGTATTTGGGTTTTAGGGTCTGGTTCAGGGTTAGGTTTTGTATTTGGGTTTTAGGGTCTGGTTCAGGGTTACGTTTTGTGTTTGGGTTTTAGGGTCTGGTTCTTGTATAGGTTTTGTTTTTTGGTTTTAGGGTCTGGTTCAGGTATAGGTTTTGTATTTGGGGTTTAGAGTCTGGTTCAGGGTTAGGGTTTGAATTCAGGTTTTTGGTTGTAGGGTTTGGTTTCAGGTTTTGGAAAGGATGGATCTTTGTTTTAACTTCAAATTATACTTTTTCTTTTTTACTCAATTGCATTTTATTTTACTATACTTTATACATACTCCAATACTTTATACTACTATATCCTACTATATATATATGCTACACTTTATTAAAATAACAAAATATCATACAATGGTGTACTTGCAATTGCAGAGCACCTATAATGTAAGGGTACTATTTGTATATGATATTATTTTAAGACACTGTAAAGCCCTACCAAAATAAACATGTTGGCCACTGAAAAGTAAAGTGGTGATGTTCTCAACAGAAGTGACAAGCTGTGATAATACATAGCGACGGCCAGTATATGTATTTTATTTCCTATGAGAGTGATTAAGGATTATTTTTGAGTTGCTTCCATAATTACATTGAGTTTATGGTCTAGTTTAGTGGCTCTGTGTTTGACCAAGAGCTTAGTAATTAAGTTTGATTCCCAAAGTGTTGTAAGAAATAAGTTTCTTTATCATGTACGTTTGATTTTTACAAAAGATAGCCTATGAGGTAGATTCTTTATAATAATCAGGAACTGGCTTGGCAGTGTAGTGGCTAGTGTGTTTGACGCCCAGCACAAAGGTGTTATGTTCTACCCCAAATGTCTGCACAAATTGAACTTCATAATAAATGCAAGTGTACATTGCATAGCTAACATGTACTTATTAGGTGAGTGCTGAATGCAGCATGACCCCAGCGTCCTGCGGTGTCAGTCAGGCCTGTGTTCCGCTAGCAAACATAGAATAGATTAAGCGTTTATTGTCATTGTACATCTTGCAAATATAAGACTTCCGGTGGACTGTCTCTTCCACCTCTATAGACGTCTATCTATGTAAGAGGTACTCTTATTCTGAGGAGATCGTACGCCGGAAATCTATTTATTTGCCAGTGGAACATAGGCCTGATTGACACAGCAGGAATGATTGTATTCAGTGAATTTGTCTATATATGACAATTTGGCCAATGTTTGACCAGGTTTTATAGTATAATTTGCTGATTACTTTTGATGCATTAATGGTATTATTTCTTCTTCTTTTTTCTGAGGTATTAAAAACTTCTTAAAAGTCCTTAAATTGTCACTTCCCTGTCATCTGGGGACAGCCCCCAGATTCATGTGGGGGTCCCGACCCACAGGTTGAGAACCACTGCTCTAATGCTCACAATAGGTTGGCATCTCTTCTGTTTTGTCGCTCTGCGTCTCAGAGGGGGTCTGTGCCTGTGGACAGTTCTGACACCAGCCTATCAGTGACATCATTTCAAGCTAATGGACATTGAAAATGACCAGTGCCCTGCTCTGAGACACGGAGTAGACATAAACTGTGCCATTGCTTTAATATATGAAGATTTTTTTATTTTTATTTTTTGTTACAGTGGCTGCACGTCAATTTGACCACAAGTTGACTGAATTGAAGTACAGGGGTGCCCTGCAGAAGGGGCTGCGCTACGCACCTGAGACGAGTGGAGGGCTACCAAGAAAAGGCAAAGAGTTATAAGGACAAAAGTTATTGTAATGTTCTTAATAATAGGGTTAATTAGTGTTAATGTTCATAATTCCTGAAGATGTTTGTTTGTCATTGATTTTGAATATTCATTAAATTACTTTTTGAATAACGGGCTGTTTTGTTGTTTTTTTGGTTTGTTCATAGAGTATTCAGGAAAGCAGCTGTTCTCAACCTTGGTTTCTTAAAAAGAATGGAAATAGCCAATCTAATGGGGTTTTTAATGACGCATATTAAAAACATACAAAGCAAGGTTGAAAAGTGTTGAAATGGCCCTTTAATAATAACCTTGTTTCAATGTATGATGCAATACATATATATAGTTTAATCACTGTTGATTCAATTTTATATTCTTTCAATGTTGATCATATCATAATTGAATCAAGGTTGATTCATTGTCAGAATTAATTGGAAATGTAACGCTATTTCAATGTTGATCATAGCGAGTACTTTCAATGTATATTTCAATGTCTGACATCAATGTTGATCACAATCTTCAGCCAGACAATATCTCAATGTTGATTCAATCACGTTTTGCTATCTGGGTTTCCTTCTGCCCTTGTAGTCTATTTCAAAGACATGCGGCCCACCAGCGCTCAAAATACAGTGATGCCACTAGTGGCTTTGTATCTATTTTACACACACACACACACACACACACACACACACACACACACACACACACACACACACACACACACACACACACACACACACACACACACAGTGTAGGGCAATGCATTTGACATTTCTGATTCTTCAGTTCAATTCATTTTACATTTCTGCATTTTTAGCAATGCTTTGCGCTTTTCATTCAGCGGTCACTTTATTTGCTTCCAACAATTTACTTTTTTCTTAAAGGTCCCATGACATGCTATTTTATGTATTCTTTAATATAGGTTTTAGTGGGCAACTAACACAGTATTCAAAGATGTTCCCGAAATTCAGCCGTGGCGCAGAGTTACAGCCACTCATAAAGTGAGATTTTCATGTCATGGGACCTTTAAATGGTGTGCATGTTTACATTGTTTACTCCATTTAGACTTTTGAACCTTTGTTCAAATCCTTTCACTTGATTTAGGCCATTTATCGTTTCTTTATGTCTTAATCTGTGTGGCTTTATTAAAAAAAAATGTTCAACCTCACTTTGTTCTACAACACTCACCGCATTTTCTAGTTAAATGTTTTATTTGATGGAGAAGTATAACTGACTCAAGCTGACTTTTATTAAAGGTTGGGTATGGGATTTGCGAAACGCCAGCAGATTTTTGAAAATACACAACTCAAATGGTCCTCTCCTTCAACGCTGACTCTGACTCCACCCAGTCCAAGTACATGGACGCGCAATCATGCACGAGCGCGAACACAAGATGCACGAGAGCGAGCCATTAGCTAGTTAGCTAGCTGCAGTAGCTACCGCAGGATAACAACAAACAGAAGCTTGCTCTGGGTCACGAGCTTTGAGTACGTGCACGAAGCGGTCACGCGCGGGGAGCGGGGGAGGGGGAGTGCAGTACAACGTTTGATTGACGTACTTACTGTCCAATGCTACTCAGTGGTTCTGGAAATCATTGGCTGGAGTTTTTCGAGCCCTGCCCGTTCCACAGATGATTGACTTGACCTACTTTGAACTCAGTGGCTGTAAGTGGGTTATGATAAGGATTTCAAGTAATTTTGCAAAAATTGCCAAAAAAGAGAATTCCATACCCAACCTTTAACTGTTAATTAATACCTATATAATGAAAAAGGTGAATATCAAAAGTGAACTATTTGCTTATCTAGGCAATTGTATAACTTAGACTAGTCACAATCAGGCTTGAACCCAGAACTTTCGGTCTATGAGACCTTTGAGCTTACCAGCGAACCAGCTCATTTGAGAACATCAAATTTCTCTCAACTTTGGTGGTCAACACATGTTAATGCCAAAGCGTCTGACATTGAAAAATACAAAAATTAAATTGTATTCCCAAGTCTAGGTTGAATCTAATCAATTAGGTGTACTTAAAAATGAGGTAGCCAATCCAGCTGGAGGTCAGACACACTTACAACTAGACTACCATGCCTCGACTAATACAAAAAATGTCCAGTGTAGAGTTGTAAGCAGAGATCTGAGCAGAGCTATCTTCGTCCCTTCTCCCATTGCTCTTCAGGCCTGTCAAACGTCCAGGGGTATGTGATCATCCATACCGTAGCACAGGACCTTTGAGTTTACATTAAATATGCCGGTGTTGCTTTAGCTCGGGAGATTGGGTGGTGGAGCTACCATTTAATGTATCTTCTTTGTGAATGACCTTTCGGGCAGCAAATGCATCTTTTGGTGTGAACGCAGGGAGATAGTTTCAACGGGCCTTTTGCTGTTCTTAGATTCGGAATCAGCGTTAAGAAAAGTGTGTATGTGTGTCTAAAAATGTAAATGAAATGTTCCACACAGAAAAAGGAACTTGATGGCAAGTTCTCGTTACCAGGCCCCACTCAGTTGTAGGGCAGTAGACCTACATGTCACTCTTGAGAGTGGATGCATCATGCTGGCAGGCTATTAGAGGAGCCGTCTAGACAGCCGAGGGAAGCAATGGGGTGAATCACGTGTATTAATAGTGGACAGAAAACGGAAGCTTCATCCACCTAAACTCTTCCCCTCTGTAGGCAACAGCAACATCACATGAAGTCACATCACTACACAACGTTAATTCTGCTGGGGAGAAAACAAACCTACTCATAATGGCGTATACGATTAATCAAAACAAAAGGTGGAAAAATTTGTATTTCTCCGAACTTTCCCATCGCTTTACCTGCTAACTATTTGTATTATTGTATTGTGTAATGAATGATTGACTTGAATCTAGAACACACACCTGGAAGCCTTGTTGCTCTGTTGGAACACAACATGCTTACCATGTAACGTAGGCCTGACTTCATGTGTGTTGTTTCCAGGTGTTTCCTTCATGTTCTGTGGTTCATTCTCCACCGAGTCTTGTAGTCTGCAAGATGACCTCAACACAGGCAGTTATAGGCAGCAATAATACATTTGAAATGTATGTCAAAAATGTGCACATTTTAACATGTAATCTTCTCTATCAAGTTCAAGTATTTATTGCAAGGTCTTACAGTGTGTGTTTTTATGACAAAGTCTCTCTCTGCTACCTTGTGAACACTATTTCAACATTCCAATGTTCTGGATTTTGTAACTGTAAATTGTATTGTATAGTTTATTTTTGTTGTGCAACCTTATCTGTAGCATTGTAAGGGCTTATCTGCTTTAACTTTTAAGCAGGCCGACATTTCCTTGTGCATATAATACTTGTGTAAATTCCATACATCCAGATTTGATTGTTCAATTGTCTGACTTGATAATGTCCATATTTGCACTGTATGGAAGTTGGGAACTATTGGAGGCAGTTTGTAGTCTTCCATTGCGGTACAGTATGATGCCAGTCTCGGAAGATGGTGGTGGTTATAGTATACCTACTTGCTGGTGGAGTTATGCTATTTTGACAATATGTTTACGTTTTTACTTGCTCTAAAGGGCCGCTGAGTTCATGGCTATAAAAGGTAAAACGTTTGGAAAAATCATAAGCAGATTTTCCATACATCGAATTCTCATCATTACAACACTTTGTGTAGATAATCTGAAATAATAAATAATGTATATGATTAATTTGAATTATGACGCATTGATGTAGGCTACATCACACTTCTTTTTATAAACTGATTATTACGGTCCCCATTTCTAAGGCGAGAGTTGCAATGGACCAATCTGTCCCCTAGATGGCACCGCGCGACCACAATGTACAGATTACTTTACGCACAAGTAGGTCAAGTGATCTATACATCTATATAAAGCATACACCAATGTACGTGTTCATACCACATTTCTAAAAGCTCGTGTACTTTTTCAATTATAGACCTACTTCTTAAATTATCTTAATAATTACGTCTTCTTCATTTGTGTAGGTTTTGTATATTTAAGTTATTCATTCAAACGTGAAAGGTTGAAGGGGAAATACGTTCTGGTAACTCAACATAAATCCCATCGTTGCTCTATGTTGTCCATCGACTGGTTCACACACGCGATAAATAACAGGTTTATATCGTTATGTGACGTCACGCGACGCCAACCCACGTGCGGTGACTTCAGTCGGCGGAGGGTGGAGGACGAGCAGCAGACCCAGGAACATTCAACGCAGCCCATAAAACGCAAGGCTTAAAACAATAGCCTCGACAGTGGAGGACACCTTTACGGTTTCACTTCTGAACCCCCTGTTGCCAAGCGATGTCTTCGGTTCCGTCGGTCTGAGGTGTTTCATTGTGTTCCTCTCATCCCGGGCGTCAAGCTGTGATATTTCAGACCATGTTTCTGGAGGAAAATGATGCGCTCATTGGCGATTTCTGGTGACCTTCGCCTCCGTTCAACGGAACATTTCGCTCTGAGCCGCTGCCGGTGTCGGATCGCCTCGACGTGTGTCGTCTGATCGGTGACCGGGGCTCTCGTCAAACCCGCCAGAGTACAGGTGTCGATAGCGTCTTTCGGCCTGCGATCCGAATTCTTTAAATCCATCAAGACCTTGGCAGATGCCCCACGTCCTGACAACCCGACGGCGTCACCATGATGGACTTTCCATCCCTCACTCCGTACTTGCCGCTCATGCGCTTTCTGGTGCCGCTGGCGATCACCAATGTGGCCATCGACGTCGGCGAGCAGGTAACCGTGTGGCGTGGACTCGTTGTGTTGCTGCGGGTCCGAAGCGACCCGCGCCGCAGTCTCCTCATCAGATCAATGTGGTGTTGTTTTTCCATCCGTACATTCCGTCGTGTTTTTCCTTTGATAAAAGGATTAGCCCTGGAGTAGGTTCGGGTCGTGGTTGTGACAAGGGGGAGGGGGTTTGGTGACCGTTAGATGGATAGATGGATGGATGGTGGCTTCTGGGACCGGTAGCTCGTCTCACGGCAGGGTAAACAACACAAGGGGTATGGAGCCTGTACGAGGGCGCCTGTAATACCCGGTCCTTTAAAGACCACTTAAACGAGGCTTGATTGTCATCAAAAAATATATATTAATGAATACGGGTTGGGATTTTTATTAACATTTAAAGTCCTTGGGGAAAATCTGATGTTTAAACAAACCGGCTTAGCGATGGCCGTGATTCAAATTAGAAGGCAAACCAATGTCTGGGCCTTTTTTTTTTTTTTTAAGAGAGCGAGAGAGAGATGGCGGGTCGTCCTTATGAGCTAAAAAATCGCCAGTCGGTTTCCTTAATGACCATCATCCTGTCAGACTGTTTATCTTGCTATGGATACTCTGTTTAAGAGTAGACGGCGTTCAATTAAAGCCCCGCGAGAGTACATAAGGAAGGGATTTGGCTTATGTAAGCTGCTATAAATAGATTTTCCCCGCTGGATCCTGGCAGCTGGATTTTCCACTTCCGGAGACAGAATGAGTTGATAGCGGCGTATTGTTATTTTTTACTGGTACGCTTGATTTGTCATGTTTCCATTTTTGGCTATCTTTCCTGTAGACAGTCTGTTTATTTAATTAATTAACTAACAAATAAATCCTTTATTGATTCGTACAACCCCCCTTCCTCAATGTCCCCACAAACCGATTCAAACTGCCTGTTATTTATCTTCAAAAGCCAAACGTGTGTTTTGGTTTGTGATAAAGAAAGGCCTAGTCATGATGATGTCTGCGGCATCTGGTCTGCCTGCTCCAAATGTGCTGTCTCACTTCCTTCTCTCTGTCTGGTTCTCTTTCCCCCCCCCCCTTTCCAGGCTCTGAACAGAGGTATAGCCACTGTGAAGGAGGATGCGGTGGAGATGCTAGCTAGCTATGGGCTAGCCTACTCCCTGATGAAGTTCTTCACAGGGCCCATGAGCGACTTCAAGAATGTGGGCTTGGTGTTTGTCAACAGCCGCCGGGACCGCCGCAAGGCCGTACTCTGCATGGTCGCCGCCGGGATAATAGCCTTCGTCCTACACATTCTCATCGGTGCGTTTTTCAGCCACACTGATTCAGTTTCCCACGATGCATTCCTACAGGTTTTGTTTGATGTATTGGATTAAAGGGGTCTTGTGGTGTAACCCTTTTACTTCATGAAAACATGACAAAACCCGTGGTAACTAAATGTGAGCCAAAGTTGAGCTTAGAAAAGTTTTAAATGGTGGAGTGGTTGCTTTTAGGTCGAAAACTCCCATGTGGTAATTGGTGTGTTTGTTTGGTTTTTGTTTATCTAAAACAATCAAGTTGAGACGCATTTAAAATATTGTCTAGCTTGGGTCACGTACGCACAGCATGAAGTATGTGTATATGTCCGTCTTCTGTGATCATTACTACAGTGAAGCCACAGTGGTATTCCTGCATGGTGGTGAGTTAATGTCGACCACTTCCTGTCCCTGCTGCAGCACAGACGGACCTGGGCTATTACATCATCAACAAGCTGCACCACGTGGACGACTCGGTGGGCAACAAGACGCGCCGGGCCTTCCTCTACCTCGCTGCTTTCCCGCTACTCGACGCCATGGTGAACCTCAGCTTGTTGACTAGTTACTACTAGATACCCATTTAGTACTCTGTCTAGTTGCTGAATATTTGCCACTCAAACCCGTAGTTCCTGTGTATCAACTATAATGAGCAACTAGTTAACCCAGTTTCTAGATACATTTTTAAACGGCCTAGCAATGTTTTTGAAAGTACCACCTTCTTTGAAATCTTGCCAACAAATCAAACATGGTTGTCTTTTGGTTCCCGTAGTTTCACCAATCTCGGCCCCTCCCTGTCTTCAATGTTGACTTTTCTTCCATTATCGAGGCTATAGTTGTTCTGTTATCAGCCATGAAAAGACAGTTTTTGAAGAGCTTTGTGTCTCCAGAGGAAGTAACCCTATCTCCGTCTCTCTGTTTGTTTGAAGGCGTGGATCCACGCAGGGATCCTTCTGAAGCACAAGTACAGCGTCATCGTAGGCTCCGCCTCCATCTCTGATGTCGTGGCCCAGGTAATGCCTCTTCCCCCTCTCCACAGACAGCCAATTTTAAAATCAGTTCTGGCGTCGTCTGGTACATTACCACTGCGACCCTTATTGTAGCAGAGGTTACCTTGGCCAACAAACTGAGGATGATTGATGCTGAATTGATCCATTATAAGAAATGCACAGAGTTAGTTATAGTAATCTAATCTGTCTGGTCCATGATGTAATTCCCTGGTCTGTTGACCCCAGCGTGTGGTCCTTTTCTTGGTAGATTGGGTTTCGTTGCCATCCTGCTCCACAGTTACCTTCCGTGCTCTTCTCTTGGTAGATTGTGTTTGTTGCCATCCTGCTCCACAGTTACCTTACGTGCTCTTCTCTTGGTAGATTGTGTTCGTGGCCATCCTGCTCCACAGTAACCTGAAGTGTGTGGAGCCCATGCTCATACCCATCCTGTCCCTCTACATGGGCGCCATGGTCCGCTTCACCATCGTGGGTCTGGGCTACTACTGCAACATCCACGACAACATCCCAGACTCCAGCGGCATGGACGTCGGGGTAAGACCCTCCCTGATAGCCTCTCCGCGATGCTAACCCTGACGCTAGTCCTAGCCCTCAACCTAGCCCTACCTCCAACTCCAATTCTAAAACCTAACCTCATAGGCCTAACCCTTATCCTACCTCTGGTCATATTTCTATCTCTAACCCTAAAACATATCCCTAGCACGAACCCTAGCTCTAACCCTTAGCCTCCAACCTAGTACAAACCTTAACTCCAATCCTAACCATGGCTTTGAAAAAATGCATCAGGTTTGAGTTTAACTCTAATCGAGTTTGGATTAGATGCTTAATACATTTGTTGGGAAGGCTGTTTTTTTACTACGACACACCTGGAAGGACCATTGTTATTTTTATCAACCGATGTGGAGTTTACCACTGTGTAATTCATTCCAATGAAATTCTTATGGCAAGTCAGGTCAACTGCATAGCAAGAATAAAGCCATAAAGTTAACAGTAATAATGAATACCAAACTAAGGTGAAGGGAATGAAAACGTCCAATACGAGCTGCAGTAAAACATGACATTAGACAGATCACAGATGAGTCTCCGGCCTAACCGTCTGATTTCCCCGGCAGGGCGACGCCACCATCAAGAAGATGTTGAGCTTCTGGTGGCCCCTGGCCCTCATCCTGGCCACCCAGAGGATCAGCAGACCTATCGTCAACCTCTTCGTCTCCCGAGACCTGAAGGGAAGCGTTGCTGCCACCGAGGTGAGCACTAGAGGGGGCCTGGCGCCACCGGGGAGCCCCCACATGGGAGCCCCCACCTTCTGGGGGGCCACCCTGGGAGATGATTCTGTAGCTGACCTCGACTTGAATCTACTGGAAAAGCTGATGGTACCAGCTACCTGAAAACACTGAGGACTACTGATTGGTCAGAGAGATTTGCCACTAGCGTCATCACTGCTCCTATACCCGCCAAACTAGGAAGATCAACCACATCCCTTCGATTTCCTCCACTGTTCTTTTGTGTGTCGTGTGGAAGGTGACCCCATGACGACCTCAACAACGAGGGGATACTATCTGCAGGTACTATCGCCAGAGGAAACAAAAGTACCTGGTTCAAAAAGCGAGTATAGCAGAGCTGGTACTAGATAACGGAATCAAAAACAATGAGTGAATCACGTGGTGATTAGTGAAAGTGAGTTGGGAACCAGTGGGGTTAGAGCGAGGGCACAGGTATACGGCTGTATTCAGGAAGGGGAACAGACTTGGGGGTTGGAGCAGCGAGGGGGACAGCGTTGCATAGCGTTGGAGGGCCTCCCTCTGGAGGTTTCTGGCTAACGGAGGGCTTCCCGGCCGCAGACAAAGCAGAGCTGTTTACCAGAACGCTCTGGAACCGGTGGACAAGGCAGCAGCGGCGGCGGTGAATCAGGCCTTCGTTAGGGCGACGCGAGGGGACCCAGCGCTGTGAACACACTGCTACTGTTCCCCACACCGCCTGTTGTTTTACACACAATCACTCGTACACACACACACCAAACACAGAGTGCTTTGATGGTCCGGGATTTATTCTGAGGTCAATAGTTTCCTTAGACACCAGTAAAAAAAAAGGTTTCCTGCTTTGCAGCAAATAAAAAGATGAGATTGCGGCTCCCTCTCTACTTCCCCCTGTCTGTCTTTCTTATCTCTCTGTCTGTGGCTTTTCACTCTCTCTCTCTGTCTTTTTCTCAAGGTCAAGTTTAGAAGGCTTTATGGTCATGAATGTTTCAACAACATGCCAATGAAGATGAGGTAGAAAAACGACAACAAACTTTTCCTCTCCCTCCCTCCCTCCCTCCCTCCCTCCCTCCCTCCCTCTCTCCCCCCTTTAGGCGGTGGCGGTCCTGACTGCTACCTACCCCGTGGGCCACATGCCCTACGGCTGGCTGACTGAGCTGAGGGCTGTCTACCCCGCCTTCGACAAGGTAAGACAGGCCCCCTTTAACGATTGTATCCGTTACCAACGACAGCAGCCGCTGTGCTGAACTTCACCTCACTCCCTCACTCAGTACCCTGACCCTCTCTGTGTTCTCTCTCACCCAACAGAACAACCCGAGCAACAAGTTGAGTGCTGGGAGTCTGGTCACAAAGACGCACATCAAGAAGTTCACATTATGCTGTGTGGTGCTCTCTCTCACGGTAACGACACCCTATGATGCTACAAACATGCGGGTTGGCATGGCACCGCATTGTTGTTATTGCTGCGTCTCTTTGGGGTCCTAACGTTGAGTTCTTCTGCGTGGCCGGATTTTATTTCGGAGGAATTATTGTTGTACTTTTATTTTGAAGGAAGCAGGGTGTGACATGGTTTGAGGTACCTGTGGTCTGTTATACATGAGGACCCATTAAAGCTAGGATTTAGCGCTTTTTAAGGTAACTCTAGGTACCATTTTAGTAGTCATACATGGAGAAAAACAACAAACTATTAAAATGATGGGGTGTTTCTCCACCTCATCGATCAATCCTAAGAGTTAGTTAAGGGACTAAAAAGTATTCTTGATTGGTCACTGGGCCAACACCAAGGTTAAAGCCTTCCAAAATAAAAGTGAGGCAGGTGTTGGATTGGTGCGCTCAGTGTTGTGAACCACGTGTTCCTCATGCTTGGCATAGCGCTCATAAACAAAGGCTGCGCGGCTTCTCGGGTTTCGTTCGTTCATGTGTGTGTGTGTGTGTGTGTGTGTACACATTCTCGGGTCTAGCTCAGTTGAACGTCGTGTTCTCCTGCAGAGTAGACCTGAAGCTTTGGAATCAGATTGCAAGGAAGAGGAAGGACGAGGAGAGAGAGAGAGAGAGAGAGAGGAGAGGCGGAAACATTAGGGTGGAATTTAGGTCAAAAGTTTCAGGTGCCTCTAGTTGTTGTCGTTGTACCTCAGTGGTTTCTAGAGATGCTAACAGACGGTATTTAAGGCTGAAGTGGTGGCGTCTGGAGATGATCAGATCTCTGATCAGGATGTGATGGATGGGTTCCTGAGAGGGCTGTCCTAAACTTGAACCCAGCGAGCATCAAGGTCAGAACAAACCACGCACTGCTCCCCGACAGGAAGCCTTGTGGCTTCGAGCGTGTTTAGATCAAACAGGAGGAGACGGAACCAGATGAGCAGGCCCTCCACACTGTCAACAAGTCCAGGGGGGCGGGCTGCGTTACCCGGCCCAGCCCGACCAGCAGCGTGTCTGGACCTGCTCTGTCGGGTCGGCGGATTAATGAGGAGAACCCAGCCCCGCAGCCTCAGAGTACACAATGTGCAATAACTCGGGGATATGTGCAGGAAGGCGTTCGTGACTGCCTCTCAGCTCCATTGTTCTGAGTTTGATCCCCAATGTCCTCGCACCAGCTGCAGGCGTCCCAGAGCAAGATGTCCCAAACCCCTAGCCGCACCTTCATCACTTTGGTTCAAAGCGTCTGCTGAATGACAACAACAAGGAAAGCGATGATAAGTCATGTTGGAAAACCAGTTTGGGGCAGCATCCCTGGCTTCCAACGATGATTAGGTCTGACAGGGGAGGATGAAGGCTCCACCTCCTGTCACAGGCTGCGGGGGGTTGATTTCCCCTGCCGTCAGTGGATCTGAATCAGACGTATCCCAAGCTCCCCTAGCACCCCCTCCAGTGCAGAAACTGATTCAGTAATGGGACGGTTGTGACGGTTTATTTACATATCACACAAAAATCCAAAAGTCTGTCGACATGTTCCTGAATTACATTAACATTTATTAAACTATTATCACACCTTATTTCATCAAAAATAGGGGAAGATGGGCCATGTTTTCAGAAAGAAACTTAGTTAATTTGGGGAGGTTTGTGGTTAATTTGTAGGTCGATTGGGTTACGTGGTTAATTTGGGCTATTCTGAAAAATGTAAGCTGTTGTTCATTTGCGCTGTTGGGTAGTTCCTCTGGGCTGTAGTTCATTTGGGCTGTAGTTCATTTGTCTGTTAGTTCATTGGGTTCATTTGTGTTTTCCAGCTGTGTTTTGTGGTGTTCTGGAGTCCTAACGTTTCCGAGAAGATCCTGGTGAACGTGATCGGGGTGAAGTACTCGTTTGCAGAGCTCTGCGTTGTCCCGCTCCGCATCTTCTCCTTCTTCCCTGTGCCAGGTAGGAATTCTGGATAATCTTCAACATACAGTTGTCAAGGTGTTCAAACTGCCCTTATTTCAAGAAGTTCAGCCATTACAAGCCGGTTCCAATGTATTGTGATATCACAATGTGGGAGTATCCTACCCACAAGAGAGGGTGGTGGACGGTATCATCTGGTAGACTGGAGTTGACCTGTCATCACGGCCTAATCCTTTCCATGATACATCTGATCTGACTCTTACTCGTGATTTCAAAAACTGATTAATTTTGAAGTTTGCACTTTAAAGAGCACGTTGGATTATTGATTAATTTGTGGTGACAGCATGTTGCAGCTGCAGACTGACGAGGGCGTTGAACCCTGTGGCCGATGAGGTGTTTATCCAGAGTCTTTTTAGCGTTGATTTGTTACATTCATTCCGGACGAGTTCATTAACTGTGGGTGCCAAGTTGCTAAAGTTGGACCAGTGAGCTGATCTTCCTGTGTGTGTGTGTGTGTGTGTGTGTGTGTGTGTGTGTGTGTGTGTGTGTGTGTGTGTGTGTGTGTGTGTGTGTGTGTGTGTGTGTGTGTGTGTGTGTGTGTGTGTGTGTGTGTGTGTGTGTGTGTGTGTGTGTGTGTGTGTGTGTGTGTGTGTGTGTGTGTGTAGTGACGGTGAGGGCCCACCTCACCGGCTGGCTGATGACCCTGAAGAAGACGTTTGTTTTGGCGCCAAGCTCCATCCTGAGGATCATCGTCCTTATCACCAGCCTGGTGGTGCTGCCCTACATGGGGTGAGTCAGCCTGGGGTCACGGGGGCTCAAGGGAAGGGGACCACCCCAGGGTCACAGGGTCAAGGCCATGGGGTCACACAGGGGTCAGTGAAATCCTAAAGCATTACTTCACTTATCTAAACAAAATCTATCAATCTTGAGATCTTTTTTCCTTGCCAACTTACCACAAACTTTGATCCTAGATACCCCAGCGTCCATCATTGATTACTCAGCTGTTATATTTTATTCTTTTATCTTTTTCCTTTTATACTAGCAAACACAGCTTTTATTCAAGCTAACTTGTTTATTATTCTAGCTACATAGCTCATAGCCTTGCTAACTTCCAAAGTGACTTAGGAAGTGGCTGAGAATATTAATATCCCCAAACTCGTAATTTGCAGTACATCTGCACATATCAAATTAGTGGCGAGTTAACCTGGTCAGTATCACATGTGAATAACTTGAAAGCCTTCAGTCATGGCAATTTCTTTGAGATTTTGCGTCTTGGTCAGATGAACCATCTACAGCACACAATAGTTAGAAATGCATATTTTTTGTATGCATACAGCAGTCTTGTTTCTAGCAGAGTGAGCCCTGAATACAGTGTCACCCCCTTCCCCACAATGTAATGTCCTTACATCGAAGGAAAGATATAACAATTGTTAACCTAAAAATAGACATTTCCATAACAGCCTCCAGCGTTGGTAATAGAACAGCATATGGACTCGCTAACGTAACAAGCTAATGAGATAATGAGATTAGCTGGAGGTATGCTAGCAGGGCTGCCTGATCCTCCGAAGGATAAGATAGTTTCTGGGGACTCATGCTAACCCTGTTATAATGACCAATGTGTGCACGAACACGTAGAAACAAAACCACACAGTAGCAGAACGAGCACTGACTGCTAGCCAGAGGGCAGCGCTAGATGGGGTTAAACATTCAAGCTTCTTCCTCACCTTCGTCTTCTTTTGTTTTCAGCGTTCACGGGGCCACGCTTGGCGTTGGGTCCTTATTGGCTGGTTTCATAGGAGAGTCTACAATGGTTGCCATAGCAGCGTGCTACGTTTACAGACAACAGGTGGGTACTTTACTTTTTCTAACCATTGAAACTGTTCATTTGGTAGTTACGACCTAACCTTTTAAACTTAATCTTTCAGAACCACAAACTGCCGTTTGTCATACCCAGTCCTATCCTAACTGAATTATTTTTTTCCCGCCCGCCAACAGAGAAAGAGTGAGTTGTCCAATGAGCTGGTGGTGGAGGAAGACTCCGCCCCCATGAGCGAGGTCAGCCCCAGGAGCCAGATGGAGGCCATCGAGGAGCTGCAGGAGGAAGATGAGCAGGAGTAGGGCCTGAACCTTGGGGTTCAGCGGGCCCCATAGAGAGAGATCGTGGAACGTTCCAGTACACATTGGAAGAGCATTCAGGACTGGTTTGGATTGAAAAATAATCGACCCAGATGAAAAACTGAACGGTGAACCTCCATGTTTACGAAGCGCTTTTACATTTTTTCTTCGATTTTTATTTAAGAGAGAAAAGGTATTTTTCTGTGTTGAATCCCCCCATCCCTCAACTATTCCGACGCACATTGTACAGAAAGCCATCCACCTCCAAGTGTTGACCCCTCACCCCATGTCAACGACCTCAACGTCTTCTGGATCTCGGTCACCTCCTACATCGCCGTGGTTACCGGGAACCGGATAAGGGAAAAAAAATAAAAAACAACGGACACAGGAGGACCTTGTCTCTGGTGTGCTTGTGGAGTTATGAAATAGAGGAACATATTTTACGTTTTTATCATTATTTTCTCTGAAACTTGCCGATAAGGCCTTGTTTGACTTCATACGGTGGGCCTTGTTCGCTGGTGCAACTTGTGTTTGACATAACGATGTACAGAGTATTGTTTTCTATAGGTGATGCTACGTGTATATTTAAGGGACGAGGGGGGCGGGAGGCCCTGCTCTCAGAAGCTTGTTCTTCTAGAAGATTCAGTTTGTCTGCCTTCCAAAGCGGCCCGCTGTTGTTCTGCACGCATGGTTCTGTAAATAATGTACAGGCCTCCTTGTTTGGCTAATAAACTGATTTAATATTTACCCACGCCTCCAGCCTCTGTACTAAAGACAGGAGCACAAACGGGGACGCCAGCTTGGAAAACAAATTATTTTTATTCCCATTTTAGATTCCCACTCTCCCCCCCCCCCCCCGAATAAACAACCAAGAGATCAGACTAATCAGAGTCCTCTTCTCAGCCACCGGCTGAAAGGCGGGCCATGGTGGCGTCCTGGCGGTCGGGGACGCGTTAGACCCTCCTACTTATTGTGCATTAAATCTAAGGCAACTTGGAGCACCGCATGAGGCCGCAGTACCGTGGAGCCCAACCTCGGGTTCAGACCCCACCCTTCATCCCTCGGCGGCCTGCTCACATACACAGGACCCTTTCAAGGCATCTTTTGAATCACTTCATCGCCGAGTATCTATAGACGACGGGCAGGGTCACCCACCACAACACATCCAAACCGGGCGTCCGTAAGCGGGGGAAACACTGAGCTGGGCCCCGGCACTGCAGGGCCGAAGGCTGGTGTAGGACGTTGGCACATCTCACCCCAAGAACAGCTTGGTTAAAAGGCAGTTTGTCACTCACTCAATCACACTCTCTCTCTCTCTCTCAAACACACACACACACAGCTGGTGTTTGAACACACCCAGATTTCTTAATTCCAAAGTTTTGATGTAATATTGGTGCGACACAAAGAAAGGGGACTGACAAGACCATAAGTCTGTGCCTGGGGCTCAAGTGTGGATGACACTGTGCACCCCCCCCCCCCCCACCCCACCCCACCCCCATGGTGGCTGATATTTAGTACTTCTGTGGCGGCAGAGGCCTGAGTCAGAAGACCGTTCTTCAATTTGGCAAAAAAGGAGGGGGGGAACAAATAGGTTTGGGTGTTGGCCAGCATGTGCTTATAGTTCTGACACACAAACACACAAGCCGCAACACACGCACACAACTCACATCATTTGTCATATGGCACCAGAGTCTGGAAGGACCTGAGGACGTGGACGGGTAGGAGGAGGCTTCCCCCCCCCCTCCAAACCCCTCTTCCTATCATCTGGACGCTGCTTCTGGTGCCGCTGTCGCCATGACGACCGGCACGTTGTAGTGGCGGTCGTCCTCGGTGACCAGGCTGATGGCGGGCCAGTCGTCACGGTGATCGTCGGGGTAGTAGGTCAGGAACTCCTCGGTGCCGCTCATGTAGAGGCGGTACACCTGGATGGTGCAGCGCAGGGCGTAGCCCAGCAGGAACATCTCCACCTGCAGGGGGACGGAGAGGTCCTTCAGTCAATCCACAGCTCAGCAGGTACCCCCTTCCACAGGGGGGGGTCCCTGGATCTCCCAACCCATGTAGCGTTAATTTCCAGAGTGCGTTACATGGTGTCCCAAAACACTGTAGAAGGCTCCCCCATCCATCTGACCAATGAAGCTGCAAGATTTCACTACCTGGCTAATTTAGTCGGAAAATGCTTTTTTACAATCTCATATATACATAAAAAAATAAGTTATTCCACCACTGTGTCAGAATTGTATGAAATGTCATGAAGTCGCAGTAAAATGCCTCTGCAAAGCTGTCAGGTCCACTAAACCTGGCACCAGCAACTGGAACAATGACAGGATATCAATCATTAGCCTAGTCATGACAACCAAAGGAACATTAGCAGAAGTACAGCCGTCCCCCTCAGGCAGGGTGACAAACAGGATGGGATTACTGTATGTTACCGGAGAACAAGAAAAAAATAGATTTAACTAGCTAACGTTAAGTTGGATAGATTTACCAGTTGAAATAAACATTTGCAATGAATACTCTATTGATGTTCATGGCATATCGTATTCATAATATATCGTAAAATAATCTTAATGTTAAACGCTGTAATAAGCAATGTATTTAAAAGCCCTGATCACATTTTCAGATAGGTTTTTATACTATTTCAAGGTTCTACAATATTTTAATGTTCTTATGGGTTGCATGATCAAATGTTTGATTTTGAATTATCTAGGATTACTAATAAATGTAATAAAGAAACCGTTGAAATGGTAGAGAGCTCTTGATTCCAACCATTCTGTTTGGTTCTGTTTGTTTTGATTTGATTGAACACATAGCGAAACTAATTACCACTAGTACCTATTGTTTATTTTTCTATGATTTGCGTGTTTGTGTATTCTGGGATTAGTATAAAACATTACTGGAGGAGATCAGCAACAGGATATTCAACGTGCTGTCTCAGTGAGTCACTGGATTTGGCCCACTACAATGAAAGTAATCCCCTTTGTAAGCAATACTTCGTCCAATAGTCATCTGAAACCCTTTACCCAAGTGAAAGCCGTTGGTGCGCAGAAGTATCAGTCACCAAAGCCTGAATGTGCAACTCATCTAAAGCTGAACACGCAGCTCTGAGTATTGCTTTTTGTGAATCAAGGGTTTCACTCAACTACTTTCAGGTCATAGAGAAATCAAACAAAGTAAAAACAAACTGCCTCAGAAAGAGATTCAACAAATCCCAAAGCCCTGCAATATGAAACAAACTCCACATACTCTAGCCTACATAATGTAGCATTTTGCTGCGGAAGATGAGAACCGTGGGAGTAAAGGTACTCCAGTGCTGTTCCCGGCCCCAGCTCTCCCAGTGAAGACATGAAAACAACAATTAACCGGACCGCTGCGTCCGACACTCCGACGCTCCCTGCAGCAGCAGCAGCAGCTCCGGACAAGTGTGTGCATGCGACGGCGCATGTGGAATGCCAGTGTACGCTTCATCTGGAATTATCCAGAGGAACCGGTTGCGAGTCGCACGCTCCCGTCTGCTCAACGGACCGACAACAGCAGCAGCAGATGTTCCGTCGCGTTAATCCCTTCCTTTTAAACTGCCAACTTCCTGCTGAAGAACATTAAGCATGACCGTTGTTTGAAAAGACAATAGAACAGCCTTGGGCCTGAACTAAACACAACGTCATCGGGACAAAAATATATAAAGATATGTGATGCAAAACTGATTTCCATGTTATCTATCTACTTGGTCTTGAAGGCTTACAGTTCAGACCCAGCATATGGTGTTGTGTGAAAGATCCACCATGGAATGGTCAGGATTGGTCACCATACGATCACATGACTTATGTTTCACAGTGCACTAGAAGTGAACCAAACATCAGAGAAGGTAAATAAAGGTTGCTTGTGTCGGCAAGGAGCAGCTGGGGATGGACAACAACACACACAGGAAGCAGTTTGTTCTTCCCAGCCCATAATAAGTATTCTAACCAGGACACCAGGAGGCGCGTGTCTGCCAGTAACCACTAACACATTTAGGAGGTCTCAAATACATGTCCTGTTGACCGGCCTTCCTATATTAGAGGACAGGACGGCTCCAGGATTCCAGGGGCCCATGGTGACACATACCATTAAATCACATGATCAACATGTATTTTAATATATCATTATATACAATAAATGAAATAAGTGCCACTTGCTACAGTCCAGCTCGTACCCAGTAGTCTATACCAAGTGGTAGGCTGATCATCCATCCAGCTGTCATACATCTGGGTGGAGCCCCGTTGACTCATTAGCACTGTACTTGGCTTGGACCTAGTGAGGCCCGACTCTCATTGGGTCTCGGGTGTCATGTGGTGCGTCACTGTGTTGCGGCCCGTGTGATTGGCTCACCTGCTCCAGGCCTCCGCTGACGCCCACCTGCCTCAGGTGGTTGGTGAGGAAGGTGCGCGGGCAGGGGGAGGTGTCGCGGGCGAACAGCAGCCAGCAGAACACGGGGACGTCGTGGCCCTGCTCCATGCTGCGGTGCAGCTCGGCCGCGCGGCCCAGCATCAGCAGCTTGAGGGCCTCCATCAGACCCAGCTCCTCCTGCCCGCCCTGGAACACGCCCTCGCACAGCCGCCGCCGCGCCTCCGCCGTGGGGCAGTCCGCCGCCGCCGCCCACTGGAAGGGGAAGAGGTCAGGGAAGGGGGGGGGGGTGAGGAGGCGACCCGTTGCGTCGTGCTCTGATCAGCTGGGAGACGGTCTCAAGTTGAGGCTGGAAATCAAACTGTCTTTACACACTTGGACCCCTAAGAGACACAACCGACACACAGTATCCAGAATCTGATTCCTAGTGCTCCTCTGCTAGTAGCAAGTTTAAACTAGCTGCAGTACGGAGGGAATGCCGGCATTGCCCACAGCGTAACTTAGTCACCTGGGAGGAAAGGGTCGGCTAAATGACTTATTGAAGCGCAAGATCTGAGACTAACCCTAGTCCTAGTGTTGGAGTTGAACAGGAAAACATCTAAAACTAACCCCCAGTGTTACAGTCAACCCAGAACAACAACATCTAACAGGGGTGTAACGATATTTCGTGCCATAAAATATTGCGATATTAAAACGTGATGAAATGTGTTGTTGAGACCAAAAGATGGTTTGCCATGTAATTATAATTTTTTTTTCATACTTTATTTATGGACATAAGTATGCACTTAAAAATGAATAGACTAGGAAAAACGTTTTGTTTATTTCCATTCATGACAAGATGATTAGTCTATACCATGTCACTATAACACATCTTGTTTACAGTTTCCTAAGAAATGGAAATATAGGGCAAATGGCATTGTTTTGCATATTTTGTGTCTTCAAAATAAGCGAAAATATTTTTTCAGTCATACATTTTCTTCATGACCCAATATCGTGTATCGTATTGAATTGTGAGCTGAGTGAATCGTCAATCCCCAACATGTAAAACTTACCCCCAGTGTTTGTCAAACCAGGAAAACATCTAAAACTAACCCCAAGTGTTACTCAACCCAGGAAAACATCTAAAAAACTATCCCCCAGTATTACAGTCAACCAAAAACAACAACTCTAAAACTAACCCCCAGTGCTACAGTCAACCCAGAACAACAACATCTTACACAGAGACCAAAGAACAAACTCAGGACTCCTTCCTGTGAAACGTTGCTCAGCCGTTGAGGGTCTCTACACGCCAACAGCGGCAAATCATTCTGGTTTTAATGACGACAGACTGGCTGGGCTGGTCTGAGGCAGAACACATGGGGCAGCTTGAGAGTCCTGGCCTGGGCCTAAAGGAGTTATAAAGGCCGGCCTGGGGCCCCTCAGTTTAAACCACTGTCGTTCACACCAAGGCCCAATCCCATTTCTACCCCTTCCCCTTACCCCTCCCCCTTGTTTTGAAGGGGTTAGATGGCAAAACATCTGAATTTACCCGTTTGCTCTATAGAACGGTCTTATTTCAGTTACAGTGATCAAATGTATATTATTATGTTGAAGTTCATGTAAGACCTAGTGCCATGTTTAAAACAAAAAAAAACAATTCTTTAGGGTTCTTTAAAGTGTAGCACCTTTAGCCCCTCCCCTCTGTGCCGGGGTCCTTCTGAAGACCCTCTCTGGATCATACCCACTTCAATATTTCTATTTCAATTTAGATGAACAATATCTTATTATTTTCAACATACGTGCAATAAAATACAGCCTGGATGCACTTTAGCTCATGCTCTCCCATTATGTCTATTTCTCACCATTTTTGATTGCCTTGCATTGTATTGTGAAAGTAACTAGTCAGGATTATACAGTAATGTGACTGTAAGTACTGAGTCAGGAGGATTATACAGTATTGTGAATGTGAGTAACGAGTCAGGCTCCTGTGACTGTAGTATTAATAGCCCGACAGGAAGAGGCTCCATATGGAACAAATTAGAGGCCAGCGCTGTGTCAGGGCCCTAATGGAGCCAGGACCGGTGACCACAGCAGGAGAGGTTAAAGACTGCACTTTTACTTTGACCTGCTGGTCCAACTCCCTGGCCACGCTCTGACTATGGCGTTTCAAGCCCCAGGCTACAACCTTTTCCCAACTCTCAAGTACAGTTAACAAACTAAACGGACACTTCTTGAGTCAGTATATTTGAGTTGTCTTGGGCTGTTTTCTTTTTATGTTTTTAAAAGAAAGCACTCCCTCCTTTTATACCTAATGTCCTAACTCTCTTGTGGGGAAATGACCAACTGGTTTGGAGTGGTTTTACTGTGTGGTGTTTGGGCTGTGTCTCTTTGCCGTTGGGCTTCCCATGCGAGAGCGAGCGATTGCTTGGGAGTCAAACCTGATTTATAGTCCCAGTGTGTGAGCTCCGCGAGCTGGCACTAACCAAAAGTGACGCCATCCCGATCCTCACGCTTGTTCTACGGCGATTTGTCGCCTACCTCTGAAAAGGGAAGCTCCGTACGGAGCGAGCGAACCGCGCGTCCAAACCGACGTTGGGGCTGTACGGCCACTATGGAGTCTGCCTGCTAACTAGCATCCTTTCCAGGTCATTTAAAAAATGGACAGAACTTTGGCAACATTCAGCACTTTGACATGGGGGACCCCTCATAGGGTAGATACTAAGCCTTGTCTCACTGGTGGTGAGCTAGATAAGGCTCCCCTGTGGAAAAGGGCCATCACTGCAAAGGCTAATTTAGACCAAAGGTCACAGTTGCGATAATATACAAGAGGTGCAGTTCAGCAAATTATATTCAATGCCTTACACATCTGGCAAAATATCAGTCTTTTGAATGTAAATATCTCCATTCGAGGGCTTTCTCAGCCAATGTTCATGTTTTGTTTAATCCCAGCCTATGATGTGATTAGTCAGAAACAGTTGAATAGAGGAACAGCCCTCAATATAACATAACTGTAGTGTGTCATACCGTTTTCCTGAGGAGCTCAATGTATCCTTTAAGTCGTTGGGCGCTTTGGCCGTCTCCTGACTGGTACTCCCCGGGAAACCACCACCGGCTGAGTAGTCCGTCAGGGCCCTCCAGCTCCCCAGGCAACTGTCCACAGAGCACCACACCAGGAGCCAATCAACCAGGGGCCAATCAACCAGGGGCCAATCACCCAGGGGCCAATCAACCAGGGGACACAGGGCCAGGGGGCAATGAATCAAGGACCACCTGAACCAGGACCACTAGAACCAGAGGCCACTGGAAACAGGACCACTAGAACCAGAGGCCACTAGAACCAGAGGCCACTGGAAACAGGACCACTAGAACCAGAGGCCACTAGAACCAGAGGCCACTGGAAACAGGACCACTAGAACCAGAGCCCACTAGAACCAGAGGCCACTGAAACCAGGACCACTAGAACCAGAGGCCACTAGAACCAGAGGCCACCGGAACCAGGACCACTAGAACCAGGACCACTAGAACCAGAGGCCACTGGAAACAGGACCACTAGAACCAGAGGCCACTAGAACCAGAGGCCACTGAAACCAGGACCACTAGAACCAGAGGCCACTAGAACCAGAGGCCACCGGAACCAGGACCACTAGAACCAGGACCACTAGAACCAGAGGCCACTGGAAACAGGACCACTAGAACCAGGACCACTAGAACCAGAGGGCAACTGGCACCAGCCCCACTGGAACCAGTGTCCGATGGAACCAGGTGACACTGGATCCAGAGGACCCTGTCATGTGTTCTTCAACTCTGTAACAATATGCATCATCAACATCACAACTAGGGCTGGCGAAAATGTAAAATATTCTTGACCGACCACCGAGCCTCATTAACCGGTTAATACTGGTTAACCGGTATCAGATTAAAATGTGCTATTTGAAATAACATTCCTTTCGAGCCGCGCCAGCCAGCTGCTATTTTGTAACTGTTTATCTCTCTCCCGTTCTGCCTCTGACTCACACACACACAATCTCCGAGTGAGAGGCAGTGGCTCTAACCGCGGCACGACCTGTGTTTGAATTGAAACACGAGGCATGCTTACTGCAAGTTGACCGTGTGTAGAGAGCGGGCTCGAACGCCCACAATGGTCTGAGATGGGGCGCACCTGGTTGAGACCCTGCGCGGGATTCACCAGGGGCCAATCGGAGGAGGGCAGCGTTAGGAGCTCATTTGAAGCATTGCCGCAGTCATTTAAGAAAATGACAGCTCTGAAGAGACGCCGCTTGTTTAGTTTGGAGGAGACGGAAACATTGAGTGTGAGGGATAATTTTTTTCACTTCACGCAAAAAGATCTTGGAATGAGATGGCTAACTGTAGTCTTATAGCGTTTAGTTTACTGTCCATAATAATTTAGAGATCATATTCTCCGCCGCTCGCATGCGGGAATAATTAGGATTTGAGGAGAAATCAAACAGTGGGCTAGAGAGACGCAGTGTCCGTCCAACTTCCAATAAGTCACCTTATCTGATCGTCTTTTTGTGTGAAGTGAAACCATGGAACATGGAACCAAGAGCCTCGGAGGCGGGACTTATTCTTCAGAGGTCTATTCCCGGCCAAACGTTAGCGATTGGTTATGGCAGATCCAGAGTGACACAATAGTTTTAAACTTCAACAGACACCCGCCTTCAAGTGAGTTAACGCTTGTCAATTGAGTAGGTCCAGACTCTCTGTACAAATGAAATGAAGTACGAGATTCTGGTAGGACCAGGCTAACTCCACACTGATCCCAATTTATATTTTAAACGACAAGCGACAAGATTGATCGGTCAACGTTGATACGGTCAACCATCGGTCAAACGGTCATCGGTTAACAACCCTTATCTCAACACGCTTTTTTCTACCCAGCAAAATACTAAACAAAACAGTTAGTTCCAGTAACTCTGGTTGTGGCCGTCACTGTGCGGTTACCGTGGTGAAGAGATCTTGCTGGAGCCAGGCGGGGGACTGGGTGGTCTGGGAGAGGACCTGGAAGAGGGTGGCCCTCAGGGCGCAGTAGTTGTCCCCCCGCACACGACGCACACCGCCAAACCACGCCATCATCTGCTGGTAGCCCTGCAACAAAGCCCCATCGCAGGTCAGATCACCAGCACTATCACACTACACACCGGGATCACTATGACAACAGCATTGCAACAGGCAGACACTCATATAGTGGGGACCAGCGTAAAGGTCTTCAAAAGAACAGTGCCCCAACGACAACAGAACCACGTTAAAGTTGAAATAAAGTTATAAAAAAAGCAGTCTCAATAAAAGTCTATAAAACAGGATTTTATAGATCCAAATCGTGTCTAGTCAGCAGACCAGTTCAAAGCCACCTTTAGTCCAACGACTGGACTTTGGACTAACGGACCACAGTGTTGTCCTTAATATGTAATGGAAACACAACTGGGATTTAACTAGAGAAACCCTTTCCAAAAAGAAAAAGACCTTCAAGAGTCAACTGTCGTTAGCTCTTACAAATGTTAGGCTAATGCATCTAAGTGGAGCTAGCTCAAACAAGTCTTTATTGCAACTAGGTCTAACTAGCCATCACTGTGGCTAGGACTAACTAGCATTAACTTAAGCTGGTCTGACCCGCATTTAATTTAGCGAGGCCGAGCAAGCATTTGCAGAGGCTAGCTCTTACAAGTTTTACTTACTTCACTCTAGCCGTTAGTGTGGCTAGCTCAAACTAACGCCTGGCATCCCTAGCATTAATGAATCTGGAAACTTACTGACCTTCCTTATAAGGGCGCTCTTAGTAGTGTTTCCTCTCCACTCCCGCTGGCTGTAGGACAGCAGGTCCACCATTGGGGCCAGACTGCAGCTCTCCTCCACCTTCAGAGCTGAGACAGGACATGGGAGTTAGTCCATGGTAGTATAGTACATCACCTAGCATTACATAACTGGGCATAGCGTACAGTGGCATAGCTTTGAATATCAGCTTATAATAGACAGACTAGCATTGCAGAAATAACAAAGAGTTTGTAGTGGCATTGCATAGACTAGCATAGCATACAGCAGCATAACATTCAGTATCATAGCATATATTAGTATAGCATACAGAAGCTTAGCATAGTAAGTGTAGCATAGAGTAATGCCAGTGCTAGACGTAGTCATAAAGTTAGATCTACAAATATGATATATGTTACTAACGTGTGACTTCCGAAGAGGATGGCGATGAGTACATATCCTCCTTCGATGCATAAATGTCTTCGTCGCTAGGAGGAAAAACAGGACAAGGTCTTCCTCAATCATAAAACAGAGACTCACATCTACAAGCCCTGATGAACACAGGTAGTTGAATGAAAGTCACACAACCCTCAAAACATGCAGCTTCGCAGGAGAAGTTTGAAAGCCCTTAAATGCAGCTATATACGTGTTTTACACTTCTATCCATGTTATGTGTTAAGATTGTTACACCCATTCCTTATGTGAAGTAAACATATCATGCCTTCCCGTTCTGTCAGACACTGAATACTCATGGGAAGAGCGATGTCCTAACCAGTCCAACGAGCTCATTGCTTCACTAAAGTAGAAAAACATCAAGCTTACCTTTCTCCCTGGTCCACCAGGGACACCTCCGCCTTCCCCTCCTCCTCCTCCTTCTCCTCCTCCTCCTTCTCCTCCTCACCCGCCGTCTCCTCGTCTTCATCATCCATTTCTACCTCCTCCCCCCCAGCAGCAGTATGGGTCTCCTTCCCCTCTCCTCCGACACTTGTATCCATCGGCTCAATGGAAGCCCCCATCCCCCGCCCGGTGGCCTCCTCCTCCTCCTCCTGCCCGTCTCCTTTCCAAACTGCTTCCTGTTGTACATCGACCACTTCCTGCTGATCCTGATCCTGGTTCACCCCCAGGTGGTTGTACACGATCCAGCTCCCCGAAGGACTGGTGACCAGGGGCCTGGGTTCATCCTCCGGGGGCTTCTCCAGGGTCTCGTTGGGGGCCCTGAGCTCCGACGGGAGGTCGCTGAGCTCCATCGGTGAGGCTCTGAGCTCCGTTGGTGAGGCTCTGATCTCCGTCGGTGAGGCCCTGAGCTCTGATGGGAGGTCAGAGTGGAGATCTTCCTCCAGAGTTGGTTCGCTGTCAAAGACACCAGGCAGCCAGCCCAACGTCAACGGTTTACATTTTGTTTTGCAGATTTTTATTTGCTTCATAGTCTTAAATGCAACTGTGTTTGGCAACACCATTTAGAAAAGCAGTCACTTACAATACTAACCTGTTATTTCTGAATCCGATATCTACTCTGCAATCTTGTCCGATTGATTTGTTTGGAACTTACTTTTTTTTGGAGCTACTCAAATTATGATTGTATACTTTACTTGGTAGTTCTTACCCTCACATATCAGTGACTTTCTGCTTAAAAAAAATGAGAAGCTATACAAAATATTGCTAAATGTAAGATTTTTTTGGAGCACAGTTGGAAAACTCCCTAGCTCTGCATGTTGAAAACATAAAGGACAGGAAATGGGACTTTCACTGTGGTGACTTAGTGCCCCCTGGTGGTCACAGGGGAACTAGCAACAACAGACATGACTCTGTACACAAGCATTGTTCTGGGAGTACGAGTGTGAAGCAGCTCACCTCTGCCTGCTGTCCACAGGGCAGTCGGTCTCTTGATACAGGACATCACTGGGCCCAGTAGAGTGGAGGGAACTGTCATGAACAGTATTGCTGAGCCCTTGAACAGTATGGCTGGGCCCGTCACCACAGACCTGGAGGGCCGGGGAATGGATCTGCTCCACAAAACTGCCGACGGGCACCTCCCCACAGACCTGGGGCTCCAGAGAACAGACCTGGAGGTCTGTGGAGGAGCTGCCCTCCTCCAAATTCCACTCTGGTATCACAGCCCTGGAGGTGAGAAGGAAACAACAGAATATCGATTTACCTGTCCATCATGCCAGCACACCAGTGGAGACAGACAGGAAGAGACCGACAGGAAGAGACAGACAGGAAGAGAGAGAGAGAGCGAGAGCGAGAATACAAACTTACCAAAGACAAAACAAATAATTAAAATAAGTAGCAAAGAGAGCAATCTATAGGTCGGGACTGGTGGGTTAACCTGAGCTCTGCTTCCTGTCACATGACTCACCGGGTGGTTGGAGTTTGGGGAGAGGAAGGAGGCGGCTGGGAGAGCAACTGTGTGTTTGAGATCTTCGGGGGGGAGAAGCCCCCCAGAGCAGGAAGCAGGAACTCTGGCGATTCTTCCTTCCGGAGACCCTCCGGAGAGTTCCTCCGCTCTCCTTCACAGTGTGCGTCGGTGACTTCCTGTGAAGTGCTGGGCGGGGAACATCTCTCCTCCGCCACCGCTGCTGTGGTTTGCTTCTCTGGCGTTGCCACGACGACTGTTCCCGTCACCGCCACATCTGGGGCTTCAGCGGCGGGCAGCGGCTGGAGCTGGGGGTCCAGGGGTCCACCGGCGCTGCTCTGATGTCGGGTGGGAGGGGCCACATCTTCCGTACACGCGCTCTCCTTCTGGACCACGCCGTTCTCCTGCCGCATGCTGGGAGTGTTTTCTCCCTGTCTCACCTGCGCCGTCACTGATGTCTTCTCCTCCGCTTTGATCTGCTCCTCCTTCATCTCCCCCTCTTTGATCTCACCCATGCTGGCTTTCCTGCGGAGTACACACACACACACACACACACACACACACACACACACACACACACACACACACACACACACACACACACACACACACACACCTTCAGTCATAGAGCATCACGAGATGTAGCTTACCTCTGAACATGAGATAGGACACTGTATATTTTAAAGGTTCAATATAGACCCAACATGGAATCGTTAAAACCATACCAAAACACCCTGTCATGTGAATACATTTTCAATTTACATGTGTATTGCAGCATTTTATTCCCAGGTAAACAATCCTATATTAAACTCATATTTATACATTTACCTCCCATCAGAGGTCGGGCTGTCCGGGAAAGCACCTTCTATCCCCGTTTCAGGGGGCGCGGCGGTCTTTCCAGCCAACAACCCGCTCTTCTCCTCCAGGGATGCGCAGGGAGTCTCGGCATGACAACAACAGCTCCCCATCGTATTAGAAAGCCCCGAGGTGTGGGAGTCCACCGGATCTACAGCCCGATTCCGGTGACCCCGAGGATCATATGGACGGTTCTCCAACTTAACTACAGCCCGAACTGAAGAAGTGCATTCCTTTGAATACACCTCGATCATGACGATATAAAGTTGATAACTACAACATATGATACATAGTTCACCCTTTTGTGCCTTCTACTTCGATCACGGGGTCATGTCAAGTCTAATGTTTGTTATTTCCTGGTAGAACCAGAATGAAATGCCATGCATGATTGAGGGTTTGCATGATGTACCTGTATCTCAAGTATGTTAATGCTATAACTTTACAGCTAATAATTAGAACCACCACATGACGAGTAAATCATTCATTCGGGCATGGGATCACATTATTCTACTTTAAATTGAGGTCAGATATCAGGCGAATGACTTAAAAGATGTGCTCACAAACCTGATATACGGGTCTCACTGCAGAACGTGTCCGGAGAGTCCAGTGTAAGGCGATTTCTGTTTCACTTTCCTTTTCTCGTGTACAACAGGATTAGCCTGCTAGCTACAGCTAGTGGTTCCCCTGTATTATTAACTATGTTATTAAACCGCTTATTTTCCGCGTCGGGTATCCGTTACCATCTAATACATCAGCTCAGACGGCTCTAAGTTATACATATGAAGTGCGTTGTGTATAATACGAGATATTATCCAAGCTAAACCATTGCAGGTCGAGTGTGAAATCGGATCCGCATTTTGTAAAAGCGACGTCACATTCGTTTACGCCCAGCGCGATGCTGCATTCAGGGGAACTCGTAAATATCCAATTCTCACCAATGAGGCGTTCAAGGAACCACGTTAACACGTTCAACCATTATTGGTCCATGCTAATTTGAATTTAATACGAGTCGAAATAGGGTAATATTAATAATAAAAGTTTGATGGTGTTTTATTTTTGTTCCAGTATTATGTTGTAGTAGTAGAACTAGCAGTGTGATTTGTGTCAGTACACAAAACCTTGAGCGCAAAAGTATTCCCAGCGGGTATTATTACCACTGAATCATTTGTTTTAATCTGCTTTTTCGTGATTGGTAATTTGGTATTGATTCAGATTGAATCAGACTGAAAACCTTGAATTAACAAATGTAACTTTGCTGTACTATAATAACTTTCATCAAGTTTTGTTTTATTTTCATTCATTCTCTGCTAGTCTTCAGAAAATAGATGCAACTAGAGTCTACTAAACAGCTTCATATGTTCACTATGTGACCCCGTAACTTTATAAATCAGGATTCAATCGACAGTAAAATACACACACATCAGAAGTATTGTAAAAAATTATAATGTCAACAAAACATCATCATCAGTGTTTATTTTCACGCTGTGCTCCTCAACGACTGCAGTTGCACAATTAGTTCCCGTGGTAACCCCAGCTCATCCACAAGGTCCTCACACGCCCGCAGGAGCTCGAGAAGGCTCTCTCTGGAGTCAAAACTCCTGGAGGAGGAGAACGAGGAAATGGAGGAGGAAGAAACCTTCAAACAAGGTTCGTGCTCCGTCTTTTCTTCTCCTCCTTTCTGGCAGCAGTCTGTCTTATTGCATCCTCCTCCTCCGCTGCCATCTCCTCCTTTTTGTCCACATCCTCCTCCTTCACCACCTTCTCCTCCACATCCCCCTCCCCCACAACATCCGCCTCCTTCTCCTCCACCTAATCCTCCAGCCGACCCGTCGTCCTTTCCTCCTGGTCCCCGGCAGCCTTCCTCCTCCCCGGGGTGGACCCCCAGGTCTTCCAGGCTATCGGAGACGGTGCTGGCGGTCACAGGGGGCTTCTCCAGCGCTTGCCTCATCTCCTTCATCAGTCTCTCCTCGTGCTGGACCACTCGCTGGAGCAAGCCGCTCACCGACACCGGGGTGGAGTTGAGGGGCGCCGGCCTCTGCTGGCACCAACACTGGATGGCACTGAGGGGGTGGAAAACACACAAAGAGATGAGCTTCATCACACACACACACACACACACACACACACACACACACACACACACACACACACACACACACACACACACACACACACACACACACACACACACAATGGAAGAGAGAGAGAGAGAGAGAGAGAGAGAGAGAGAGAGAGAGAGAGAGAGAGAGAGAGAGAGAGAGAGAGAGAGAAAGGGAAGAGCCGACCAGCTGTGAGTCATACACAGAACAATAAACCACGAGAACGACGTCAAAAGCCGCCAAAACAAAGAGACAAAAGCGACTCGTGTGAGGTGGAATCTATGGAAACATCGTAGTAAAGAGGACCCTGCATAACAGTGTATCCAAGGCGACATTCAACTGTGTTTTTTTTTTTTTAAACTGTTTTTAAATACAGCTACCTCACGATCCCTTTGAGACGGCCGAGGGCCACCGTCTTCAAGGCTCCTTCTCGGTACCCCAAGTTGAAGCCGACCTGAAGAAACTGTGCTTTCGCCGTGTCGATGCCCTCCACGTAACCATCCTGGGGACACGGAACATTGTCCAACACTTTACAGGACAGTGCAACGCGCATCAAAACACATAAGTCAAGGCTTCAAAGCCGTTATTGTATACATGATCATAATAATGTTATACAGGCCTTCATACATATTTATCGTTATAACTACCTTGACTCGTTTCTCCATGTTGTGCTTCCACTCTCTGTTATGTAAACTGATGTCATCCGCGTCTTCGTCGAAGACATCATCCCCGCTGACCGAAACGGATTTAACCCACGACATGTTTGACTTTCACTTTCATTTAACTTTTCTGGTCACTGTACCCGTACCAATCGACCAGAGTGACTTGACCTGACTGTCATGTGTGCATTTGGATGCTGGGATGAGAGGCACACATTCAGCCTACGTCATTACATTGCGCTACCATTTCTTCTACGGCGGATAAAACGTGAAATGCGTTCTAGCGCCACCTATCGTTACAGAGTCGATTAACCCAGCTTCTCCTCCATCACCAGCAGAGGGAGCCACATCCACATAGGATATAAACATAAGCAAAGACGAAACGCGACGGCTTGAGATGGAGTCCATCTCTCGTGGGTTTTAGTTTAGGACTGCTCCAAACAAAATTTCGTTGTCTTGTACAATGACAATAAAGATTATTCTATTCTATTCTATTCTATTCTATCTCTCGTGGGTTTTAGTTGTCAATCTAAAGGATGGAATTGTTTTCTTATTTTTTGTAACTTTTTGGTGGTAGTCATTATTTTTGACTATTCAGCCTTCAGAATAAAATCGTAAGCAATAATTGTTTTTGTTTTTTATCCCACTGCATTTAAAGTAGCGCTATAATAAAATTAATATGAAAAAACATTATCATTAGTATGTATTCATCCATGAAATATTATTTAAAAACATTTGTTGGGAAGTAGGTTGAGTCCATTAGGCCCTCACCCGCCTCATTCCTCACTCATCAATGCGTCGCCGCACTTTATTCTCACTGTGGGACCAACCACAACGAGAGTGTGGCTTGTTGTTCCCACAGTTCTCAAGCATCATGTCGTGTTTTAAACAGAACTCAGGAGACGGCTGCTGGCGGACACATGCGTCTGAAGAAGGCGGAACACATTTGAACGGAAACCGGACAACAGCGGTCGAGCGGATACCGAGGGCCTCACTCACGTCCGCCACACCCCCGTCTCCCCACTCTCCAAGACCACTTCCACCTTCACCTCCCCCACCTCCCGGCCAATCACCAGACACATCTCCATCCAATTTCCACCGCACAATGTGTTCATTTTGGCCCTAATGGCATGTCATTTTGCTGGATCCTTTGGTCAAGAATTAATCCTGGAATCAAAACAGATTTTCCGGGGAGCAATCTTCCATCAAGTATTGATTTTTTTACACTCACAGAGGCTGTACTCCCTAATTTAACCTGACAGCCACCAGCACAATGGAGCCCAAGCACCTTCTCCTGCTCCTCCTCTGCCTTCTCTTTCTCTCCCTTTCTCCCCCTTCCTTACTCCCTTACTCTCTCACTTACATCCTCTTAGCTCCTCTCCCCTCACACAGAATAACAGAGGAGAGGAGGGAGAGATAGGAGAGAGAGAGAGATAGAGAGAGAGAGAGAGAGAGAGAGAGAGAGAGAGCGAGAGAGAGAGAGATAGAGAGAGAGAGAGAGAGAGAGAGAGAGAGAGAGATGGAGAGAACAGAGAGGGTGGAAGAGAGGTAGAGAGACAAAGCGAGAGAGACAGAGATAGGAAGGAAGGCGTGAGGTGAAGGACTTGCGGAGGTAGAAACCAGAGAGCATTGCTTACACAAAACCCGGCCCTGACGCCCCTGTCCCCTTCTCTCTCCGCTCTAATTATGTTTTCAAGTGTGGGTGCGACTGGGCAGGTGAGGCGCGAGAGAGCGGCCATCAGCTATCATTATGGGCCTGTTGACATCTCCCGCCGCCGCCATTGGAGTGATTCTTCCATCTGTGATTTCCTGATGGCCATTCCCCCCCCCCCCCCCCCAAGCACCCAGAGACCCCCCCTCCCACCCAGAGAGAGAGAGGGCAGGCCCGCTTATAAGAAGATAAAGATATGTTGGGGTGGACAAGGTCACTTTCTTGCCTCTCTCATTACGTCTCTCCTTCTACTTCACCTCCTCTTCCCTTCCTTCTCCGCTTCTCCCTCATCTCTCTCCCGGTCCTCCTCTTCTCTCTTATCTTCCATCAAGCTCACCTCTCTCCTCCTTTCTCCTCTCTCCTCTTCCTCCTCTCGTCCCTTCCATCAGCCCATCTACAATTAGCACCTCCTAGCCTCCTTGTCCTCCGGTCCAGCAGGCGGAGGTCAACGTGAGGAGAGGGACGTCATGAGCGTGGTCTCCTCAGAACATCAGGGGGAGGGAGGGAGAGGAGAAGTGTAAAAAGTTACAGTGACCCAAGAAGTGGCCCTTTCTTCAAGTGAAGCCTGCGGTCTCTGCAGCGCTAATGGCTTCTCTGGGGCTAGCCGGTCAGTAAGGTCAAAGGTCAGCAGGTGTTTGAAGCTCTAGGGCACTCTGTGGTATTGTAATATCCAGCATTATCAAGAATTAGGAATCTTCTTGAGCATGCTTCTCTACTCAAGTTTATATACCATATATTTTATACTATCCGTGATATTTACTAAAGGCCTCGGTATGGGCCTTCTCTTAGAGTAAGATTACTATGTATAGAAAGTCTGTTCTTATATTAGACGTTCACCATCATCTGTAGGTGAACTTTAAAGCATTGGTCCGCCAGCCACCTTGAGCGGAATATCTCAGCGATGAAGCAACGTGGAAGGAGCCTGTAGCGCTGTCGTAACACCGCATCAGGAAGCAGACAAAGAGCTCGGATCCCAAAACAGAACGCCAACAACACATAAAAAGCCTGCAATTAAGACCAGAGACACGTTACACACTCAGACAGATTTAGCGGAAAGTTAAACGGCCCCCAAAGTGCCGTTTGCGTCTGGCAGACATCTTCATAAAGACTCGCGTTATTAACCTTCCAGCTGTAAATACTCCCCACGCATCGTCCACAACAACAACAAGAGAGAGAGAGAGAGAGAGAGAGAGAGAGAGAGAGAGAGAGAGAGAGAGAGAGAGAGAGAGAGAGAGAGAGAGAGAGGAGAGAGAGAGAGAGAGAGAGAGGGAGAGAGAGAGAGAGAGAGAGAGGGAGTGATGTATGCATGGATGCCTACCCCCAGCAGGTAATCACAGACCGAGGGGCGTCCGTGCGGAGATGCGGAGCAGGAGACGCCTCGACGGCTCTTCAACCTTGAGGAGGACAGTGGAGGAGAGAGTGGGAGGGAGGGAAAGGGAGGGGAGAGAGGGCGAGGATGGACGAAGCGACAGTTCATTTACCCAGAACATCGGAGAGAGAACAGAAGCGATGGCTCACGCCTGATGGAAAACAAAGGCAGCAATTTTAAACCATCTGCATCCAACACACACACACACACACACACACACACACACACACACACACACACACACACACACACACACACACACACACACACACACACACACACACACACACACACACACCGCCCCCCTCCCACCACTGTCCGCACTCACATTGAAACATAATCCATTTGTAGCGCAGCAGACATGTCATAATATTTCTATCCTCTTTTCTCTTCCTCGACAATTGTAGGTGTTTGTCGCTTGAACGGTCGCTTCTCCTGCCCAGGAAGACAGTGGACTGTTATGGACGACCACTAAAGGCTCCTAATCCCCCCGACAGACAGACAGACAGACAGACAGACAAACACAGGCAGCTGAGGATATGTAATCTTAACTCCGCAGGATAAAACAATAGGGATCAATAAGCAGCTCCGCCGGTATTGATTCAGACCCAGATGATGAATGGATGTTCAACAAGACGACTAAATGATGGGACTGATTTACACAGAGCGGAACATGTTTTGGTATTATCTAAGTATTATCTAAGTAAAATATAATCTCTAAACTGGCTAAAATAATCAGATTCTGATGTGAATGTGATACAGGCTAGGCCTACTACAGTAGAATGAATAACCATAGAACAGGTCAACTAGGCCTGTGAGTTGGTGTTCCAGTCTGTTTTAACTGGAGAGAAGCAGAACTCTGCTGACGCTGTCACTGTAGCCATAAAAGAAAGTAAACTTTTACCATCAGTGATAGAGAAAATATTTGAGATGTGGGTCAGCAGCTACATCTGCACAATTACTGAGTTAATGGAAAAAAACAAAAACAATGGAATAACAAATAGTCCACAACATTTCCCCATCAAACAAGCATCAAGCACTCAACATCTCGCGGGTTGAAATGAAAATAAAGAGAGCGCTGAAAGGAAGACCAAAAAGCGACTCCAACATCAGTTTTCAGCCTCATATTAATAATTTATGTTGTCTATGCTTTTTATTAGTATTATTTATTTATTTACCACTGTCTTTTCGGCAGCTCGTCGGGTTTTTCAAAGGCATCACGGACACGGGAACCGTTTCAAACTTTAGAGCTGAGTTTCAAAAGGATTTCTCCCTCTCTTCTTCTACTTGTCTCGTTATTGTTGTTTGGTAAGACAAAGCCATGCAACTTTGATGAGAGTAGCCCTGACACAGATAGCGATGTTTGATTGACCCTGAAGAGGGCGGGAATCGCTCCTCGAAAGGCGGGCTGCCAATCACGTGGGCGACACCACGGGTCATATGTTTAATTGGCAATTAACATTCCGTTTAACGTTTCAATTATTATTAGGGTTCCGTATTAACCACATGGAGACACGCAGCGTTATAGCATATTCAGTAGATAAGGTAGGCCTATTATTAGTTGAATAATTACAAATACATTAAAGTGATTAATCCTCTCTCCTCTCTCTCTCTCTCTCTCCTCTCTGTCTGTCTCTCTCTCTCTCTCTTTCTATCTAGTCATTCATTCCCGGTATTTTTCATTGAACAATTCAAAACAGAACAGATGTTTCATGTCAAACAATCGTTTATTACTAATTGTATGAATTTGACAGAATTGCGGAACATTATTTTTTATTCTTTAGAAATACACAAAGTGCTGCTTAACTGACCAAACCGATATTGCTGTATATATTCAGTTCAGCTCTCAGCTTATAAAATAAAACCAGCCCCTGCAGACCCCTCAGCTTTGGTTTAATTGGTTCCTATGAATAAATAATGAATAACATGTTAAAAACATAGGAACAACATATAAATAACAGTTTCCATTCCATAGTGATCATTTTTTTTCCCTTCTGGTCGGAGTTTGGGCTCTACTCGTCTATCAGATGGAGATCTACTGAGCAGGACATGGAATAAACAAATAATAAGATAAATAAATCATAAATGCTTTGCTGAATTCAATAAAAGACCCTGTCTCCGTGTCCATATTCCCTTAACACACACTCTACTGTAACACCGACATAAGGAGCAGGGGGGGATACTGAGGTAAACCTGAAATGGATTAAAAATACTTTGAATTTCCCAAACCCCTTGTGTTTCCTCCTCTCCCGTATCTACCGGGTTGTCAACCTCAGGTGCGTGCGGCTGTGAAGAGCGCCTCGACGGTGGTCTTTGGTATTGGCAAGCCAAGGTGCATCCAGACAGACAACATCTCCTGTGAGTTTGGCTCTAGCTCCTGCTGCTGTGTTGGGCTAAAGACCCAAACTAGGGTCCCAACAGGGAGCAGAAGGCCAGTCGTCCAAGTAGACCCTGCTCCTTGTTGATTGATGTATTCTCGGATGGAAATGGTTGGATACTGATCATAAGTAGGAGGGACTTTCCAGAGGAAATGAACCCGTTGTGGTCACCGTGGAGTCTAAAAGTTGCATGTTCTTTCGAGTTAACTGTGAAAGACATAGATCACCGTGGTTATGGTCTCCTCTGACCAACGTTGGCCAGGTTAGCTGCTATGCTAGAAGCTACATCTGGAGCCTTCTGCAATCAAAAAATAGGATTGTGTAAACGTTTTGAATAGTGCTCCAGATCTGTCTGAATGCTTTTTTGAATCTAAAACAGTTACATCCAATTAGCATGCAAAGGTTTCAGTGTTGAAACTGTAATAAATGTGTTTTTGAAATATTTATCAACCACCGTGTGTGTATGTGTGCGTGGAGCATCTGATGTGTGTGTGTGCGTGTGTATGTGTGTGTGTGTATGTGTGTGAAAGTGTGTGTTTGTGTGTGTGTGTGTGTGTTTATGTGTGTGTGAGTGTGTGTGGGGTTTGGAGCCAGGAGCGTAGTGTGGACTGGTTTAACCAAAGTGACATGTGGGGACGGAGCGAGGGGACGTGTGACGGTGAAAACACGGCGGTGGATCTCCACTGCAGCGGAGCGGAGCCGACATCTGCCACTTATTCTCAGCTTTCTGCAAGATGTGCACTTTCAGAACGGGGTGCTAGGAGAACATGTACATGAATAAATAACACATCAAATAATGATAATAATGCAACTAAAATAAGAACAAAATCTGGGCTCGACAACTTTAAATTACCCTTCTTAAGACAGACATGTAAAATAACTGTAATGTAATGTTTCCACTAATTATTCACTGCAGCATCCTTCGGACATTTACAGTTTAAAAGAAACAACAATACAAAAAATAAAAAAATAAACTAAATGATTCAGTTTTCTTCCTCTCAAAAATAAATAAAAGGGTTTAAAATAAAAAGGAGAGCATAAAAAGGTTTAATACTGATTGGAGTTAATTAAAGCTTGGTCGTTTTGGACTTACTAAGCAGATTTCAAACACACACAGTTATAGGAGATCATTATAATAATTACAATTCTAATATCAAAACCAATGTATTGATATCACCGTGATGTTCGGCCCACCCGACGTGAGGCCCTGCTAAAGCGTTTGGTCCAGGAGGAGGAGCTGGCTGTAGGGAGAGCCCTGTCACATAGGAATTGTCTTTTAAACCTTGTTTTGACTCAAAACGTTTCGAGAAAGAATGGTTCGAACTACATCACAACAACACTCAAATCAATAAACCCATAAATAACAGATAATCAAAGAATGGAATGAATGTCTAAATCATTCCCAGTCCTCGAGCTGAAGTGATGAGATCTTTGGCTATCAGGCTTTGGTAACAGAATGACAGACCGACCCTCTCCCCCTCCAGCTGTTTAAAATGATTCATCAATCACCTGTGCAGTCTTACAAATGTCACACTCAGATCATCTGCAGTTTGGAGGTGGTCAACAATATGTATTATTGTTAAACAGAAAAGATACTTGATTCTTTTTTTTCTTCCAAAAACAGCTTTTTCTTTTAAAAGTGTGGTTGCAATCTGAAGACAGCATTTATTTTTCTCGTTATTTACACAAAATCAAATGAAGGACAAAGGAAAAGCCGGAAGAGGCGTTAAAATGTCGACCGCACACATAGAGCTTTGATTTGCCAGTACAAATGTAGAAATTTAGAGCACATTTACATTACAAAATTATTTTTGTACTCGGATGCAACAGACTTTGGTAAATAGTGTTTTGATTTGGTATGACTTCCTTACAAACCGACGGCTGGAACCGACGGTCCGGACGTTAGCGGGCTCCGAGGCATCAGAACCGTAGACTCTTAGACACAGCACAGTTTGTACACAACTCTCAAATATTCATCTTTCTTTTTATACTGGCCTTCTTTTTTCTTTATTTATTTTTTGGTTTTGCCGAGGTCATTTTACACAAGTGTGGGAATCACATTGACAACACATAGTTTGGTTTGAGAACTCCGTCCATCCGGTCCACTTCACACAAGCAGGGGAGGGGGGGGGGCGGTCCGCAGGGCACCCCGCCCTCCTCCATGCGCTACAGACCTTGGCTCTAGACCCTGGTCTGAGACCCGGGCCTTACCACCGAGGGGGTCTACTTTGGGAGTTCTTCCATAGAGTCAGTGAGCGGGTCCATGGACGCGGCCGGGCCCGGCTCCGGTTGTTTCAAGCGCTTGATGGTGTTCTTCAAGGCCTGCCTCTTGTTGCAGAACCAGACACGCACCACCTCGCGGTCGTAGTTGAGTTTCTCGGCTATCTCGGTCATCTCCTGGCCGGAGGGGTGTGTGTTCTTCTCAAAGTGGCTGTTGAGGATCTCCAGGGCCTGCGGCGTGAACGAGGTCCTGCGCTTGCGTTTTTTGGACGGCTCACTGCCGATAAACTCGGTGAGGTTCTGCATGCCGGAGCGGTGGCGGGCTTCTGCCTCAGCCATCCAACGCTCCAGAACTGGCTTTATCTTCTGGGCGCTTTTAGGGGTGATGTCCAACTTCTCAAACCTGGCAGGGTACAAAAGGCCAGGGTTCAGACTTTTAGCTACAGTGTTCTCCTGGGCTTCCTGTGGTAGGAAAAAGTGGCTTCTCAGGATGGTGTGTCTGGGGAGAATCAAGAAAGAAGAATCTTACTGAGGTTCCTTCCCACAGCAGGGGAAGTGCTGCCTGATACCGGGACAGAGGCCAGGGCCTTGTGCTGGTCCGGACAACACCTGACTTTAGCACAGGCTAACTGTTAGCATGAACAGCATGACTAGCATGTGGAGCTAAAGAACGTAAATTAGCCTCTGTCCCAGCAAGGCAGTAGTGCAGAAAAAATACTTTACCATTTACTGTTTTGTGAAAATACAATACAATAAAAAACAACAAGCAATACTTAACATCTGGCTAACAATTTAATATGTGCCACTTTAAACAGAAATATCTTAGCATCAAACCAGTATAAGTTCTGTTTCTAATTTCCTTTCTTCAAGTGATGAATGCCAAAAAATAGCAAAACAAGGCCTTAAATATGACATCATTTATTTACCAGAGAGACATGAATTATTAACGACCATGTGCATATCACACATTTCCTTTAGTTTTTTCTGCCATCTAATAACGTTTCCATTTTAATGCTCTAATGTGGTAGGGTCGTGTTAGTTTATGTACATGCAACACATTCTTCAAATTCTGTACTTCTTAAATTAAACCTTCAGCTAGAATTATTCCCGAAAGTCGTTGCAAACACTCACTCTAGGAAGACCGTTAGTAGATGTTCACTTTCGAGTTTCAAACAGACATTTATTTTTAATGGGACGAAAAAAGATAATGCCCATTCACAACCATTGTGAAAAGAGAAGGAGGAGGTTACACTGAGAGAAGGGAGAATCCTATGTGTGTCCTTGAGAGACAGTGTCTGTCTGCTCCAGTGAGGTTGGACCAGCGCTGGCTGTCCATCCGACACCTGAAAGAGCGGCCTCAGGGTGGGCTGGACTAGGGGGTCTGATGTCTGGGCTGGTGGGGTGCGGGGCCTCACTAGGTCTGGGCATTAATGGGCCAGTGTGCATAAGCAGGGGAGAGGGAGGGCAGGTCTGGGATTCTGAGTGGAGGAAAGCATTAGTACATAACCGGGGTCCGCCGGGACATTTCATGGATCAACGGGACCCAGAAATAATAAAATGAGCTGTGAGACGCTCATCTGGGTCAATGCTGTCTGGCTGCTGGTGCGTAGGGACCGGGGAGAGCAACTACCCATACTGCCCCGCTCTCTCTGAGCCACGGCGAGACGCCAGGCCCGAGCACGCTTTCTCCAGTGGTGATTTTACAGTTATGATTACAGTAATGGCATTCACCCTGATCTTAACAGTAAGGATCCCAGACCTAGTTCTGATGGACATTTAACCATTACCATCTGGTCATTTGCCAGATGCTTTTATCCAAACTCTCTTGACAGCGAGTTCAGGTTTGTGTCTTTAAGGAGCAGGAAGGAGTGGGGGACATCTTGCTCGGGGAGGCCTTCAGGTAGAGACAACCAGGTGAACCCAGAACCCCCGGCCTGTCCACAGCCGGCATGATTTGATGAGCACCACGTGACGTCCACGGGACTCCTATGCCCAGACCATAGGAGGTCTCCTCCCAGCCCCTCATCATGGAGGGGCTGGGGGTAGGGGGAGACAGGAGCGGACCTGGCAGAGGGATCTGTCACAGTGTGTGTGATGTCTGGTTCCTGCCGCCTGGGGCCCCCCGGAGCCCCTCTCGCCCCCTCCGAGTCCTCGTGTCGGGCTTGATGTTGACTAAATGCAGCACGCCCCATCGTCGGGAGAGGCCTGCCATGTCCCGTGTCACGCCGCCCGCCGCAAACCCGTCCTAACAACCCCTGTTTACTTTTGAGGCTAATGGTTTTTAATGTATGTTATAAATATGTGAATTATGCATGGCGCGTGAATATTTCATGGGTTGATTTCTAAGACTTTAAACATAAGTTGGCTTCTTACGAACACCCCCCCCCCTTCACTGTGGTTTCACCTTTTATCGTCGGTTTGATGTTGATGTGATGAAATTTTTAGCGGTGCATGGCAGTTGTGTCACCTGTGCGGGGAGAGGACGTCAGTAATGCGCAGTTGCGCACGCTTCCCTGCGACGCATTTAAATCATGCGCCGGGCAGCGAGGGCACGGAACGAGTGATGCAGCAGCAGCAAATTCAGAGCAAGGTTTTAGATAAGGAAGGTAAAGTATAATTGCTTGGACGGAATTTAGCTTAACCCGCTAAAATGCGATATTACATTCAAATAGCGTGTGAAAAGTGTATTATACCGTGCGTTGGAGCTGGTTTGATCATTCTATGGTGGAGAACTTTGGAGGAAACGCTGTGGACTTTGGGTTTGGGCTGGTTGGCACTTTTTCTTTAGTTACCTCGGAAATACGCTTCTCGGAGTTCGGAATGTTGGTACGAAACATCGGGCTAAACGCACCGACGGGCCCGACAAGACCAGACAACATTAACACTGATTGTCTCATCAATAGATAATGTGGCCGTTTAAATCGTAACTCCTGTACTTCAGGGAACATCGGAACCTGACACGTACAAACTAGATTATTCAGGTTATTATCACTTAGGTCTGACTGGGGAGACAGACCTTAGTAATAATTAAAGGCTTAAGTGCGGGGTGTAATACTAGCGTGTGTATTCTGCATAAGTAACTGTCTTGTCGCAGAGTTGGAGAAGCAGGATAAGTAGGATCCGCTGCAGTCAGCATGCTGCCGGTTTGTCAAAGGGATATTTAATTATGTATTGTAATATCCTAATGTTTTAACTGAATAATAGATGACAGTTAAAGACGGCAGGCGATAGTTTTAATGCTTGGATGAACCTCATTTGACAGAAATATAGATTAGAAGCGCTGGCTAGATAAGCAACGCTCCATTAAACAACCACATTATTTTTAATTCAACAATATGTGGTTTCTGCTCAACCAAGTGGAAAAACACATGTATATAATCTAAGTAAATAAGTTAGTAGGGCAAGTTTAACTTGGGGATGTGGAATAAAACAGACATTCAGAGTGTTCTTTGAATGGTTTGAAACAAGACGACATTTTATATTAGGATCTGCCACCATTTTATTTCCATTGGGATAGTCTTTTAGTTGATGGCTGACACCAACCTGCTGTTTAAGAAACACAATGATGATAATCATCGATACAACTAAATCATATTAGTCATTGTGATAGACATTCCTTACACAGCGGGAAAAGTATTTAAACCATGGTCTGATGCCTAAATAAAAACCTTTAGGCTGTTCATCACTTGTTAGAATGAAATTATTATCGCAGATAAAAACATAAAAAGTCCCTAAATTCACTTAAATATTTCACTTTCTCTATACTATTTTCAATATTAACAATAAAGTGTGGGTACCAGACATTATTATTAATATAACACCAGGTATGATGATCATTACAAGCTCAAAATGTACAATCTTGTGAGAGTTACAAGTGAGAGTTATCTACCCAGATGCATGATTGGTAGCTCATCCTACCAAGTTGGTACATTCCAAGTCTCTCTTATCTTACATCTAGATGTACACACTTCCCACTCGTGATGTCAGTAGAGGGTCGATTTTGAAATCCTTAATCACCTAGCGGCCATATTTAGGTGGCTGGGTAAGCCTTCGAGAATCTTTGGTAGTCTACACATTCTTTTTTATTCTCCATTTCCCCATAGCATTCCCCTTAGGTAGCATTTATAATGCTCGTAAAAGACTCCCCCAAAGACTGACGAAGGTTTCCCCGCCCAACTTGACAACATGGCCGCCAGGTGAATACCGGGAGGACACTGGCCTTCTTCATGAGGCCCATTTAAAGCCCTCTGGCTGATCCACATGACGCCTGGCGGTGGGTGCCGTGACTCCTCCTCACCTGCAGATGGCAGACTGGCTGTAGGCGGGCCCCTCGGCCGCGCTCAGCGCCTGCCCCACCTGGGTCTGGGTGAGGCCCAGCGACAGACGGCGGATCTTGAAGGCCTTGGCGAACTCCCGGATCTCCTCCAGGTTCACCCCGTCCACCTCGCTGGGCGCGCTCTGGGGATCTAACCACACGACAGGGGGCGGGGTTAGCTCGATGACAGGTGAGGAGGCGCGGTTAACTAGTGATACAATAGGGGGCGGGGTTAGCTCGATGACAGGTGAGGAGGCGCGGTTAACTATTGACCCAATAGGGGGCGGGGTTAACTCGATGACATATGAGGAGGCGCGGTTAACTATTGACACAATAGGGGGCGGGGTTAAGTAGTGACACAATAGGGGGCGGGGTTAACTAGTGACACAATAGGGGGCGGGGTTAACTAGTGACACAATAGGGGGCGGGGTTAACTCTGAGGCCCAAAGCGGAGGGCTCTGTGCTTCTTTTGCTGCTCTGAGCAAACAAGAATAATACAGCCCTTCTGCCTTGGTGCACTGTGCTCAGTGGGAAAGAACCTTCACATATCAGTAGAATAACAGATGTATCTCAGAAAGATCATCTCTCACCTGCAGTTTTATTAACTATAATATGTGCTTGTTATACTATGTCTGGTCGAGCTCATTTTAACTAGGTTACTGTAAGTACGGCTGGGAATTTTTATAATAATCATTATTTATTAGTTGATCATATTTTGTACTAAGAATCTGACTCTGCAAAGTTAGATAAGCTGTCAAAATAAATATTGTGGAGTGAAATGTACAACATTGCATCCAAATTGTAGTTTGGTAGAAGTGTAAAATAACCTAATTGTTAGGTGCTGCCTTCAAGGTTAACCTGTGATTTTTCAACGTTGGCCCCATTTTCCCAGCTTTGGGAACAAATTCAAAAAAATTATCTTGTAGATACGTTTGAACCATAATCCACAAATTCCGGCTGCAATGTAATCCTTTGGGCCAATAGCCCCCTATCAATGTATGTCCTCTTAAAAGTGCTGGTTCTCGCCAATGACAGGGTTCCTACAGAGAAAAACCTAATGTTTCATTAACTTAATCCTGCTTAATCCCGACAGTTTGTTATTGTGTCTAACCAAATCTCGCTTGAGGAGAATTCTCAATCTGAAATCTCGCAAGAGTTGAGTTGTTGAAGGAAGCGAATTTTAGAAACATGAGTGAGTTGGAGAGCACTGCCAGGCCCTCTGCAAATTTCCTCGAGCAACTCAAACCTCAAGATTTACGAAGCCAGACTCCTCAAGCAAGACTTGATAGGACACAATAACAAACAAACCAAATCAAGCGAAAGATAGAGAAAACAGTTGTATTTCTAGGGATCCTTTCCATAATTCTGCCAGACACTAATGCTAACAATCGGAGCCAGTCTGATTGTAGATTACGGCAGCAGTGTTTTCGCTCAATACTCTACCATTTTCCAAAATTGTCGTCCGAAATCATCCCTTACGCCCAAAATGCTGGGAAAATAGGGCCCAGGTTTAAAACTCCAGAACTATCCTTTCTATTTATGTCTGACACCTATTTTCAGGTTCCGTCCCACAGAGGTCCCAATACATTATTTTGAGCAAGAACACCAAATGTGGTAAATGAAGCTTATTTTCTGGTAATCTACTGCACTTAAACACTATCTCTTTAGGAACTTTAACGCATTAAAAGGTAAGGATATACTTCTAATATAATGCATAAAGAACCTTTCAGAGGTTAAAGCTTTGAAACCCACCCTGCATGAAGCATATCGTTACAATAAAACACCTTTGAAAATATGTGCGCTATGATGAAAATGATGAAGCAATGCCTTATTAGAACGCAAGGCACCAAACATCCTCCTATTAGCTTCAAGAAAGCTCTGCTCCGACACCTAAGGAGGGTGTAAATGGCTCCATTGTGCGGATAAACATTCCCTAATGTGTTGAATCGTCACACAGAGAGCATGTTGTTACTCGAAGATATAGGCGTGACAATGGAGCCGTCATGCGTGGCATATCAGAGATTTTATGGGCATCGTGAAAACAGACCCTCTTCAAATGCAGCCCAAGTGGAATGACAGGATTATTCTCATTCAGACCGCCCAAGGTAAGGCCTTTCAAATCTGCTCACACAATAAAATACTTTCACACACAATAATGTGAGTCAACACAATATCCAGCACCAATCTAAAGAAAACATTATTTATGAACAGAACCTGCCCGCTGCACTTAAACAGATTTTCAAAAACTTGGTTGAGGCGTTTTTGAAAAATGTCCCCCCTAATAAAAAGTGATTTCACATTGTACATCACTGTCAGCTACGCTGGCATCATGCTTACCAAAGCAAAGTTTGTGCGTCTGAATTATTCATGCTGGTCATTATCAATGAATTATTTAAGGAAGCCTCCAAGCGTATTTAAGCAGAAATCTATGGGCTGCCATCGCCGTCAGCCTCATAAGTGACGCCATGCGTCTGCGGCGTGCACGTGATGGGGTGTGCACGGGATGACGGGAGAGGAGGCGGAGGAGGTGGGAAAAGGAGGAGATGGGAGTGGAGGAGGTGGTGGAGGAGGAGGAGGGGAGAGGAGAGGTGGACATGGGAGAAATGGGGGTGGAGTGGAGGAGGAAAGGAGAGGAGCTGGTGGAGGAGGAGAGGAAGGGAGTGGAGGAGGAAAGGAGAGGAGCTGGTGGAGGAGGAGAGGAAGGGAGAGGAGGAGAGGAGCTGGTGGAGGAGGAGAGGAAGGGAGAGGAGGAGAGGAGCTGGTGGAGGAGGAGAGGAAGGGAGAGGAGGAGAGGAGCTGGTGGAGGAGGAGAGGAAGGGAGAGGAGGAGAGGAGCTGGTGGAGGAGGAGAGGAAGGGAGAGGAGGAGGAGGAGGGAGTGAGAGGAGGAGGAGAGGAGGAGAGGAGCTGGTGGAGGAGGAGAGGAAGGGAGAGGAGGAGGAGGGAGTGAGAGGAGGAGGTGGAGGAGAGGAGGTGGTGGAGGAGGAGAGGAGGGGAGAGGAGGTGGAGGCGAGGAGGAGGGGAGGGGAGGTGGAGGAGGAGGGGAGGGGAGGGGAGGTGGAGGAGGAGAGGTGGAGGAGGAGAGGAGGGGAGGTGGAGGAGGGGAGGTGGAGGAGGAGAGGAGGGGAGGGGAGGGGGAGGAGGAGAGGAGGGGAGGGGAGGGGGAGGAGTGGAGGAGGGGAGGAGGAGGTGGAGGAGGAGAGGAGGGGAGGAGGAGAGGAGGAGGTGGCAGAGGGGGAAGGTGGTATACACCATTCAGCCATCTCCCAAAGGAGAGCTTTGTACTATTGAGTATGAAAGACAATCTCTCCTTTCCTGCCCTTGTGTTTATAAGAATAACCTGTTTATGTACAAACACAGCAGGTAAATGCAGCGTAAATCGTGATATCATTGACCAGGGAAGATGATGGGACATAGAGGTTCACAACACTATTATGCAGACTGAAAAAGGGTTCATTTAGTTATGTTTGATTACTGGAGGAGAATATGAAATGAAAACAATTCCTGCAACAAGTGCCTGTTTTTCACAATAATTACATTTGCCGCTACATAGCTGCCTCTAAAATGAGTTTAACCTGGACTTTAGGGGGGACTGACTGTGACAAATGAAATGGAGCTGAATAAAACATAGTTTTTAAGGGAATGGTAGCAGGACGACAGGGTAAGGCCTAATGATTTATAGAGCCGCAGAGACGGCCCAAACACTTTAGGGAGCGAAGGCTTGGTTCCAGACACAACACGCTTTTATTTTACAGTAAACAGGAAAACAAAGCAGCACAGTCAGGAAGAAAGTAAGCAATGGAACTTCCCGGTTCTCCAAATAAAGGTCCTCCCTTAATGCTAGTGCGCTAAATAGCCCTGCCCAGAGATACATCAAGGGTTGGTTTAGAGCCAGGCTTGAACGAAAACACGACAGGACTTGACTGTGTGGACCTGGAGCCACCTCTGCAGAGAACTGGGGTCCTCACAGGTGTAAAGATCCCCTATCTAAACACCAGGTGTTTTAAAATCGACTCACTAGTTCACGCACAAGTGGGAGTTATACCAACAGTCGTGGGATGGACAGACTATGCAGCCTACCAGTTGATACAGTCCTCTCGGCAGGCTGGTAGGTTTGCCTATCGCATCTGAGTGGGCTCTCCCATTTGTGATGTCACTGGAGGGTAGGGCAGTGTCTCGTTGGTCAGACTGGGGGAGGGGGGGGGGTTGTGTGCAAGTGGAGGACTCACTGCTGACGAGCTGTCCCACGCTGAGGGCAGAGGAGGAAGAGGAGGAGGAGGACGAGGAG
>NC_082404.1:8716755-8729255 GCF_031168955.1 Gadus macrocephalus
ACAGAGAATAACCACGGCAACGGAGGCACGAATTAACAGACCTGTGATCTCCCCTCACTCCCAGGCACACAAGCAGAGAGACTGGCAGTGGTGGAGGAATACTTACTAGAGGCTAGTATACTAGAGGCTAGCATACATAAGGCTGGCAGCAGAAAGCCCCAATGATTGTCCTTGGAGAAGAAATACTGGAACCACCATGATAATGCTTCAAACAGTGTCAACGTATTGGACTCCGAGTCCATAAACAAGCTTCCTCTAAAAGGACTACCGCTAGCAGTGACAGACTGAAGAGGATACGGGAGAGTGAATGCGGAGGTCAAACCATATTGTGCTCTCAATCCGAGCCAACAGCCAACATTTCTATGTCGTATTTTTTTACTTTGTTGTTATCTTTTTGCCACACAGAGGTCAGAGGTGTGCAACAAAAAGAACAGAGGCTGGTCATTTTTATATTAATTTATGTCTGACATTCTCCTCTAAAAGGTGGAAAACTATAACAAGAAAATAGTTTTGCATCAAAAGATCCAATTCTAGAACTTATGTGTATTGTACTTTACAACAGTAAAATATTGAGCTGTGCACAAATTGCTAAGTAGTTGTTTTTTTAGGAGTAGTACAGTAGACTGTACTTTACTTTCTAGTGTTATTCTTTACTGAAGGCTTGATCATGATCGCAATTCCCTTGCTTTGTAAACAAAATCTTATGTTTCATAACAGAGAGAGTGAGAAAGAGAGAAGGAGAGAAAGACAGAGTAACAAGAAAAAGAGAGATAGGGAGAGAGCGAGACAGAGAGATGGAGAATAAGAGAGGACGGAGGGGGATAGAGCGATGAGGATGGCAAGTATCTGATAGTGGGATGCGTATTACAGCATCCCGGCTCTGAATAATGCTTTAAAGTAATGAGGCAGAGAGCAAAGGCTGTAGCCCAAGGCTCTGACCTGATTATGTCACAGAGTGTCAGCTAGCGTGGTCGCTAGTGCTAGCCCCGCCGCTACTGCTAGCGACCAGCACGCTCCATCAAACCCATAACCATGGCGATCTGTCCCCTGCAGAGCTCCAGACTCAGGACCATGCCTCTCCATACTTTCCCATTAGCGACAATTAGCATCAAGGCCCCTGTGCAATTCAGACGACTGATATGATACACCAACGCTGAGCATACCGCCAGAGGAGACGTCACACAAACAATGGTAAGCCGACTGTATCAAGCACTTCTTTAAACATGTGTGGCAATTTACACTTCTTCACATGAATGCCTCATTCTGCGCTCACTTCCCCCACCAAGCCAGCGTTTAGGACAAAGATGGTGGATTGGAGTAAGGCTCATAATGTGATGTCTTTAGAACCAGAATGGGTCCTGATGTTGAGACTAAACTTAGGAGGGGTGTGATCACATCCTAAGCCGTTTTGTATCGGCATTGGTTTAAATGTTGTGTCCTACTCACTCAGCCTCGGCGAGCCAATCCCATAGATGTGTGTGATGTTGTATGCATTTATAGGGTCTGCATTGTCTTACCTGTCCCTGTGCATTGGTGACCAGCTGCCCCGTCGCCCCCTGGAGGTTGGACAAGGTGTTGCCGAACACCTGGGAACCGGCAATGGAGCCCATGGCTGCTGCCGCGGCAACCGCTGCCTGGCTGGCCAGAGGATTCAACTAGGGAGAAGGAGGAGGAGAGGGAAGAGGAGCAGGAGCAGGAGAAGGAGAAGGAGAAGGAGAAGGAGAAGGAGAAGGAGAAGGAGAAGGAGAAGGATGAAGAAAAGGAGGAGAGGGAGAAAAATCATGATTGATTCCTAATGAGCCCTTTCCAGTTATCAATAAATGTTCATTATTAACTCTTTATTAATAATAATATATCACTTCCTGTCTATTACATAGAGACTTGATCATTCAATCACGTCCAGTAAACTCAAGAGAGAGGTTTCAAGAATGTACAGATCTCAGAGGTTCTGGGCTCCACTAGAGGCCGGCGGGACGTCCAAACAGAGGTGGACTGTAGGGTTCTGGGGCTCCACTAGAGGCCGGGGTGCTTTGTTCGACTAGAGTGGGTCCACTGCAGCGAGGCCTGTATACATGGGGGGGAGGGAGCTGAAGGGAGAATGGAAGCCAGTGTATGTGTATGTGCGTACCCATACACATGTGTGCGTGCGTGTGTGTATGTGGAGGAGGCTGTGAATAAGTGGCCATTTTACTGCTGTCAGTGCCTGTGGGGGGCCCCAGGGGCCCCCCACAGGGCTGAATAGGGTATTTTTACGGTCGGCGGAGGCCCCGCGGTACCTGGCCCTCACAATGGAGGACGGGAGTGACCATGCATCACTGTAGCGAGAGCCAGCGTCTCCTCCAGTTAGCGCCCCCCATAATGCACTCCTGGAGAAGAGGACCGTCTTAACCCCCCTGCTCCCCTCTGTAATGGAGCCGTCTGCCGGGGCCCTGGCCGCTGCGCCAGGCCGCTCCCGGAGCCCGTCCCCCCGGCCGGATCGCCCGCATAAATCAAGCTAACCACTTATTAGGGGCTGGGATGCAGGGGCGATTTGGTTGCAGCACAGCACGACGAGGTCTTATTAGGTCGAGGAAGTAGATCAAACAGACGCCGGGGCCGGGAGAGCTACACACATCACAACACGCACGCACACACACACACACACACACACACACACACACACACACACACACACACACACACACACACACACACACACACACACACACACACACACACACACACACACACACACACACACACACACACACACACACACACACACACACACACACACTGAAGTACTGCTGGCTGCTAATACACTCACATTATACCCTTGTGTTAGACTGGCTTCAGATTGTAGAATTGCAACGTGAGACTGTTAAATAAATTGTAGAATAAGATTGTTTGACTTTGCTTAAGATTGTAGAATTTGAATGTGAGGCTGTGGTAGGGATGGTAGAATTAGAATGTTTGTCTTATGTTTTAGAATGTAGAATTACATTGTTAGACCGTTCTTTAGGTTGTATAATCAGAATGTTAGACTGTGTTTTAGAATGTAGAATTACATTGTTAGACTCTGCTTTAGGATTTGAGGATCATCAGAAGGCTTTTTCCATTCCAGTTATGAACTCTTTATTTCTTATCTAAATAAGGCCTACTATATATACCTGAGTATATATTAATGGCAGTTACACACATAATGTTGAAAAAAAGAAAATTCATAAAATAATATAGATAAAAAATATACCAAATCTGTATTCTATTTCTTCTTTCCTATTTTCTTCTATTGTTTTCTGAACCACATGTTAAATGGGCAACGTACGAAGACAAAGGTAAAGTGATTGTAGCGGCAGACTATAAAAGCTAACATTAAACTTTTCTTTTTAAACCACACAAGCATCAACTTCTGCGGGTTCTTTCATCTCCGTGCGGGGGACGGAGTCTTGTAGCCGGCACATCATTGAGTTGCCATTTATCTTTCATCTAACTCCAGCACCATATATTATTAGGCTTTCGGAAATCAAATGATGAAGAAATACCAGTGAGCGATCAATACTTTTTCATTGACAGTAAAGGTTAAGCACATTAAGAATGACACCGCATTTGTCTTATGAAATCATATTTCATGTTGGTGGCCTCAAATTGGCTGTGATTGATATTGCGTCCGTGTGTCTGAAAGTCATCCAGTTTTTTCTCGATAATCACAAGATTGTCTTTTATGTGCTAGATATTCGCCCTTCTGGAAATCTTACGTCTACAGCGTTTAGAGATGTGGACGCAAGCTCAGACACCTCGGCAAGACCATCCTTTTCGTGGCCAGAGGCCCCATCAAGAGCGGCTTAACCACAGGGAAGAGGCATTCATCCTTTCTTTTTCCTTTCATTCTTCCTGCTCTTTGCTTTCCTTCCATTTTTAATAATTTATTTCCTTCCTTCTACTCTCCTTTCATTTATTTAATTATTACTCCTCTGCTCCATCGATTTCTTCCCTATTTTCTCTTTCAAAAGAACATTCCTTCTTCTGCCTATTTTCTTCTTTCTTTACTTCGTTCCTTCCTTCCATCCTTCCTATCTTCCTTCCTCCCACCCAACAAAGACATTAAGATACTCTATAAGCAGCAGAGGCCTATCAGCCATCTCATAACTGCACTCTCTCCATCTCAGTAGCTCAGATTGAGATCTAAACACATTCCCACTATCAGCAAGAGGAATGGACTGGTCGGTGGTGTGGAGATACTGGTCGGTCTAAGAGATTCATCAGGAGTCAAATAAACAGTTTCCCTTCCCATTGGCTCCCCACCCATCAGGTGAGAGATAGTGGAAGAAGGTCTACATCTAAAACACATTAAGCTCTTCAACTGATAATCTGTGCAAGTGCCCTGATGTTCTGCCTGATGTCTGGTGAATATGTGCTTTACGTGTGTGTGTCCGTGTGCGTGTGTGTGTGTGTGTGTGTGTGTGTGTGTGTGTGTGTGTGTGTGTGTGTGTGTGTGTGTGTGTGTGTGTGTGTGTGTGTGTGTGTTTGGTGTGTGTGTGTGTGTCTGTGTGTTTGTCCTGCAACAGAAAACGCGAGTGGAGAGTTTTAAGGAGATTCACAACATCACATTTGCAGAGCTCCAGGGATCAGAAGATCCTAGGGTCTCATCACATGAGATTAGATACACTTTATCATCCTCAAGAGAGGAAAACCACTGTTTTGTATAATGGGCCTTACTCACTAGCAGCCCTCCTGGATTTAAACGCCAGTTGTGTGGGGGGAATTTAATTAAGAATTGTCCATTCAGCCTCCACACCCGAGTAGCGTTCTGAACCAAGATGGAGCCTAAATGGCCGCTAGGTGAATAAAGCACATTACATCCCTGTTTGTTCAGACACCGTTGGTGTGTCCAAAACAACAGGACATCTGGAGAAGATCAGAAGCAGAGAGAGGAGGATCTTCTGAACATCTAAACAGATGATTTACCTCCACAGTGACCTCTCTCCCAACAGCTCACCAGCAGAGGGTAAATATCAGCTCTGTGTCTATATTCTCTGTGATTATTACGTCCCCGTGGAGACCTGCACAGACCTCCCAGCGTTCAGGGTCCTTGTGTTAAACCATTCTCTGTATCTCCCTCTAAATAGGGTCTCCACAAGGTGGCTGGGCACTGAAGGGTAGAGTGAACTGGTTTAAAGAGGTCAACGAACACCACCACAGCAAGAAACCCAGTGGAGTTGAGTTATTCAAAAATGTTTTGAGACGGTGCACTGAAGGATCATGGGAGATGTGAGCTTCAGAGTATCACATTTCCAAAGGCTGGATCTTTTGGGGATGAGCGTTGATTAGATGTCACAAGAGATCAGACCTTGCCGCGTTCAGACGCTCGGTTTGTTAACAATATAACATCATTGACACCATCCAATACAAACAGCCAAAGTGGAATAGCACACAAATGGCGCCATTCTGGGGTCATCCAGCCGAAATGAATGTCCCTGACACTAAAAGAAGCCTGCAAGTTGTTTAAAAGATGCACCTGTTCTGGAGATCCGATCCCATAGAAAGGGTGTGTGGACTAGAACGCTCTCTACTGGCTGTTTGACCACTAGGGTCAGCTGGCGTGTAATCTCAGGAACACAGGGAGAAATAGCTTTCCTATCGCAGTAGAAATACCATGGAAACCAAAACAAACTATGGGGTATTTACTCCTTAATTTTAAATATATTTGCTATAGTTGCTCAAAGAGGTAAAGGGGGTATGATGCTCACAGTTTGGAGCACAGCATCCAAACTGGAAACTAGTAATGTGGGAGAAACACGCTTTTGGGCTTGACCAGAGCTGAGATTACCATATGACACTGTTTAACCCTAACTGGAACAACTTTATAGATTGGATCACACTGTTTAACCCTAACTGGTACAGCTTCATAGAGTCTTTCACACTCTTTAACCATAACAGGTACAGCTTTATAGACTAGGTCAAACTGTTTAACCCTAACTGGTACAGCTTCATAGAGTCTTTCACACTGTTACCCAAACTGGGTTATACTGGGTTACACAGGAGGATCACTATTGTCTTCCATGGCCAGTCTAAACATTGTCCCCTGACCTGCTTTGACATCTCTACTCCCTCTCTCAACTCTCCGTTGTCCTCCTCTCCCTCCCTCCTCTTCCTCCCACTCTCCTCTCCCTCACCTCCCTCCCTCCACCTCCTCTCTCTTCTGAGTGAATGTAATAAGCTGTGACATAGGAACAACACGCTAACCCCTTCTCCAAGAAATCTGTCAGTAGCCTCCCACCACCGCCACCGCCACCCCCTCCACTGCTGAACATCAAAATGCCATTAGAGCCTCCGGAACATGGCCGGTCTCCTGGTTGTCCAGGGGCTCACACCGCCACACCGGGGGCCCGGGGCCGGGGCACTCCGGGCCCCTTGACGGAGCACTGGCTACACCCAACCGCTACCATGCCCTCCTCGGAGGAGGGAGGGAGAGTGGAGGACAGAGGAAGAGAGAGGGATGAAGAGAGACGTAGTGAGAGACAGAGGAACGGACAGGACAGGAAGTAATATGGGAGGCCATCAGGAGACACAGGAGCACCGCAGAGCATCTGAGGAGTAGAGCGGGGGGGAGGGGGGGGTTGTGTTTGTGCCTGCATGTGCATATGCATGTGTGTGTGTGTGTGTGTTTGTGCTTGTTTGTGTGTGGAGTGGGAGCAGGTATCTGTATGTGGGGGTATGTGCATGTGTGTTGGTTTAGTCAATGTGTGGGTGTCTCAATGTGTGTGTCCGAGTGGTGAAGGTGTCAGTGTTCCTGAGTGATAATAGAGTGATGTCATCAGAATCGGGGGGGGAGGGGTCAGAATGATAGCTCGTTAAACCGCGGCGGTCAGGCTGATCAAATAAAAGGCATTAAGTCCAGGAAACGGCGTTCCCTACTGGAGCCGTAAATGGCCACGTCTAATGAGGCGAGATGCAAATGAGGGGGGGGAGGGGAGGGAGAGAGGGGACGACGACGATAAAGGGGTGATGGAGCGGCGGTTCCCGGCCGTCAATCTCCCCTCTCATTACCGCCGGCTGAATTAAGAGCTCTGGTTTTGATCACCAGCACCCACAACCCTGGCCCGAGCCGCAGCCCGGTCGCCACGGAGACGGGAGGGGGGGGAGGGGCCTGCGGGCATCCATCACCCCGGCCCGCTGTACTTCCTGTGGTCAGGGGGACGCTTGGCGACTAAAAATATAAGTTATAAGGCGCTCCGCTCCTGCGATCCCTCATCCTGAGCAATGATGTCTAATATTTAGCTGTTTCCAGATATATTAAATGTTGGACGAGCCGGTGATTAAGTGTGGGTGGGTAAAAGTGCTGACCGTCCCAGCCCGTGATGTGACATATTTGGTGCAGTTATTTCTGTCGCGGCGTCCGGGAGAGAATCATGGCGGCGGCGGCGTAGTGAAATATACTGCAGAAGCTGTAAGCCGGAAGCTTCTGGAAGATCCCAAAGCTGCCTCGGGAGCGAGAGGCAAAATATTCGATAGTTTGTTCATTCAAAAGGTTTCACATGGTTTCAGATGGTAAAAGATAAGAGGGAAATGTTGTGTTTGTGATTGAGTTATTTTGTTTGCTTCTGTCTTATTCCCCAGAGTTTCTGGATGTAATTTCCTTAGCCGCGACATCATCTCTCTTGGTTTTCACAATTCCATCCCAGCTGTCCTCCTTGGTTCTATTACTTTTCATTTAGCGGGGAGAATGCCATCGCTTTCCACTCCCGTGCTTGTTTGACATATAAATATAGCATTTGAATTACTTTAATATCCTCCTAATCAATGTCCGGTGATCTTTTGATGTCCTCAATTCAATATAGCGCGGGGTCATCCTAGCTGGCGCTTCATAAACACAATAAGGCTAACTGATTGCTCTCCGCGCGGCTGTCCGCTAGCCAGCCCTAATGAAGAGGAATGGCGGGGCGCGCCACCGCGGCCTGTCATGTGTCGCTGGCCAGCGCTCAGCTCCCAGATTAATCATGAGAGAGGAGCGGATGATGTGGTCGCCCCTGATCGATAAAACACCCCTCCCACCCGCTCTCTCTCCGTGCGTCTCGCTCTCTCTCGCTTCATGTCTCTCTCCCCTTCTCTCTCTGCAGGTCTCTCTCTTTCTCTTTAAGCGTCTGTCTTTCCCTCTCTCCGTCCCTCTAAGTCCCTCTCTTCTTCTCTTCATGTCTCTCTTCCTCTCTCACCCCCTCTCGTTCTATGTCCCTCTCGCTCTCTCTCTCTTTATTCATCTCTCCCTCTCGCTCCGCGCGTGCTTTTACTTTTCTCTCACTCTCTCTCTCTCCCCCCTCTCGTTCCCTCTCCTCTATCTAAATGCTTCTCTCTCACTCGCTCGCTTGCTCCCTCCCTCCCTCCCTCCCTCCCTCCCTCCCTCCCTCCCTCCCTATGTCTCTCTTTCTCCTCTCCTCCGTGTAAACATGTGTGTGGTGTTGTTGTGTGTACATCAGCATAAGCATGGGCTGACATTTATGGACCACTTTTAAATTGATTCAGTCCACTTTTGGGACCTGCTCATCTCTCCTCCTTCTCCTCTGACTAGTTAAAGGCTAGATGTAAATGTTCCCCCTGCATCCATAAAACACAACCCTAAATCAACCTGGCCACCACAGGACCTCTCCATGTCTGCTCACTTATAGAGAGAGAGAAGGATAGAAATATACAAGCTGCTAATCATGCCAACCTCCACAGAGACTCCATGTCCACTAACACAGCAGAGTATACTGTCATGATTACCTCCACAGAGACACTAGGTCTACTAACACAGCAGAGTAAACTGTCCTACCTCAGATATTGCAGTAGATTGCCTAATACTATTTTCCTTTATGGACCTAAGCAGTAAGGTTCCACTCCGATTTCCCCCACGGCAAATCCCCATTGAAAATGATTCTGGCAGTAATTAATTAGGGCCAAACCCTATCACATAAGTTCATAATCGTACAACCTTAATGTCTGAGAAAATGTACTTTCTATCATTACCCTTGTTCATTGCCATGACATCAGACCTAACTGTAAATCCCTTGACTCGGAGCCGCTGAATAAGCAGAAGCATACACACTGAGCTTCCTTGCAAAGACCCTGTTGTAAACCTGATGGGCAAGGCAGGAGGATCTAAGAGGGATCATTTGACCCTCCAGGTCCAGACCTCCAAAGGGAGACAGAAAGGGCAGATCAGGGGCTGTACGACCGGCCCAAGCGGGGGTGTGTGATGTACAGCTTCTCTCTCTCTGGAGGGGCGGCATTCAGAGGCGCGGCCGATACAGCCTTGTGCGTGTAGTGCTCAGCTCTAATGCTCTGCTTGTGGTCGCTAATGGATATCAGGAATTACAACAGGCAGCGCTATCGCACCCCGCGGGGGGATCCACCGCCCTGCCCCGCGTCACTCAGCACTTAGACCCTGTGTGGGAGGCCTGAGGGCTGGGAGAGGGGAGAGGGGAGAGGGGAGAGGGGAGAGGGGTGGGTGGGGGAGGAGAAGGGGAGGGAAGAAGGGAGGGAGCAGGGGGGATGGGGGAGAGTTGAGAGAGGATAGGGGAGAGGGGCAAGGGGGAGGGAGGAAGGGGAAGAGGGGAGAGGGGGGAGGGTGGAGGGTCGGGGGGGCCTCAATATCACAGTCGGCCTCATAATTAAAGAAACTCTACTCCTCATCCACTGTTAGCTGAGACCGGGATCCTCGCTCCCTTGTGGGAGGCTAATGCGTGTGTGTGTGTGTGTGTGTGTGTGTGTGTGTGTGTGTGTGTGTGTGTGTGTGTGTGTGTGTGTGTGTGTGTGTGTGTGTGTGTGTGTGTGTGTGTGTGTGTGTGTGTGTGTTGGAGAGATAACAGCACAACGAGACCACCTACAGAGAGAGAGCATGATCAGGTACGGGTGTGTGTGGTTTCAGTTAAGTGTGTGCATGTCTGCAAGTATGTGAAGAGAAAAAACGATTGCATGTAACATTTTGTGAGATAAAAGGACAACAATGGGACACTAATGGGAGGGTAGGAAGTCCCCAGGAATCCCAGCGCCAGGGGGTGAGCACGGTGGTGAGGCTCTTAGAAACACAGAGGGTGGAAATATTTTGCGATGCAAGGCTGCTCTCCTTAGCTCCTCTTCATCCCTGTCTGTGGCTCATCCTCCCCTGGCCCTCATCATTATTCACTCCTGCTCCTTAACTCCTCCTTATCCCTGGTCTGTGGCTCGCCCTCCTCCCTGCTCCTCATCATCATTTACTCCTGCTCCTCTTTAACCCTGGTGTATCCCCCCCCCCACCTCCCTGCTCCTCATCATCATTCCTTCCTGCTCCTCTTTAACCCTGGTGTGCCCCCCCCCCCCCCCCCCCCCCCCCCCCCCCCTCCCTGCTCCTCATCATCATTCCCTCCTGCTCCTTAACTCCTCTTAATCCCTGGTCTGTGGCTCCCCCCCCCCCCCCCCCCCACACTCCTCATCATTATTCACCCCTCTGGTGATGGCCATTGCTCTTATTTTCTGCTCCAGTCAACAGCGCACATGTGTGTACTTCCTAAACGTACGCTTGTTATATAAGGCAATTTTCTGCCTTCTTAAGACTCCCATCTCCGGTGGGCTAATAAGCAGGTCGGCTGATCCGTAGGACGCCTGCGCACCGACCAAACCATGCAGGGTAAGCTGCTACTTTGCCACAGTCATCCAGAGACACCAGTATTATAGTAATGAGTGAGTGTTGTAATTAGTTTGCACTGTGATGATAAACACCCTAATAGGAATAAAAGGAGACAATACAGGTGTAATATTTGGGATATTTTCATGTAGGAAAATGTGTTTCCGGCTCTTTATTGCGTATATGATTGTTGATATTTCTTCCGATATTTCTTTATCAATTTTCACCTTGTATTGTATTATAATTCATAAAGAAGTAGGATTTGTTTAATGTGTGGTGACTTTACAGAAATCTACTCGGTTTTGGGGAAATTATACAACATATATTTTTATATCATGCAGAAGTTGTTGCATGGCATCATTTTTCATATTCACTATCATTGGGTAAACAAATATTAAAATTATACAATAATATAATGAATTCCGAAATTCAGACAATACTTTGAAAAACAGTTTACAGTACTGTATGTACTTTTGTTAGTTCAAATGATAATAATAATACTTCCATACTCTTCATGTCCTTCATTGTCCATTTAAAGACAATTGAACTGGTCACTTTATCAAATATGATTAGATAATCTTAATATGATTCCTCAGATGTAAAAAATGGGCAACTTAATTTAGTAGTTATAGCTTATTATAATTTATCTTTAATAGCCTCTAAACGTGTCACGTTTCACTAAATTGAACAGACACAGTGATCTGGAAAAAATCAATGAACCGTCATTTATAATACATATGTTAATAGGAAGAGGTGCTGCAGTGGAGGAGACTGTTATTATGGTGACTAGTGGTGGTGACTCTAGTAGAGGTGACTGTAACTACAGTGACACGTGGAGGTGACTGTATATGAGGTGACACTAACTACAGTGAAGAGTGGAGGTGACTGGAGGGGAGATGACTGTAGGGGCTAGTGGAGGTGACTGTAGTGGAGATGACTGTAACAGAGGTGACTGTAGCGGAGGTGACTGTAGTGGAGATGACTGTAACAGAGGTGACTGTAGCGGAGGTGACTGTAGTGGAGATTACTGTAACAGAGGTGACTGTAGCGGAGGTGACTGTAGCGGAGGTGACTGTAGTGGAGATGACTGTAACAGAGGTGACTGTAGCGGAGGTGACTGTAGTGGAGATTACTGTAACAGAGGTGACTGTAGCGGAGGTGACTGTAGTGGAGGTGACTGTAACAGAGGTGACTGTAGTGGAGGTGACTGTAGTGGAGTTGACTGTAGTGGAGTTGACTGTGACAGAGGTGACTGTAGTGGAGGTGACTGTAGTGGAGGTGACTGTAGTGGAGTTGACTGTGACAGAGGTGGCTGTAGTGGAGATGACTGTAGGGGCTAGTGGAGGTGACTCTAGTGGAGGTGACTCTAGTGGAGGTGACTGTAACAGAGGTGACTGTAGTGGAGGTGAATGTAGTGGAGATGACTGTAGTGGAGTTGACTGTAGTGGAGATGACTGTAACAGAGGTGACTGTAGTGGAGGTGACTGTAGTGGAGATGACTGTAACAGAGGTGACTATAGTGGAGGTGACTGTAGTGGAGATGACTGTAACAGAGGTGGCTGTAGTGGAGGTGGCTGTAGTGGAGATGACTGTAACAGAGGTGACTATAGTGGAGGTGGCTGTAGTGGAGATGACTGTAACAGAGGTGGCTGTAGTGGAGGTGACTGTAGTGGAGGTGACTGTAGTGGAGGTGGCTGTAGTGGAGGTGGCTGTAGTGGAGGTGACTGTAGTGGAGGTGGCTGTAGTGGAGGTGACTGTAGTGGAGGTGACTGTAGGGGTGATGACTGTAGTGGAGGTGACTGTAGTGGGGGTGACTGTAGTGGAGGTGACTGTAGTGGGGGTGACTGTAGTGGAGGTGGCTGTAACAGAGGTGGCTGTAACGGAG
>NC_082404.1:8734255-8739129 GCF_031168955.1 Gadus macrocephalus
GGCAGGGGCGGAGTCACAGGAGAGGGCAGGCTGCGGGCGGGTGATTGGGTGGCCCGGTGCGGCGGGGAGAGGGGCTGGTGGCCGGAGGTGGAGGAGCACGTGGAGCCCCCCGGGGAGGGGGTGGAGGAGAGCCGTCGACTGGGCGACGCCATGCGATGCTGGCTGGGGGCGTGGCCCAGGACCGTCTGGTGATGCTGCGGATGATGCTGCTGCTGCTGTTGCTGCTGTTGTTGCTGTTGTTTTTGCTGTTTTTGCTGTTGTTGTTGATGTTGTTGTTGTTGTTGTTGTTGTTGTTGTTGTTGTTGCTGGTGATGGTGGTGCTGCAGCTGCTGGAGGTGTTGGAGATGCTGGAGCTGGGAGTTCAGCGATGAGGTAGCTGTGGGCGACAGGACCACACACGGTTAGATCACCAAGTCAGGTCAAGAGAGGAAAGCCTTTCCCTTTTCTCAGTGCAGTACAGTCGTAAAGTCCTAAAGGAGGATGACGGTGAATCCTAAGCGCTCAAGAAGGAGAAAGGTGTGAGGGCTGAGGCAAGTGTCGCTGGCTGGCCTTCCTCTGCCCAGGGATGTCTAGGAGTGCACTAGGGTGGAAATAGAGAACATTGCTTGCTCTTTAATCAGACCGTAGTTACAAAATACAACTGCTGATGGCCATTTTAACACCCACAGGAGCCCGTACACGCCAGCACCGCACCACACACTTCTGCTTCCCTCATAAGGTGTTGACATCCTTCCAAATGAGCCGGTAAACAGCAGGTAGTGTAGAGATGGAAGTGGGATGCAAGTACAATGTGCAGAGCCATGCTGTAAGCCCTATAAGCTATTTGCCTCTCACACCTCTGGATGAATATACATATGGAGGAGAGGTGTGGGGTGCACAGGGCACCCAGAGGGGCTCAGATGTAAATTGTGATGCGTCACAACATAGACCTGGAGTACTTTTTAGCTGCTACAACACTAAAGCTCTGTGAATAACCAAATTCAGCCGCCTGGAGGACGAGCTATCAACTATCAGAGATATAATGGTTCTCTGCGGACCCGGGGCTCTTCATTGTCCCTGGGTTGAATGTCAGAATCCTGCAGCTGGTGTTTAATGGCTTGAAGTCTGCCTGGATCCAGCCATCCATCTCAAGAGGAATTAACCCATTAACTTATTGAATCCAAAAATAGCACGTCGCTACAATCTCTTTTGTTGAATTAAATACACATAGTTGAATTAAATTCACACACCTTTTTTTTCAATTTTCTCGTTCTATCATGCTATTAGACAACGTCAGTCTAAAGACTGCGCTTCACTACATAGGAGATACAGAGAAACAAAGTTAACTGAAGTAGTGCACAGTATTGTTCATCTCAGCTGTTTAGTAGAACAAGAAAACCGGAACCGATAGATAGAAAGATCGAAAGATAGAAAGATCGATAGATAGATAGATAGATAGATAGATAGATAGATAGATAGATAGATAGAAAGTTAGATAGAAAGATAGATACATACATAAATGCATGCAGAGATACACAGAATTCCCCCTTAGGGATGAATAAAGTACTCATCAAACCAATATGACAATATGACATCTCTGCAACATGCTGTATGTAGATACTTTTCGGATTGAAAAAAATAATGGCCTCTATCTTTTGGTCTTGGTTGGCCCTTGTTGTGTAAAACACAGTTTCTCATACTCACACAATGTTCTTAAAAGGGCCTAAGCAGCATGGAGAACAACAATGGAGCAAAGGTTCAAACGGGAGCTGGGTGGATTGATAGCGCTGCCGAACACTGACAAGCTTGTATACATACAGAATCAATGCACTTCAATAATGTACTGCCTGCTGCTCGTCTGGTCTGGGGTGAATAAAACATGCAGGGAGACAGGTCTTTGATTAGCACGACCACTACGACTCCTCAATAGCCCCCGATGTACACTTGATCAAAATGATACCCCCTCTCTCTCTGTCTCACTCTCTCTCTCTCTCTCTCTCTCCCCCTTGTTCTCGGTACAGTAGCAGAAAGCCCGGCAATGGGAAGCCAGTGTCTCTCGCCCAGTAAACAGTGCGCTGTTACACTTCTGCTCGATCCACTGACACATTGACACCTCCCTCACACCCCGGCATGAATTATAAATCAGCCTGCGCTCGCGCGCCACAAGTCCAATTCTCACTCCAAATGTAGGGGCAAGTAGTCTCTGCTTGGCCCCGCGTCCCTGACAGAACTCAGAGCGCTCTTCCTTTAGCGGGGCGGACGGGCAAACAATGGTTTGAAGCCTGGAACGAAAAGGAACAAGAGGAAGAAAAATCACAGGAGGGAAACGTAGAAATGAAAAGTGAGATAAACAAGAGTAGTGAACGGCCATAGAAATCAAACGTCTGTCAGACATTATGGAGTGTGGGTAGTGGGAGGGGGGGGGGGGGGGGTTGGGGGCATAGGAGATCAAAGCGAAGTGTAGAAGGTCCTCCAGCGTCGACCATTAGACAGCAGAACAACAGAAGAAGTATAGGAGCGGAAAGCAAAACAAACACGCAGGGAAAACGGAGGAACCCCCCTGTGGCCCTATTATAAGGGGCTACACCACAGGTAACTAGCTGCTTTAACCGCAGCGCTTTATAAACTCTGTCATCTTGTTAAGACTGCCTGGACCACTGACCCTTCCCCCCCCATCCCTCCTGCCAGCTGGTGGTACTGGTGTCTGGGAGCCGGGTGCTGGAGCTACGCCTGTGTGATTGCTTTGGCTGAGCACATCATCCAGAGGGGCCGGGCCGGCTAATTGTTTGCGCTCCTTCATGCTAGCGACTGGGGTGGCCAGGGGGCATGGGGGGAGTGGGGTCACGGTCGGCTGGTGGGAGGGGGGGGGGTCTAGCCTGCTCATTATGCTCCACTCCTGACTGTGGGTGTACGCAGGGGCCGCGGCCCCAGCCCCCCCCCCCCCCCCGTAGACGCGCCAGCACTAAGGCACTGGGAGGTGTCACCGCCAGCCCTGTGTTATCGCTGCCCAGGACACAGAAGACACGCAGACTAAATGGAGGGAATCACTATTGCATGCCTCATTACATGCCGAGTTGATACTTAAGCTGAGGAATTGTGTGCAAAGTTGAATGCTTGATTGTTTAATTCACTCAATGTTAACTTAATTAGTTGATTGCATGCTAAACTGAAGTTCATGGATATAATACATTTGTGGTTCGCCGTAGGGTTGAGTGCTTTTTTAGCACTGGTCCTTAAAAACAAGTTACGGACCACCGCAACAATAGCGTCCTAGATGCCATGATGAATCAGCCATTTAGCGCAAGTTAAATGCTTAGTTGACGTCGGTGAATGTGGTCTTCTGGTTAGCTGATGAGGGCCGTGCGTCCTCTCTCAGCGGTTGTTGTCTGCTGTTGTTCCAAACAGAGTGGCAGCCCCCGGCGTTCATCCTCCAGAAATCAGCCCTTATCTCCGACTGTCGCCGTCCCCTGAAGTGGAGGAGCGCGACGCGAGACTGATTGTCAGAGGTCGGAGGCTAGGTCAACGCCGGCTCGTTCGTCAGACAAATGCTATTTTTGTTTTCCTGTCTGGCCGGGGCGGCACGGGAAGGAGCAGCCGGTGTTCTCATTACCGGCGCTATCTCATGGCTCTGAAGGCACCCGCGCATTACACCACTTTCCTCTCCCCTCGTTGATTCCACAGCTCTCTCTGTGGGAGCACAGCAGGTACACTCCCAGCCTGGCCCTGTGGACTGATGCTCTCTGGAGTGTACGTGAGCGCGGGGGTTGTATTCTCTCCTAGTGTTTGGTGTTGGGTTCCTGGATCGGTGGTTGTATGCACATTGACTTGTGTTTGTGTTAACAGGTGGGGGGATCAAGCAGGTCAGACTTTCAGCATGCTTGGTGGACTGTCAGCAAGTCCAGGGATAATTATGGGATATGATATTAAATTTGCCAGCAACTACATTAGCATGAATGCATTACTTGCATGTAATAAAATTTGATAATTGACCCTGGGTGGCCCATGGTGTTCCTGCCAACTGGCATAACAGTCTGGGCGGGATCATCTCTTATGTATTACTCTGTATTACTTACTCTTTGTGTCTGATCATCCTATACAATGCAACCCCCCCAATATAGTTGCCTGCATTAGAGAAGGCGATTTGAAGACATTGATTCCTCTGTCCTCAACATGCTGATATCCCACCGACACGTCCGTCCAAGACCAAGAAGCATGCCCACACAGGCTTGATAGTGAGCGGTCTAGTCAACACAACAGGAGACGGAGTCTTTCTCAGACCATCAAACTGCTGTCTGCTACAGTACAGCATGCAGTGCAGAGACGAAGACTCAAAAGACATCCAAGAAAAACAAATCAGGGACCACAACAGAACCTTATGAAGCCGAGATTCAGGAAGAATCATCCAGGATTATGTCTCAGTTATTTAAATGCATTGCTAAGTGGTTTGACTCAAAAAAGGTCCTGTATGCAATATCTATGATATGCAAATATGCCTAACCCCTTCCTGTGTGTAGTGAACCAGTTGCTCTATTCACTGGCTAATTCCTACCTGCTCCCTAATAACCTGTCTCTGTTTATCATGCCTAACAGCTACCCGCTCCTCAACAAACTGTGTCTGTGTTCCCTGCCCAGGTCAACGACCTGTATCTCTACTACCCTGACCCGTGCCTGCTTGTAAACAACCTGTATCTGTATTCAGTGTTAGCAGCTTTGGATGATAGTGTATCCTAACTGCCCGTCAATACTGTTCGAATGAGGGGCCAAAGAGGTCTCCATCAGGGGGTAACTCACCACTGTTGAAAGTATGTTGATTGGGGTCGCTTTTAACTCACTTTATTTGTTAAAGTATTTCGGTATGGTAACTATGAAGCAAAAGGGAGGGAATTGTATCTAAC
>NC_082404.1:8741729-8828961 GCF_031168955.1 Gadus macrocephalus
ACCGTCTCTCTGTGTATAACTCTCCCTTCCTCCCACTCTCCCTCCCTCCCTCCCACCCTCCCTCCCTCCCTCCCTCCCTCTCTCCCTCACTCTCTCCCTCACTCCCTATGTAAATCCATATCTGTTATGGCCGGTCCTAGTGGGATTAGGAAGTCGTTCGCTCTTCTGGATATCGATCACAATTAGAAAATGTTGATGCAGTGTAAGTAGTATTGAGTAGGGGGTGAAACCCCATTGATTTTCCTTTATTATTAACTTGACGATGGCTCGGTATTGGAAAGGAACTTGCTGGTATTGATAGGTGGATATGTATCGCCACAAGGAAAAGTCTTCAAATTAAGATAAGTGATCGTAGAGCACCTTTTCATGTATGATGTATCAGAGGAAATGCCGAAAGATATTACTGGTGGAGTGGGATGAGGAGAGCAGTCACATGGCATCAGAATCAATCAGAGCTGCTGTAATTACTTCTTACTCCTAACGTTGATCAAACAGTTATCACTACAGCCCTGGTACTTTCTCTGCCTATCACAGAACCCTTTAGTTACTCAGTCTCTGTGCTTCTCAGTTCTCTGCTGGGTCACATAGAAAACAATCGTATCTTATCGTATTGTGTTTCAAATGTTTTCATACCCTTTTACACTTGAAATGAATGTACAGTAAATACATACATTTTTCCCCTTCCAAAATAGTCCCTTGATTCAATTGAATCAGATTCAACAAATAACTGAACAGGGTCCATGGTCTTCTGTCTTCTGTCTTAAAGCAAAATTAGCAAAATTCCTATATACAGTATTTACAGTACTACTGTGTACCAAAACATACAGTCCTATTAGACTGACCTCTGTGTTAAACCATTACCTACCACCAAACCTACAACCAGGTTACTTTTCCGCACCTCAACAAGTCTCATGTAAATGAATGGTACATTGTCTAACAACTAGATCTCACAACCAACCAGTCTTTATGTAGTTTGATCGTTGTCTAAAAACTAGATCCTACAACCAACAAGGCTTAATGTAGTTTGATGGTACGTTGTTTAACACTAGATCCTACAACCAACAAGGCTTAATGTAGTTTGATGGTACGTTGTTTAACACTAGATCCTACAACCAACAAGGCTTAATGTAGTTTGATGGTACGTTGTTTAACACTAGATCCTACAACCAACAAGGCTTAATGTAGTTTGATGGTACGTTGTTTAACACTAGATCCTACAATCAACAAGGCTTAATGTAGTTTGATCGTTGTCTTACATCCAGATCCCACAACCAACAAGGCTTCATGTAGTTTGATGGTACGTTGTCAAACAGCTACATCCTACAACCAAGGCTTAATGTAGTTTGATGGTACGTTGTCTAACGACTACATCCTACAACCAAGGCTTAATGTAGTTTGATGGTACGTTGTCTAACGACTACATCCTAAAATCAACAAGGCTTTATATAGTTTGATGGTATGTTGTCTAACGACTACATCCTAAAATCAACAAGACTTTATGTAGTTTGATGGTACGTTGTCAAATCTCCAAAACAGCTTTTCAAAACATGGCCTTGACTGGGATACAGGCAGGCAGTCATCTTGAAAGAAGCACACGGTCCACGTTTCACACGTAATAGAAGAGGCAGCCCGGTCTTCTCCACTCACGGCTCCGGATTTAAAGGCAATCGCTGATAACACCATTTTGATTTCAGCTCACTCCCATAAAATTACCATTAGCATTACAGCTGAAGCAGAACACAGATAAATGTAAAATGTCACCCGGCTCTGCCAAGCGGGAACTCCTGTTCCGGCGGATTACCATCTCCGTGTGGCTGCTCCCACCCAGGAGCTTGTCTAATACTTCACTTACAACGTTTCATAAGTTCATTTTCCCCTCGCTGACCATGTAAATCACAAATCAATTTTCATTTCAAATGCTCGGCTACAGACTGTCGCCGCCGTCTGAGTAACCCGGAGACGGCGAGGGGAGTCGTGAAGGGGGAGACGCGAGGGGAGCAGATATTTTAGAGGAACCAATGGGTAATTGTATAAAGCAACTCTTTGGACCACGAGGTGGACGCGTGCACTGGAAACTCGAATAAAAGCGCTGAAACCTCAGCAGAAAAACAGTTAGCTCGCCAGAGAATCAATTATGTACAACGGAGAGGAAGAAAGTTTGAATAGTTGAAATGGGGGGTTTTTGAATTGTGTAAATAATACGTCAATAACACGAAGATATGATTTATATTGATGGATGGATGATGGACGACGGCTGGAGGATAGATGGCTGGATGCTAGATGGATGGAGGAAGGATGCTGGATGCACGAATGATAGATAGTTTGTTTAACAGTGGATGGATGGATGACATATTGATGGATAAATGCTGGCTAGATGATGGATGGATGATAGATGGATGAAAGATGGATAGATTGATGGATGAAAGATGGATGGATGATTGATGGAAGGAAGGATAGATGATGGATGGATGAAGCATACAAACACAAGGCACATGATGAAGTTCAAATAGAAAACTGCTTTTAAAAAAAGTAAAAGTAGCACTTAAAACACACTGAAAATATACCAGCTTCTACTTTTCGGAGTACACCTTCTAAAGACAGCGTATTTTATTATATTATTATTGCTACAATATTATGCTATGCAATATTAACTTTTATAAGGCAGCATGTATGAAAACAAATGTGGTTGACCTCATTTGTTTTTTAAAGTGGATACAATTATGGGATGTGTGAATAGAAAATGAGAACAAATCATTAACAGGCTCGGGGACTAGCAGCAGCAGAAGTGTGGGGGGGGAGGGGGGGCTGCCTCCTAGCCCCAGCAACACACACACACAGACACATACACACACATACCACAAAAACACAGCGCGCTCTAAATTGGCAGTCTCTCGGGAGGATCTTGGCTGGTACATATTCACACTGGCGGATTCTCTCCAGTATGTTATGTTATGTTGTGTTATGTAAATGAGGAGGGAGATGTCGCCTCTCACCTTGTGAATGCTTCTCAGCACCTCATGATTGGTGAATTATTGTAAAGCAGACAGTAAGCAAGACAGTAAACCAGGTAGAAAGACAGGTAGTAAGAAAGCCAGCTGCATGACTGGGAGGGGGAAATGGAGGATGACAGAGGAGGAGGAGGAGGAGGAGGAGGAGGAGGAGAAGAAAGAAAAGGAGGAGAGATTCTGAGAACATTATGAGGAGGAGAGTTGGTGCACCCTCCTCCTCCTCCTCCTCCTCCTCCTCCTCCTCCTCCTGTCCATTGTGTCTCCTCCACCACCTCTCACTCTCAATTATTTGTCTGCTGTCACAACAGATCAATCAAATTACGGCTGCAGGACCGGCTGCAGCTGCTGCCGCTGCAGCGCTCGTCGCATTAGCTTTGAAATGTATGAGCTTCACATTTTATCACTCTTATTTATTTAATGCAACTCTCTCTGCCTCGCTCTCCTCAAATATTCCTTCCTCCGAACGACGGCAAAGTTGAATCATTAAAGCGCCAAGTGGAAGCAAAAAAGCAAAAAAATAAACCGGGAAGGTGGGTAGTAGGGGTGGGGTGGTGAGAGGACCAGAGGCTCTAGCACTGAGCTTTTTTATCAGTGTATGGTAACCCTCTGGTCACGCACCAGATCCACGGCACTATAACTTAAACGAGCTGAATACACTGGAGCAATCACACACACGGCGGCACCCAGAGCCCCGTGTTGGGGGAACGGGTTCAGATCACTGGTTTAGAACACGTGTTCAGAACACGGGTTCAGAACACAGGTTCAGATCACTGGTTTAGAACACGGTTTTAGAACACGGGTTCAGAACACAGGTTCAGATCACTGGTTTAGAACACGTGTTCAGAACACGGGTTCAGAACACAGGTTCAGATCACTGGTTTAGAACACGTGTTCAGAACACGGGTTCAGAACACAGGTTCAGATCACTGGTTTAGAACACGTGTTCAGAACACGGGTTCAGAACACGGGTTCAGATCACTGGTTTAGAACACGGTTTTAGAACACGGGTTCAGAACATGGCTTACAGCTGGGATGACATTACAGCTGGGATGACACAGGAGACTTCCCCTCTCTGCCAGGCTAGTTGGAAGGACTGGAGCATCATGGGTGCAGGACCGGAGTGTCACGGGCGCAGGACCTGAATGCCTCAGGTGCAGGACCGGAGCGTCTCAGTTTCAGGACCGGAGCGTCTTGGGTGCAGAACCAAAGCGTCTCGGTTTCAGGACCAGTCTGCCTCAAGTGCAGGACCGGAGCGTCTAAAGCCCAGTTCAGACCAAAGATTCACCTTGCAACGGCTTGCAACGAGACGGTTTTAGAACGTCGCAGGGGCGGTGTGAACGGGTCGTTGCAAGCCGTTGCAAGCCGTTGCAAGGAGTTGCAAGGCGTCGCAAGGCGTTGCAAGGAGTCGCCAGAGATTGAACATGTCAAATCGCAAGGTCCAGTTTTAGAACGCGGCGATTTAACTATTCCTCTTCAGCCAATCACAGCACAGAACAACTTGTACGTCACGGCCTTACTCCGTCCCGGTACCGTACTGTCCACTCCAGCTTAAAAAGATCCGAAGTCGAGCCGACGTCAGATGTGAGTTGTCCAGATTGGCGTAGGCACCCTGTTTCTGCCGCTGAAGTACCCAACTGCGGCTCCATATTCTTGGCTTTATAACTCGCCGTCTTCTCCTTTTCATGATTAAAGTCACAGCAAAAACTGCGACCATTTCACTCTCACTAACATAATTAGGCCTGTTTATAATTAAGTTATCCATCTCCAAGTAGTTGAGCCGATGGTGAACTAAGACAGATCAATCTGAAATTCAACTAACGGAAAATGCAATGTATCCAACAACGGGTAATCTAAACTAACTGTAAGCTCCAGCTATTTACTCCAATGCAGATGTAGTGGAGAATGACAAAACTTAGTAACTCTAGCCTACTCTCAAGTAAAATAAAAAGAAAACTAATTGCAAACCTAACTAATCGCAAACCTAACTAATCCCTAACCTACGCAAATGATGATGTTGCGGCTCTCAGCTGTGCCAGAGCGTTCACAGTTGCTATGGAAACCACCTAGCGTCGCAGCCCGTTGCAGCGCGTTGCAGCCGGTGTGAACCGCCCAGTTTTAGAACGTCGCAGCCCGTCTCGTTGCAAGGCGTTGCAAGGCGTTGCAAGGAGTTGCGAGTTGCAAGCCGTTGCAAGGTGAATCTTTGGTCTGAACTGGGCTTAAAAGCCAGGACCGGAGCCTCTCGGGTGCAGAACCGGAGCGTCTCGGGTGCAGGACTGGAGCGTCTCGGGTGCACTCGTGTCCAGCTATGAGTTTGAGTTTGGGTGGAGCAGGCGGAGCTGTACTAATGGAGGAGCAGGGCGTCAGAGGAGCAGGGAGGTGTGTCGGTACCGTCATGGGAACCAAAGCCAGAGGCACAAGGGCGGGAAAGGGGGGTTCCTCAGCCGGTAGTGAGGTCATGTCATCCACCTGGGACTACTCCGCCACCTCCGTCGGCTAGCGTAAATAAAGACGTAGCAGCGTTTTTTCCATCAAGCTCAGCCATCGCGGAACAGATGGGAGCGGACGCCAGGCTAACAAGCGACGAGGAGGCGGTGGCTCTCCTACCCAGAGGAAGGCAGCCATCTCTGTGGTAATGAGTGGCATCATTTCCCTAATTTGTAGCGCGCTTCAGCCCCCCCCCCCCTCCCTCTCCCCCCCCCTGGCCCCGGCAGCCTGCATGCGTGAGCGAGCACGGCGCAGGCGTTCCTTTGGTTTTGCGGTGACAGCCGATCTCATTACGGCAGGTGAGTGGGACCGTGCAGCTTCATCAGGGTCTCTGATGGAGCGGGCGTGTGTCAGCCTCCTGTGGACGGGAGACACACTCCCCTCACCTCCGCCTCACACTGCTCTCTGATGTCGGGAGGCGTGTTGGTTATCCTCCTGGGGAGAGGGTATATTATGGGATGTGCTTATTAATATAAAAGGGTAAAGCCGGCTCCTGGCATTATTACCTTAGAGACAGTAGGATCAAACAGCCGTGGCTTCGAGCGCTGAGCATTAGGCGCGCGCTGCTTTGATACCGCAGACGTGTACAAGCGGGGTAATTATGCTATTCTTGTTGGCAAATCAAGTGAAATGTAAACCCTATTAGTCCTCCAATAAAGAAACTTGTTCCACATCATGTCTCATATCCATCTAAATCAAAAAGAATAGCGAGATAACAGGTGCAGGATTTGTATCTACTTCAAACGCGTACAGGGAAAACACTTTCTCGCGTGCATTCCTTAATTCCTGGGAGCTGTCGTACACGCACAGACCCCGTGTCGTGACCCAACCTAGTTTCTGTTTTCTCTGTGAAGTCCTACTGTTGTGTTCCTCTGTCAGGGAAGATAACTTCCTCCTTGCTTAGTTTCATTGGGAGTTTGTTTTGCCGCTGCGTGTTGGAGGGCATAAATCATCCTGACAAAAGGGAGGAGGCTCCGCGGTGTTTACAGCGGCGGCGGCGACGGCGAGAAGATGCCTTCTGCCGCTAGCCAGCCGCTGCTCGCTGCCTAACAAACTGCCGAGAGTCGGCAGCCCCGCTCCCACTCATAGTTATTCATCACGGAGCTGGGGACAAGGGGAGCCGGCCCTCGCACCTTCCGCGCCAGCACCGCCGCTACACACTGTGATTAAAGATTACAAATAAAAATCAATGGGCTAAGGTGCTTCATCGCCACATTTCCCCCAGTCCATCCTCTGTTTCTTCCTGCTCCCATATAATGAGCCCTCACAGCACAGAACATATAGAGTCTAGACCCCGGACATCAGACCATGGTCACTTGCTCATGCAGCACATGAGGGCTGTTTGGATACCAGCAATGCACGGTGAATCCATCCTCCATGGAAAGGCTCACAAAAACATGTATGTCTGTAAGTTTAGGTTACTGATCAAAACATACAATTGTGTTATCCATGATATATCCTTTTTACATGGAAGCATGGTGTAAAAACATTTTTTTTTGCGCAGGCATTTGTCATCGCTGTGAAGCTACTGCAACCGGAACTGTTTTGAATTCACTCTTTCCAGTATGTTTTTTCATTCAGGCACCACTAAGCACCAGCATCTCAGTAACCTATCCCCCTCTGCCTCCGGCAGACAAACAGTGATTAGTGGGTCATTAGACGCTTCATTAGGTCCCAACACGGCCGTCGCTGGGACTCCTCTGCTCTGTCTGCTGTGAGGCTAATGAGAGCGCAGCGGGAGCGCGATAGCAACACGCTGGAAGGCCATGTCCTGACACACAGCGACATGGAACCAGCATGCTGAGGACGAAGGCAGGGAGGTGGGCTTTGAGGTGTGGATGGAGGGGGTAGGAGGTGGAAGGGTGGGAATGTAGGGTGGGGGGGTGCACAGGGTTGGGGCATAGAGGGGATGGTGAAGACAAAGGTGGGAAGAAGGGGGTGAAGGGGGCTGGGCAGCAGGAGTTTGGCGTGGGTGAGATGGACTGATGAAAGGGTCCAATCAGGTTGAACTGGTATGCTCAATTCGGCCAACCAGGAAGGGATGTTGGTGTGGGGGGGGGGGGGGGGGGAGTGTGTTGGGGAGGGGGTGGAAAAGTGGCAGCCTGACAGAAGTGCTGTGCCAGCAGGCCTTGGTGATGCATCGAGACAGCGAGGGCGTCCGACAGCCGTGTGGCCAGGGGGCACTGGACCCAGTCAAGACATTTAGCTTCAGCCATGACTCGTGTCACTTCCTGTCCAGGGAGGTCCCCTCACCAGGATCCCCGTCACCAGGAGCCCATCAGAGGGGCGAGGACAAGCGGAGACGCAGGAGGTCTGTCAGCACCCGTGCTAAAAAAAGACCTGCCATAGCGCCTCATGCTACCATGAGGGTTAGACCTAGCAGCAACAACTGGACCCTGGTTGGGTTTAGACCTAAAACCTACATCTGGACCCTGGTTGGGTATAGACGTAGCACCAACATCTGGCCCCTGGTTGGGTATAGCTCTAGCACCAACATCTGGACCCTGGTTGGGTATAGCCCAAGCACCAACATCTGGACCCTGGTTGGGTATAGAACTAGCACCCACATCTGGGCCCAGATGGGGTATAGACCTTCCAATAAGATCTGGACTTGGTAGGGTAAAGACCTAGCATAAACATCCAGACCGGGGTTGGGCGAAGACCTGAAGCACCGAGATATGGAAGGTGGTCGTGGTTGTGTGGGTTCTCTGGACCAAGATGTGTGTTTAAGGTCTGCGTTCAGTCCTGTTGACAACACACAGATTGATCAGTTGTTTCATTGAGGTCAGGGGGAGGGATAAGAGGGCTAGAGTGTGAGACGGTCGACCCCGCTGGGCCCATTACCCCCACATCCTCCTCCTCCTGCTCCTCAGTGCCGGTACGGCCAGGGGCCTCTGCTCCCAGCTCCCTGTCTATTAAAAGCTCTGTCCGTGGCCTGGGCTGATGTTATTTATGCATGTTTGTGTCCATTAGGACTCCAAGCCCACTCTGTCCGTCCATCCATTTCCTCACAGGACGGGAAGGAGCCTCCTCTTGCACTTTGTGCTGCTCCGGCATTATTGTAATCTCCAGCCCCCCCAAAACACACTGCTTTACATGTAGCCGGGCATCTCCTTACATTAGCCTGCGCTCCTCATCCAACATTCATGACCGTTGCTTCCCCGAGCCCACCCCACGGGCTAATGGCATCACAGAGACAATGTTTTAAACATTAAAATGAAAACCATTTACAACTGTGATCAAAGGAGAACACTCGGGTATTAAAGTTTAAAAGGTAGGGATGAGTACAGCCGTGCGGACGCAGGGACGGAGGGGGAGAGATAGAGGAGAGGAGCGGAGGGGAGCAGAGAGCGCGCTCCAGAGGAGAGGAGAGAGCGTAAAGTGGTGTGGCGGTGCGCGGAGAAACGCTGACCTGTAATTAATATGTCTTCTCTTCTGCAGCTTTTTGGGGCTACAGCCCCCCTAAGGAATCCTTACCTGCTCTGTTTATAAAGCCTTTTACGGCAGGCGAGCAGAACACACACACACGCCGTGTAACACTTTGTACAGCGGACGCGGCGAACACTCACATGTCGAGGCGTACGGAGGAGCAGCTCTGAGATTAAATCAGCACTTGTGACGTTTGTCAGGGAACAGAAAATATAAATGTATTCTGGGAAGGCTGCACAACAAGCAATAAAAGGAATTACCCCCGTACCGTAAAACATGATCACAATATGATAACATTACGATAACATTCTCTTTGAAAGGTTGAAATAGTAGGTAGTGGCGCATCCTATGAGTGCGCTAACCGTAGAGAATCCATACTAAATCTCATAACAAATTATAGAAAAGAATTGTTTGGTTTCCACAAAATTCAGAAAGTAAATAGTGGACCAAATCAATTTCAAGATTTTCTATAATATAAAAAAATCGGACGCAAAATAGATATATTTGTTTAACATTATATACGTCTGTTTTTGCATAAAGTTAAGCACAAAATAAAAGTAAACTTCAGCCTCTTCCACTTCAAAGAACAATAGGCCACCACAATATGAATACTTGTACTCAATTATGATAGCATAATATTACTTTATAGACCAATGATACAATACTACTGATGCTAAATGACAGAAGTATAATCTTACTTTGTTCTTAGACCACTACAACACAACACAATTATACATATCAATTCATTGGAAAAATAGTGTGTTCCTTCAGGGGTTGTAAGACCTCTGTATAGTACACTGCTATAGATCACCTCTGTAAAGTACACTAATAGACCACATCTCGTAATGTACACTGAAACACCACCTCTGTAAAGTACACTAATAGACCACCGCAGGTAAAGTGCACTTCTATAGACCACCTCTAGTAAAGCACACTAATAGACCACCTCTAAGTACTTTGCTATAGACCACCTCTAAAGTACATTGCTATAGAACACCTCTAGGGAAGTACACTGATAGATCACCTCAGGTAAAGTGCACCGCTATAGACCACCTCTAGTAAAGTACTCCAATAGACCACCTCTAGTAAAGTACTCCAATGGACCACCTCTAGTAAAGTACTCCAATGGACCACCTCTAGTAAAGTACTCCAATGGACCACCTCTAGTAAAGTACTCCAATGGACCACCTCTAGTAAAGTACTCCAATAGACCACCTCTAGTAAAATACTCCAATAGACCACCTTTAGTAAAGTACACTAGTAGACCACCTCTAGTAAGGGTACTCCAATAGACCACCTCTAGTAAAGTACTCCAATGGACCACCTCTAGTAAAGTACTCCAATGGACCACCTCTAGTAAAGTACTCCAATAGACCACCGCTAGTAAAATACTCCAATAGACCACCTCTAGTAAGGGTACTCCAATAGACCACCTCTAGTAAAGTACTCCAATGGACCACCTCTAGTAAAGTACTCCAATAGACCACCGCTAGTAAAATACTCCAATAGACCACCTCTAGTAAAGTACTCCAATAGACCACCTCTAGTAAAGTACACTAGTAGACCACCTCTAGTAAGGGTACTCCAATAGACCACCTCTAGTAAAGTACTCCAATGGACCACCTCTAGTAAAGTACACTGCTATAGACCACCTCTGGTAAAGTACACTGATAGATCACCTCAGGTAAAGTGCACTGCTATAGACCACCTTTAGTAAGGTACTCCAATAGACCACCTCTAGTAAGGTACACTAGTGCCGCTTTTCCACTGCATGGTACCAGCTCGACACGACTCGACACGACTCGACTCAGCTCGCATTTTTTGCGTTTCCACCGCGGTACCATGGTATCTGGTACCTGAAGTGGCTGCTTTTTCTAGTACCTACTCGCTCTAGGTTCCAAGCGAGCTGAGCCGATGCTAAAAGGTGACGTCGGCAGACGGCCGGCGACTGATTGGCCAGAGAGTGTGACGAAGTCACGAGAGCGACATGGCAACCATGCTGGTAACATCCATAGCAGCGCCGCAGCCAACATGTTCCACTTCTCCAACTTCTTCAACATGCCAGCTAATAATAGTAATGTGATCGATGTCCTCCATTGTTGTTATGTGGGTTCTGTCCATGTGTGGGTTGCGTATGTGTTGTTTGCGTCGCGTACACAAATACGTCACGGCCCTTTCGCGCAGCCGACCCCGCCCACGTCCAGGAGGTACTTTTTGCGGTGGAAAAGCACCCGTGCTGCTACCGTGTCGAGTCGTGTCGTGTCGAGTCGTGTCGAGTCGAGCTACATGTGCGGTGGAAAAGCGGCATAGTAGACCACCTCTAGTACCTTGCAGGTTCTGGAGTGGCAGGGTCATGATCCCCCCGGCTGCAGCCGCTGCTACCAGGCTCTGGATGTTGGCGGTGGGCAGGGACAGGACAAGGCCCTGCTGGCCCCCCAGGTGGCCCCCTGCCGAGAAGGGGATGAGGATGGGCTGGTTCATCCCTGGAGCCCCCCCGGACATCACCCCTCCCACTGCGTTGGCAAGCTGCTGGGCCACCAGCAGAGACTGGACAGAGGGAGAGAGACATGCACACACACACACACACACACACACACACACACACACACACACACACACACACACACACACACACACACACACACACACACACACACACACACACACATACACACACACACACACACACACACACACACACACACACAGAAATAAATGGGTAAATTAATCAGATGAACATTGTACAGCTGGCAGGTGTTAACATCATGTTTTGAAAGCCAGGGGATGAATGAACCTCCAACACTATAATCTAGTACCACCACTTTACTCTTTTGATATTGGAACACATCACAACAGCCACTTCATGTCAACATCCATCCATCTATTCATCCATTCACACAGGTGGAAGCCAGCTTTCTGTGATCCTCTTAAGAGACATGTTAACAGGGGATCTCTCCAACCTGTTCCACAACATGTCTTTAGGTGTTATCTAAGGGAGTGTGTTTGCACCCCTCCACCAACACTGTGTTCTGGATGTTTCCCTCTTCTCACAGAGCTGGGTGAAAGCAGCCGGTACGGTTCGCATCACAGCCAAAAATCTGCGATCACACCGAGCGACAACATTTCAGACGTCAGTCACTCGGCGTACCCGCACACTCCCTCTCTCCCTCTTATCCTCTCACGGGCTCTTTAGACGTCAACCACCGAGAAACTCACATTCAACTCCAGCAGACATGTCCCTGCGCGTCCATGAGATTGGAAATAATTCCAAAATAAATGCTAAACACAACCATCCAGGTAAAGGCAAACGGCAGGTCTTTAAGAGTCTCGGCCTTGCACTGAAGCACCAGACGTGCATGGCTGTGAGCCTGGCTGCACTGCGCTGTGTGTTTGCCCCGGTCATCACAGGGCAGGGAGGCGCTGAGGCCCAGCAGCCTCTAACGCCCATTGTCAGCACGGGGGGCTGTTTTACACGCTCCGTCTGCCCCCGCATAACCTGCATGACGGGGTTGAGCCGGGGGAGAGGGGTCGGGAGGGTGGAGCGGGCGGGGGTCTACTGATGTGAAGGCGCCAGTGCATGCGTCTCTGCCGCTAGGTGACAGAGGTGTCAAGGCGTTGCATGGTGTGCTGCTGCGGCATGCGAGGGCCCGCTACGACGTGGACACGTCATATTAAGATAACACATTTAGCGTTTGCGTGCAAGGAAAACGGCTGCACCTGATAAACCGCTGATTTCTACAGAGCAATAGCATGCTAGGATAACGGCTACACCTGATAAACCGATGCTTGCTACAAAGCATTAGCATGCTTGGATAACGGCTACACCCAATAAACCGATGCTTGCTACAGAGCGCTAACGTGCTAGGGTAAAAGCTGCACCTGTTTCAATACTGTTTGCTACAGAGCGTTAGTGTGCTAGGATAACTGATGCACCTGTTGAACCACTGCTTGCAACACTTGAAAGTGAATTAAAAGGGGCCAGGCATAGTGCAGAGGCTGTGAAAGGAGATAAAACAGCAAGAGTAATCAAACAGGATCCCCCTCCCTCTCTCTTTCTCTCTCTCTGTGTTTGCTTTGATACGGTGTGACACATTATGAAATATGACACCATCTGACGGATTTGAAAGAATCCAACATGACATTCGCCATCGACTTGCGGTTGGAAAAAAATGAATGAATAATTTGAGAGCTGGACGAATCCTCAAAGAGAAATCCCAAGGTTTGTCAGTGAGTGGTGTGTATTAATCTGGCTTTTTTAGAGTAAAGCACATGCAGCATTGAGGGCAGACGATAATCAAAGATGCTTTTTGAAGACCATTTGATCTTCGATGTTGAGCCAAACAAGTCTGACAGCGGAGGCAAGGGTACACAGAAGGGAATAGCATTAACAGACGATCGTACAATCATCTGATGGAGATGTGTTTAGCCTTATCCCAGCTGCGGGGTGGCTGGCTGGCACTGAGTTGTCTGGTTTACTTTTCTGGTTTAGCTTTGATTCAAATAATGATGCTGAGACAACTTAATGCTCCTTAGACTGCGCCTGTATCCTCTGTAGGTTGCTCCGGGTAAAAGCATCGCCTGAATCACTTCACTGCAGTTAGCAGAGTGATGTTCTCTGTCTACTGCTCCCCTTCATTCTTCTTTTCTTTCTCTCTCTTTCTTTCTTTATCTCGCTACCTAATCCCCTCACCCTCTCTTGCTCCCCTCTTTACCGCACTCTCCCCCAACCTTTCTCCCTCTCCCCTCTTTCTCTGTCCTTCCCTCCCTCTCCCTCCCTCCCTCCCTCCAACTCTCTCTCTCTCTCCCATCACCCCTCCCTCTCTTCCTCGAGGCGGGAAGCCAGAGTGCTGCTCGTCTACCCTGACAGTTGACTAGGAGCCAAGTGGTCTCCTGTAGGGGGCCCCGTGTCTGCAGGGGCTCCTACAAACACAGGCCCCAACACACAGGGGCCCGTGGCGGTGAGCTGTGCCTGTGCCTCAGGGTGGATGTGTTTGCCGGCCCCTTCGCCCATCAGGGTATCCGTCTACCTGGCAGCCGGGGCACTGAGCAATGAGCACTAATGGCGGCAGATAGCAGGCTGTTTCCACGCCGACACTGAGCCCTAGCAGGAGAGGCCGGATCCATGGTGAGTAAACTACCGTGGGATAATGGCTGCTCCCACAATATCCGGCTCCGCACCGAGAATCTATCACAACATATTGATCCGGGAACAGGGGAATTGGCCGTGGCATGCCGAGTGCCTTTGTTTCTGAAAAGTGTTGTGCTGGGCAGACACTGCGCTGACAGCATTAATATATGAGAGTGCCAGCTACACTCCTGCTGTGGCTCAGGGAAGCTAAGCGGCCGCTCCCGTCGCCTTGCCTCCCTTGTTTTCCAAGTGGATTCCGTGGTGGCTACAGATCCGACACACTGGGGAACAGAGTGGTGGTAGTTAGGCTGCATTAGCTGCACTAGACCGAGGGGATGGAGCTCCCTGCTGCTGTTTCTCTGACCTTTGACCCAACACAGTGCTGGAGAATTAATCATTAAACTATGGCATTTAAGTTAGCACTGATTAAGTTTGTGTTTATGCGTGTACATGTGTTTACCGGGGCACTGAGCAGTAGCGTTGAGATAGATATTCATTAACATCCCTGTGCCAGCGTGCCAATCAGATCACTTGTCATCGAGCGGCTAACTGCTTCATTCATCCATTTAGAAGCAGCAGCCTAATCAGACAAGACGTAGACCGCACGGTGGTGTCATGAAGCTAAGCTAACGATCCAAAACAAGACTGTATTGCTAAATAGCATGTGAGCTTGTCTCAATCGTAATCCATCAGCATCAGTCAACTGTGGAAACAGACAGAGAGAGGTGAAGAGAGCTGGAGAGAGCAGACGGAGAGAGAACGAGAGAGAGGAGGAGAGAGATAGAGGGAGGATACAAATTGACAGACAGAGAATTGGAGAGAGATAGAGGTAGAGAGTATGAGCAACACAGTGATAATGATAGAAAGAAAAGAGAGTCAGAGAGAAGAGAGAGAGAAACACACACAAACACACATAGACACACAAACAGTACCACTCTGTGCGGAGGTTCATTGGGACTAGAATTCATAGTTGGGGTCTGGTTGGTTCTGGAGTGATCCGACTCACCTGTGGACCCAAGGGGTATCCCGGATGGGTGTAGGCCGGCTGACTCTGCTCTGACGGGCTGCTACTGGCCTCAGAGTGGACCGAACCCTCCCGGACCCCTGCAGAGAGAGGGAGAGGGAGAGACAGGGAGAAGAGAGAGAGAGAGAGAGAGAGAGAGAGAGAGAGAGAGAGAGAGAGAGAGAGAGAGAGAGAGAGAGAAGAAGAAGATAAAAACAAAGAGAATCATTAGAAGCAGTTAATGCAGAAGAACAAGTGGCTGCCGTGATGTAAATCTACAGGCCAGATACTGATACAGGGAGGAGGAGGAGGAGGAGGAGGAGGAGGAGGAGGAGGAGGAGGAGGAGGAGTTGGAGTAGGGAGCGTCTGTGTGTGTGTTTAAGTGCTCTATCAATAGCGGCGCTAGCGCTGAATAAATTACCAGCAGGAGCGGAGGATCAGTGGCTGCGGAGGATGGAGCATAAGAGCTGACAGACGCAGCTCAACCAGCCTCTCTGGGGCCGTATTATACACACATTTACATCCCTGAGTATCACTCAGCTAAATGCCTCCCCCTCCCTCCCTCCCTTGAGTCTTTACTGCACTGCCCGCCCCTCTCCTCTCCCTTCCTCTCTTTGCTCTCCTCTCCTCCTCTCATCTTCCCTACACTCCCCCTCCTCATATTCTCTCCCTCCTCCTCCTCTCCTCCTTTCGTCTCCCCCTTTCCAGTCCTCTCATCCATCCTCCCTGCTCTCCTCCCCCCTCCTCTATACACTCTATGCTGTCAGCGATGACCGCGGAGCAGAGCAGACGACCACATGTTAATCAGAGAGCTAATGATTAGCGCCAGCAGCAGGCCGCTGTCTGTGTGATAGCCTTTGGATAACTGAGCACCGAGCTGTCTTCAGACTCTCCTCGGCAGCCGGTTAACAGCAGACAGTGGACACCCTCCTGCCCTCATGACCGAACACACATGTAAGATAACAGAGTACTTTATCGATCCCAGACAAGGCCTTTGTGAGTATATTATTGGTATATTAATTATCCAAATATGAAATATTTTTAATGTGTTTATAGATTTGAATATGAAACATAATTCTATAAAAATGAATGGTTATGTTACGGGTAAAAGACATGATATATATTTTTTTTACGTAATGTTTATATTTTATAAACACAGTACACATACACACAGTATAAACCGGTTCATACGCCGTAAGGTATTTAGATCTTATTCACCCATTCTGACTTTGAGAGTTAATAACTTAAGTGCATCAGACGACATCCCAGAATGTTTAAACCTCCATCAGTGGATAAAGTATCGACACCAAAGGTCCAGCAGTGAGCTCAACCCTTAATAAACGAAACAGGGTGACCTTTAAACCGAGTGCAGTGCTTTAATAAGGCAGGAGCCTACCGCCTCTAACCGCCTCCTCCCTGCCGTCAATACGCAGGTTTCCCACGGCAACGCGACACAACATAAAACCGGACGCAGGGACATCGCCCTCAGACAGAGCCCCCCCCCCCCCCCCTGCCAGATAAAATCATCTCTTCTTTACATAAAACCCAAATAATTGGTAAGTGGCCTGACCTAGCCAACGGGCCAGGAGCGGTGGATGGCTGTGCTGAGCGCCCCCCGGGCGGGGGCGGGGGCTGGGGGGCTGGTTAGGGAGCAGGTCGGCCTCCGCGTGTCTCCACAGAGGTCCTCATGCGCCCGCCCATCACCCAGCAAGCAGTACATGTTGTGACATGCCGCTCTCTTTTCATCCATTATTTCACCCATTATGGAGACCCCCCCCCCCCACCTCCCTGTTACACCACCGCCCCCCCCAACCCACCCCAGTGCATCACCGCACACTGACCGCATCCACCCCCCCCATCACATCGCATACATCATCATTCACTAGGGCTATTCATGTCTCATATCATCACTCTGTTCATGTCTTTAGACATGGAGATATTTACATTAGATATCTTCATTCACTAGGGCTTTTCATATCTCATATCATCACTCTGTTCATGTCTTTAGACATGGAGATATTTAAATTAGATATCTTCATTCAATAGCGCCATATCTCATATCATCACTCTCATCATGTCTTTAGACATGGAGATATTTATGTTAGATATCTTCATTCACTAGGGCTATTCATATCTCATATCATCACTCTGTTCATGTCTTTAGACATGGAGATATTTACATTAGATATCTTCATTCACTAGGGCTATTCATATCTCATATCATCACTCTGTCCATGTCCTGAGACATGGAGATATTTACATTATATATGATTTACTAGTGCTATTCATATCTCATACCATCACTCTGTTTGCATATTTATGCATGAAGATATATGCATAGTAAATCGTCATTTATCTGTGCTATTCATATCTCATATCATCAATCTCTCATCTTGTTTTATATGTTAGGATATTTACATTATATATCATCATTCACTAGTGCTATTAATATCATATATAATAACTGTTCCTATCTAGCTTTATGCATGAGATGCTTTCCTTATATATCTTCATTCAATAGCTCTACTCATATCCCTCCTCACATCTACTTTATACTATACTATGCTATAATTAAAGTCACAATGTGTACGATTGATCTCCTCCAAGTTAGAATAAAAAAATAAATAATAATAATAATAATAACATTGCTAAATAGTCTTCTTTCCACTCCATCTGTCTGTGTAACAGTTTGACACGTACCAGCGTAGCTCGGCTGGATGGGTGGCCTGACTGGGAACGGTTTTAGGTGCCCATTCGATTATTTTGGGGTTACGGGCTAGCATTATTTATTTGTAGATTAGGTTGTGTTTTTATTGATAACATTATTGAAATCCATATCACAATTGACCGCAGATGTGTCCAGGTTATTTTTAATTAGTTAGTTGAAATGCTTCAAATTGTGACTTTAAATCCATACATGTGATCAAATTCAATATGATAAATCATAAAAATAGTGCTCACATGGAACTATTTTAAAAAAAAATTCTTATCACAATTGTATTTAACTTTATAGTTTATAGTATTTCAGTATTTAATTTTATTAAAAGTCAATATAGATTGTGAATCATTGCGAGCATGTCTCTGAATACAGATTCAAAAAACACATTATTCCTCTACAGCACCAGTTCCTTATTGAGAATATAATTTCCCTAATAATGCTTTAAAACAAGATGAAGTCCCACAGCAATAATCAGGCTGTGGATTCCAGAGTATAAGGACATCAGTGAGCTGCTGCCCTGCTCATAAATATCATAGAATTAGACACACCGCCTTCCCTTCCTGATGCATCTCTTCGCAATAACTTAGAAAGAGTGCAAATAACCATGGCGTTAACCACTTTATGGCCGTGCAAGAATCAATAATCAATAACTACCCCTGGCCCAGTCTCCCCCTGTGGATCCCAGTAATTTACTTAAGTCATATTAAACAGCCGACGGGAGGAATATCCAACAAGTCCATCTCCATCTCTGCAAGTCCATCTTTTCACTTCATTTCTACCTCTTTTCTTCCCTATAACACTAAACCTGTTTTGGCAGCGCGTGGAGACGACGTAACGTGATCAGGGCAGCGTACACAAAAACCCGAGTCGGCCCGGCTTCTAGCGGGGTGGGGCCGCGAGACCGGTGCCAGTGCGGCTGAAAGGACGAGGTCACAGATCAGGTGACACACGGCCAGCGCTCGGTTCTTTACCTGGATCTGGGAGCGCGGTGAGGGTTGAGGAAAGGCTTTCTGCAGGACAACCCCCTGGTTTAGCTCTGAATAGAGCACAGTAACCTGAGTCTACAAGCTGCTGTCTACAGCATTAGCCTGAATACGAACGGCCTCAGACTGCTTCTGCATTGAGGTAAACAATACAGTAATGCTACAGCAGTATTGCCAGCAGCACTACAGCTACACTATAAAAACACGACAAATAAGAAAACACAGAAATACGACAGCAATACACCACAGCAATATTACCAACAACAACACCGTAACTCTGTTACATTACAACACTACTACATTAATACTACAGCCATAACAAAGTAACACGGCAACAGTCTATACTTTAACTTAAATTGAATTCCCCACCCCCCCAACAAAAACCTGGGGTTAAGACAGGGTCTCATAATGGAACTCATAATAGAACTCAGTGTGTGATTCTGGCTGCGTCTGGGGCGCGGGAGACATCCGCCGATATCCACCGCAAAATAAATTCCCGGCCATCGATCGACAAAGTGGCCTCTGTAGAGCCGCTTTCAATGGAACAAGTCAAAGGCACTTTGTTTTGAGGTGTGGAGGTGTGGAGCGGAGAGGAGAGGAGGCGGGGGGGCATATTTATCTGACATCGTTCAGCGTGTCTTAATGCAGAGCGCCCCAAGGACCGAGCTAAACAATTAGCCTTGTTTCATCAGGGAACCAGCAGGCCACCCTCGTCTGTTGCGCTGGGGGGGAGGGGGGAGGGGGGGGGGGGGGAGGGAGAGAAGGCGATGAGGAGAGAGAGAGGTGGAGAGAGCAAGATGGAGAGCGAGAGAGGTGCAGAGAGAGAGAGGGTGGAGAGGCGGAGGGGGAAGGCGAGTTATTGGAGGCTTTGTGTTCACGTTAGCATTCGCCTCGCTCGCCCCGTCACATTATGAATCAATTTCTCACTATGAAAGAAGCTTTAACACTTAAGCTATTTTAGTGGAAATGCATTATGTAAGTCATCGGATGCAGAAGGGGAGAGAGAGACAGAGACAGAGAGAGAGAAAGAGAGAGAGAGAGCGCTATGAGAGAGATGGAGAGTGTGAGAGCGCGAGGGACCCGATAACCATTGTGGTCTCTTAGCGCCGACACGAGTCATAATGTCTGTTAAGAAAGGGCCTGCAGAGTGTCTGCTTCTTAGCCGGTCTCACTCCCTTCTCTGTAGTACTCCACTCATGGAAGGATCTGAGACATGGCTCTGAGGCTGTGTTTGCTTTATTCAGAAAAAATACAACATTAGGAAAAGAAAAATTGACGATGAATGTCTAGTGTTCCCATTCATCTACCAATCCTTCCATCCATTCCTCCCTTTATCCCTCCCTCCCTCCCTCCCTCCCTCCCATCCACCCCTCTCCCTCCATCCATCCATACCAATTTGGCTAAATGAGTGTTGCAGTTGTGTGAATTGTATTGTATTGTGCAGAGTGTTACTGCATTGATATTTCTATGATTTGCACACAGAGGTGATGGGAGTTGGATAATGGAGGGGGCAGGATGAATGACAAGCCACCTCATACACAAGGTTTAATCCCATCAATACACTACCAATTGTCCCAGATTGGCCGCCATTGATCTGACTAATGCTGCTGGGAGAGGGGCTGGGACAACAGCCGCACACACACCACTCAATGATAAGAGAGAGAGAGAGAGAGAGAGAGAGAGAGAGAGAGAGAGAGAGAGAGAGAGAGAGAGGAGAGAGAGAGAGAGAGAGAGAGAGAGAGAGAGAGAGAGAGAGAGAGAGGGAGAGAGGGAGAGAGAGAGAGGGAGAGAGAGAGACTGAGAGAGAGAGAGAGAGAGAGAGAGAGAGAGAGAGAGAGAGAGAGAGAGAGAGAAAGAAAGAGAGACGGAGCAGGAGAGAGAGATGGAGACAGAGAGGTAGGCTCGGGGAGAGAACAAGAGAGAAAGAGAGAGAGAGAACGAGAGATCTAGGAAAGAGTGTGAGACATGGACAGGGAGAGTGAGATAGAGGGAGACGAAAGGAGATATCAAGAGAGAGGCCAGGAAAGAGATAAAGAAATATGGAGAGGGAGGGAGGTAGTGAAAACTTTAGACGGAGAGGGAGGGACGGAGTAAACCAGAAAGAGAGCGGACGAGAGAGAGGGAGAAATCCCTTATAAGTTGCCCTATATCCCAGGCTGCCCTCAGCCCAGTCGCCCCCTGGGACCAGCTCAGACACAGCACCCAGACCCACTGGGCCTGGGTGTCGGGGCTCCCCCGAACCCCCAGCCCCCCCGCCCTTGGTGGTGTGTGAGGCCGCCGAAGACGAGCCACCAGTGGGGCGTGGGGGCCCGGGGGCCCCAAGAGACTGTCTGTAATGCGATTAGCTGCGGCTCTTCATTAACTAAACGGCAGCTCTCAGGCTGCGGCATGGAGTCCATGCCGCAGCCTGAGAGCTGCCGTTTAGTTAATGAAGAGCCGCAGCGCGGGGGGGACCGCTCTCTGGGGCCCCGGCGTTAAACGCTGATTTGAGGCCATGGACCTTACAGGCGAGAAATACCCTCCTCATTCATTAGTCTGGCGGTAAGTAGAACCAACAGGGCAGGGAGGGAGGGGAGGGAGAGAGAGCTCTGGAGCCACTAACAGAGGGGGCAGAGAGAGAGAGAGTTGTTCCCCCAGGTCTTCCTGAGAGATCCTCGAGGAAGTGTTCTCAGACAACAGGAAAAGTTATTCACTAGACTGCAGGAGGATAACCTGTATGTAAATGATGTGCTCCAGGGGGGAGAACCAGGGCTTTGTGGCTTGCACTCTCTGTCTCTCGTTCCCACTCGGTCTCTCTCTCTGTCTCTCTGTCTCTCTCTCTCTCTCTCTCTCTCTCTCTCTCTCTCTCTCTCTCTCTCTCTCTCTCTCTCTCTCTCTCTCTCTCTCTCTCTCTCTCTCTCTCTCTCTCTCTCTCTCTCTCTCTCTCTCTCTCTTTCTTCATGCCATGTGGAGGGTGCTTTTATATGCATGTGCCATGGAGGTGAAGAGGGGATGGATGAATTAGAGAGAGAGAGAAAGAGGGAGAAGAGAGGAGAGCGAAGAGTGAGGATAAGAAAAGGAGGGAGCACAAGGGAGAGGAGAGGAGCAGGGTGATTTGGTGAGAAGAGGCAGTGTCTGCTTCAAAGGTCAAGAAGGAGAGGAGGCATGATGAAGAGACAAGGAGAGAGAAAAAAGTTATGGTAGAGGGTGAAATGAAAAGAACAAAAGAAAAATAAGGAAGACAGCAAGAGAGAGAGTAAAAGCATCACAACTCATCACTTAAAGCTCATCTTGGGAGCCATCCTCCTCCCCCACTCTCCTCCTCCTACTCCTCCTACTCCTCCTCCTACCCCTCCACCTCCCCCCCTTCTACCACCTCCTCGGACCTCCTCCTCCTCCTCCCCAGACCAATGTCAACCTGATTATGTCCTGACTGTGGAGAGGAGGAGAAGGGTTCCGAGGACTCCTCATCCTGTTAGACTTCAGAGAGCAGTAAGCCTTTTAGAGGGCTCCTCCCCTCAGATCACTAAATCATAGTTAGCAGTAAATAGGATTCGGCCCGCAGCCCTGCGTCCCTGTCCTGCAGGAGGACCTGAAGGAGGACCTTGCCCCCGACCGCCCATTTTCGCCCCAGTGTGTCTTCAATGCACGGCTGATGTGATTTGATTTCAAACAAAGGAACAGCATCGCTACCAGATTTAATTGATTCAGATGAAAACAGTACCTTTTATGTGGTATTTCATTCCAAGGGTGAAATAAAAAGCAGCGGATTTGACATTGTGGAGTCCAAAGGGCTCTTCGTGACAAAGAACACAGAAAGTCCTTTCACATTAAAAGTCTTCTATGGAGAAGGACCCACAGCCTGCGACGCATCTATCCGAACAATGAGTGTAACGTGTGAGCGCGTTAGTCTGTGTGTGTGCGTGTGCGTGTGCGTGTGCGTGTGCGTGTGCGTGTGTGTGTGTGTGTGTGTGTGTGTGTGTGTGTGTGTGTGTGTATGTGTGTGTGTGTGTGTGTGTGTGTGTGTGTGTTGGTCGAGGGGGTCAGACGACCACATGTCACGGCTGACACATCAAGCTGAGCCCCCGGGGGATCTGTCTTTAATGCTGCCCATGGCCCACTTTACACCAGCATGCACCCTACACCCCTGTCCTACACAGCACCCTTCAGACCACCCCGCGTCACCTCTACAGCACCGCTACGTCCAACTCCACCGCTACGACCACTGCTACAAAACGCTTTTGATTTATTGTTTGGACCTCAGAACCAGAAACCAGAGAGCAGTGTTCTGCTGCAGTGGCCCAACCTAGGCACCTGATTGAGGTTATAAGGACACTGCATGTCTAGTTCATTTATATTCATTCGGGAAATGTGAATGTGGAAAATGTTCCGGGATAAACCGGGGCCGGTTTTACGCAGCAGGTTTTGAAATTAAACGCGCTGTAGTTTAATTTTGCAAGGTGTATTCTGAAGCGCATCTGCACTCATAGAGGCTAACGTACACACGCAGACACACACTCAAACACAAGCACACAGCATTTCTTTGAAGCCAGCGACTCCATTTCAGAGACAGAACGCATCACAGTGTTTTTCCACAACAGCCAGATATCAAGGTAGAAAAAAAACATAATAACTTCGAGATAACATGACTCTCCACACACCACTCACACACACACACACACACACACACACACACACACACACACACACACACACACACACACACACACACACAAACACCCATACCCCCAGCTGCCCCCCCCCCCCCCCCCCGGCCAGGTCTGGGGTTTCAAAGGGAAGCGTGTGGCGGCTGAAGGACAGAAGGTGAAGCATTAGTCCTGGTCATTGCTCAAAGAGCGCTGCTGATAAATAATACAGTCTGCTGGGAGACGCAGGGGGGCCCCGTGGAGGGGGGGGCCCGCCGAGAGGGGCCCGGGGGTCTGCGCCACACAAGTCAAAGACAAGATTGTAATTTCAACTCCGATGAAAAAAAAAAGAAGAAGAAAAAACCTACGACCCGTCCCGCGCCTTCAATTACCGCCGCTGTAGCGAGCGTGGCGGGGCAGATGTGGCCGCCTGCTCTTTCCCGCCGTCGCTCTCTCCTCTAGCGGACATGAAAGCTGTCTTGATATTGCTCAGTGAGGCCGCGCCAGACGGCAGCGGGCTGCCGCCGCTCTCGTCCTCGTCTCTTTCTTATGGGGGGGGGGGGGGGGGGGCTGGGAGACGGCCCCCAAACTTAAAACAGGACCAGGTGATGGAGGCGTAATGAAAACAAGTAGATATTGATGTTCATATTACCGCCCTGTTCCGGTTCACAGCGTCACCCTACGCCTACCGCCGGAGTCTTACAACTTCTTGATACAATCTCGATTTCATCCAATAATCCTGAACAAAACAGGGGCGTGCGTGGGTGTGTGTTTGAAGCTGCGCTACACATCGTTGTTTCGTGCATCGCCGGCCTGTCCGCCGCTTGCGGACCGGCCCGTCTGTTGTGATTGATACGCACCCTGACCCAACCATGTTTGATTCCTGTGTGGCCACAGAGTGTTCAGAGTTCTGCTTAATGCCGCTGAATGGAAGCTGTCTCGGGCGAAACAGGGGGCTGTGATTGGCCGATTTAAAAGGAGCGCGGCTGTCTGGGGGCCGGCTGCTGCGCTGGTCGGCGGGCCCTGCGGTGGGACGTTGGGGGCCCGCGTGGACGCATTACTGAGTGCATTACACCTGCTTTATAGGACGCATTAAGCCTCTTTCCAGCGGCAGGACACATGTGAAAAGCCCATAATGAGATCTGCTCCTGGAGGGGGGTGGCTGCCACTCAGGTCCTCTTTATCTAGTCTTATTTACCCAGCATGCCCTATCCGGCGCGCTCTGTGACTTAACCCCGTGCACAGCATTAACGACCGGCTTTGCATGGCCAGGCATTCTGTCCATCATGCAGCGTGCACGCTAAGCTCATTACACACGCATAATGACAAGACCTCCGGGGGGCTGTGTGTGTGTGTGTGTGTGTGTGTGTGTGTGTGTGTGTGTGTGTGTGTGTGTGTGTGTGTGTGGGTGTGTGTGTGTGTGTGTGTGTGTGTGTGTGTGCATACATCTATCCATGGATGGGGGATGAGAGAGAGAGAATGAAAGAGATATTGAAGAGAAAGTCACGACAACTTGGTCTGACAAAGGAAAGTTTAAAGGGAAGTTGAAGTTGGTAATGTCAAAACGTTAGACTGATACGACTTATTACTAATTTTTTGTATATTCTGTTGACTTATTTTAGTGCGACAAGTAATTAGTTCCTTGTAAACAATTCCAATATGATTTGAGCGCTGAAAAGTGAAGAAAGCGCTCAGGTTTCTACCGGCAGAATGGCCCCGCTTTGCCTGTGACCCCGCCGCGGTGCCGAGAATCAATCCAACATTCATTTTATTCTCTTTTTGGGGAGAGGGTCTGGGGGTGACCTTTGTGGAAAACATCTTCCACCATTTTGGCAGGAGCCCGTGTAAGTGCAGACCATTTGAAGAAGACAGTAAGTGTACAAAATGAGGCCTCCCGCCTCTCCGGGAGCGGCTCCCTCTGACAGCCTGATGATAGAAGCGTCACATCCACGAGAGAGCAAATGCAAACTGACAACAGATGAGCTTTTGAATGCTGAATATAATATGGAATTGTGCAGGCGAGTGTCTTATTATCTTGTCTGTTGGCGCGTCTGGAGCGGGAGATTTCCGTTGGCGGTGGAGAGTGGGAGGAGGAGAAGACAGGAAAACTGTACACATCTAAATGGCTGGCCCCCTTGGTAACCGGCGCTTTCTCCACCTAATGTCCACTTCTCCTCGGAATAAATAGGAGTGGGCAGGAGCGGTGGAGGGGCACGGCGTAGCCCCCTGTTAGCTGGAGTGGAAGACTTGTCTGCACAGGCAAGCTTTTAGTAGGACAACAACAAGCCCTCTCACCCCGCTGGAAACAGGAGGTGGGCAGAGAGGGGGAGAGGGGGGAGAGAGAAGGAGTGGGGGAGAGGGAGGGATAGAGAGAGAGGGAGAAAGTGATGTGGACTAACATTACGGTTGTTTGTCTTGGGGACGTCTCCCTGTGACATGTCAACGTCCCCGCAGTGTGTGTGTGTGTGTGGGGGGGGGGGTGCGTAGTGTGCATGGCAACGATGAAATGTCTCGACATGTGCAGCTCATCGCATGTCGCGGTAAAACATTTTATGGGTACAACGTTATCCAAAATATTGTGCGAAAAGCTTTTGCTTTTTACTTACTGCTTCTTTGTATTTAACGCTAGATTTTGGAAGTTGTTTATTCTGCATAATTGGCTTTCATTGTTTGCATTCAAATGTTATTTTATTAAAAAATAATAACATTAATAACATCTCATTATATTTTGTTTCATGTATGCATTGCAATTGTACAGCTATGTGAGAAGGCCTGCATCTCTTTCTGTACCTGCATTGCGTACCTGTGTGTGTGTGTGTGTGGTGTGTGTGTGTGTGTGTGTGTGTGTGTGTCTGAAGCTGTCCTTTTAATTGATAAAGAGTTAGACAGATGTGATGTTAACTATATTGATGCTGATTGGTCCTTTATACACGTTTTATTTATTTTATTTGCGTTCACACATCATTTTATTGGCTAAAAAATGAAATTATGAAATGTTTTCGTTGTTTCTCTGCATAGCTCATAGAACGTCCTAGAATAACAACTTGTATGATCGCAGCTTGTCACAAAAACATTTTCTCAAGATAAGCAAAGTGCTCCTGAACTGCTCCAGAGTCTCGCCTTTCACAATAAAAGCCCACAGGGGAGAGGAACACCATGTACACTTTATCTAATAGATGATGTTGCTTCCTTTGCCTGCACTGTTCTTCCAATACTGTTATAACCAGTTAAAGACTCATCCCAACAACCACAGTGGATCTAAAACTACCAAGGGTTTAAAACGCCATGATTTTGATAACACATTTCAATCCAAACACAATCTTGACTGTTCTGAGACAAACCTACATTTGGTCCAGAGAAGGAAATGTATTTAATAAATCTGATTTTTTTTAGTTCAATTGAAACTAATACAAAAAAAATATTCTCAAAATAAATAAGAATGTATCGGGTCGAATAAAACATCATGATGGATCGTGGACTGTCTTACTAAATAACACAAGGGAGTCTATATAAGTGATGAAGACAATAGGCTCTAAACTCCTGCCTGTAAATTCTCTCTTCTCTCACTCTCTCTCCACCACACACACACTGACCCCATGGTGACCCCCCTCCCCCCCCTGCCCTCGGTCCCCGCGGCGATGGAGGGGTCCTCTGGAGCGAAGCGAGCACAGCAGGGGGACACACAACTCGGACCGACCAATAGGAAGGGACATTCCACAAGTCAAATTTTGCAACACAACACACATTTAACACAGTTTTCCTTGATGTGTTCATTGATGAGTTGTGCTCTCTACTACACAAACCCTAATTAAATAATAATCATTGTATTCATAGTAATTGTTATTAACAGTTATAATTATTATCATCGTTATCTGGAGCCTCCAGATAACGCAGAAGATACAGCACCCTCCTCCACCCCTCATTCATTACTTTCACTCCTCCCTCCATCCCTCCTCCACCCATCCTCCACCCTCCCTCCATCCCTCCTCCACCCATCCTCCACCCCTCCCTCCATCCCTCCTCCACCCATCCTCCACCCCTCCTCCACCCCTCTCTCCATCCCTCCTCAACCCCTCCCTCCATCCCACCTCCACCCCTCCTCAACCCCTCCCTCCACCCCTCCTCCATCCCTCCTCCACCCTCCCTCCACCCCTCCTCAACCCATCCTCCACCCCTCCCTCCACCCCTCCTCCACCCATCCTCCACCCCTCCCTCCATCCCTCCTCCACCCCTCCTCCACCCCTCCTCCACCCCTCCCTCCATCCCTCCTCAACCCCTCCTCCACCCCTCCTCCACCCCTCCTCCACCCCTCCTCCACCCCTCCCTCCACCCCTCCCTCCACCCCTCCTCCACCCCTCCCCTCCATCCTCCTCCACCCCTCCTCCACCCCTCCTCCACCCCTCCCTCCATCCCTCCTCCACCCCTCCTCAACCCCTCCCTCCACCCCTCCTCCACCCCTTCCTCCATCCTCCTCCATCACTCCTCTAGTCCTCTTACTTATACATCAAGGAGACAATGTATGACGTGATCATGCTTTGGGCAGGAGATAACTTTAGCATGATTCACAGCGTCTCTCACACACACACACACACACACACACACACACACACACACACACACACACAACACCACACACACACACACACACACACACACACACACACACACACACACACCACACACACACACACACACACACACACCACACACACACACACACACACACACACATACACAGATGTATCCATGCATCCACACATTTATTGTTATTATTACTAGAATTATTGAGTATTGAGTGATTATTAATGTTAGGGTTAGTTTGTGATAATAAGGAGCTCATCTTCCATCTACTAGAACCAATGTATCCACAGCATTTAGATCTGCTCAACAAAATGTAACTCTATAAGCAGAGTCGAGAGATTATTTTACAAAAAATATGTTGAAATTGAAATTATAATGTATGTGAATTAATAAATTAAAATAAATATATAGAATAAAGTGTGTTACTCGAATTAATAAATTAAAATAAATATATAGAATAAAGTGTGTTACTCTTCCGGATCAAAGAAATGTGTTTTTCAGCTAATTTAATCTTGATAATTTGAATAAAGATGATCGAAGGAAATTATTATTTAAAGTACGATGTGATTGCATTTATGCAAAACAATATACAAAACACAACAGAAAGTGTGTTGAAATACACCAATAACATCTCACCTCTCGTAGAAAACATATTTTGACTGAAAATAAAGCACCTCTTCATTTCATCTCGAGGCTATTCAAGTGCAGTTACAAAATGAAGTGGAGGTAATTGATGCAGTGCATTATGGGATCACAGTAAGTGACTGCGAAGAGGTCGTTAATATGATGAGGATAATGAGCCAGGTCTCGTTAAACAACACCACACATTAACAAGGAGCCAGGATGATCACAATATCACAACGACAACAGATCCACCATTAATCAGGCTCACTGTAGTATATTAATGGAAACTCGACTAGTGGAAAACATACGTTTACTAAGGGACTCTTTATAATCATTTGGGTATTGTTGAAGCAGGAGGAAACCAAGAACATTTAGTACGCAAGCACACGGGCGGACTTGGATATAGTGAAAAAGAAGTCCAGGTTGTTGATGTAACTTCAATAAATCTAAAGGGAAGAGACTTGTTCAAGCTCTGCTATCATCCTTAAATAATTGTTTCCGTTGATCATAACCGCTCAAAAGCACTTTGGTAGGCTCTGTATGAAATGTTTTAGTCACATTGTGAATGCTAAAAAAATTTAAGGTTTTGCATCGCAAAGCGTCATAAAAACAATAAAAGCAACTGATTCATCCCTTGAATTGGAAAAAACATCAAATACAAAGGAGAGGAGAAATAAAAACAAACAGCAAGGCAGCGGGACTTCCCGAACTGTGTCGGCACGACCCCAACCCCACCGTATCCCCCCCCCTAATGCCATCAGAGAAGCAGTCCCGCTGCCTCAGCCAATCACGCACCAGCGCAACTTAGTTTGATGTGCTCTGATGGCATCGTGGTGACACCAGTGACACCTGCTCCCCACTTCGCTCGCTTTTCCCTCTCACAGCAGAGAGAGAGAGTGAGAGAGTGAAGCTTGCGCGCCCCCCCGGGCTAGAGACAAGAGGAGGGGAGAGAGAGAGAGAGAGGCTGGACTCACCGTAGAGCGCTCCGGGGCTGTGCTCCTCGAGGAGGGCTGGGGAGGAGGAGAGGAGCAAGGGCTTGTCCATCAGGTCCTGTGTGTCGGGGCTGTGGGGCTCCCCCGAGCCTCGCAGGGAGGCCAGGGGCTGGCTCAGCTGCCCTGTAAGCATCAGATCCAGGAGGGGAGGCTGCTGGGAGAGAACACACGCGCGACACGCAGTCCGGTCAGACCCACATCTGGATACAACTCTCGCGCTCCGACCCGCTCTCCCTTTCACTCTGCTTCGCTCGACCGCTGCCACTCTCTCCCTCTCCCTCTCTGTCTCTCTCCCTCGCTCTGTATCTCTCCCGCTGGGCTCCTTCATCAGAGGGCTGCTGCTGCTGCTGCTGGAGTGAGTGTGTTACAGATCGCACAGCGCTGCCAAAGAACAGCCCTCCCCACATACACACCTCCACATGCTCCTACCATGCCTCTTCTCCATAATAATAACATTCATAATATTAGGAACAGGCTATTGGCTATTAACGAGTCAAACTCATCGAAATGCCCTTAAACCATGTCACTGCTCGATTAACAATAATCTATAAACTCATGACCATGGCCCTATAATACGTAATTATTATAATAATGCTAATTACATGTATTACAATACATTTCTGATATTAATAATTAGTATTACAATAATCATTATACATTTAATGATATAATGAATACGAATAATCATCATTATAACATTATAGGCTCTTAACCACACCAGTGTATTCCCTAATTATAATAATAATATAATTATCCATAATTATTATGAATAATAATAACAATAATAATAATAGATTATCAACAATAACAGTATGCATGTGATTAAAGTACGATTTAAACTTTTGGGAATTAACATAATGAATGGCATAATAATAACAATGAAAATATATTGCATTGTGTTATTATTATTATTGATGTTGTTATTAATACTATTATAATTATTATTGTTAGAATAAAATAAAAAGTTATAAGGAAAACATTTATATTTGTGAGCACAATTATCAATCAAAGTATACATTTCTTTAGACAAAAGGGCCACTTCCAAGATATAATATGCATCAAACAATTTCCAAAGAATTACAAATATAGTGAAAAATAATCATTTGTCAATTGATTAGTGATATGAATGTTTAAAGTGAGGGTCAATAAAAAATGAAAACATAACTCAAAGATTTATATATATAATATTTACAGCTGAAAAATAAAGAAGGAAAAAAATGAATAAACAAATATGCTAAATAAAAAAAAAGTGCCAATCATCGCTCCTCTGGTCAATCTATACAATATATATACAGCATATAGATCCTCTTACATTACACACACACTGCAGACACAATCTGCATAAAAAACACAAATAGAACATTCCTTAAGCTCTTAGCTTACCAACACTGCACTCCAGAAAACCCAAAGCTTGAGAGTAGTTTAGAAAATAAAAGCGTGTGTTCAGCAGGACGGAAGCTATAGTCCCAGGTACAGGAAGTAGCAGGCAGGACGAGAGGAAGCAGTGTGTTCTCCTGCCCCATGAGTCTCAGCAGCCACTGGAGGAGGCAGCCGGAGGAGGCTTCCCAAGACACTGCTAGACGTCAGCTCCTCCTCCCTCCTCCTGCCCTACGCCCCCCTCCTCTCTCCCCCTCTCCCCTAATGTCGCTCTCCCTCTGGCTCCCAATGTCCCCCTCCATACTCTCTCTCTCCCCTAATGTCACGCTCCCTCTCCCTCTTTCTCCTAATGTCACTCTCCCTCTCTCTCCCTCTCCCTGTCTCTCTCTCTCTCTCTCTCTCTCTCTCTCTCTCTGTCTCTCTCTCTCTCTCTCTCTCTCTCTCTTCTATATTCTCTCTCACTCTCTCTCTCTCTCTCTCGCTCTCTGTCTCTCTCTCTCTCTCTCTTCTATATTCTCTCTCACTTTCTCGTGTCTCTTCCTCCTTGTGTCTCCTGACCGGAGAGTCCCTGCGACAGCGTTGACCCCCCCCTCCCACACACGCACACACACCAAACACACACACACACAAACACACACACACACACACACACACACACACACACACACACACACACACCCCCCCCATCGGTGTGTGTGTGTGTGTGTGTGTGCTGGCAAACAACCCCCACCCCCTCCTCCACCCCTCGGGTGAAGAGAGCGAGCCGTGGAGGACCACAGGAGGTCAGGAGGACTGTGTCAACCTTCCCCATTTCCTTATTTATGAAACAGGTGTGGCACAAATATGTGGGCTGCCTCCATCTCTGGGACCAACACCCAGAGAGAAGCAGGGTGACCCCTGCATCCAGCCCAGTGTGTGCCGTGCGTGTGTGTTCCTACCCTGAGGGGGGCTCTTTAATGTGCGTGTCAGAGTAGTGCGGCCCACTCTGATATGACACATGATAATCTATGGAAATGTTAATCAATAGAAATAGTTGAGGCTGACGTTAAGAGCTGTGGGCGGGCCGTTCGATACTAGTGTCCCCGGTAACAATGCTGTCCTCCGGCCCCAGGGCGGGTGGGCGGGAGGGGGAGGTGAGGGACTTAAATATGGGACAGTGCACATCAATGCACCTCTTCTGCAGCCAAGTAAACACCCCCCCCCCCTCCCTCCCCCAAACAGTCTGAGCCCCGACACCGTGGGTCTGAGTGGGGCCTGCCCCCTTCTCCCCTGCCTGCCTCTTTTGAGCAGCTTGATAGGTCCACTGGAGGGCAAAATTAATACCTAATTGAATCTTGCAGTCATCAAAATAATCAATAGTTCTTTATTATTTATTCTTCACAGTCCGTTGACTGTTTGAATGGCTCAGAGGAGCCGGCAGCACGGGCCCGCGTAGGCAGTGCGGAAATTTTCACAGTTTTTATTTTATCCTGTGGATGAAATTTTCACCAGGGGCATGTGAGCATGTGCAACGCCCTATAGCGATGAAAGCTTTCGTGTTTGTGTGCATGTGTGTGTATGTTTGTGTGTGTGGGAAGGGGTTTAAAAAGACAGAAAATAGAAACCCTTGCCCTGAAATACTCAAATGAAAGAACAAAGAAAACAGTGACAGCTAAAGACAGCAGGATCTGTCCATCTCTCTCTCCATCACCTCACCCACTTTCTACTCCTCACACTCTCTCTCTCTCCTTTACCTCACCCTCTCTCTCTCTCTCTCGCACTCCTTCAACATAGCCTCTCTACTCCTCACTCTCTCTCTCTCCTCCACCTCACCCTCTCTTGCTCTCCTTCAACTCAGCCTCACTCTACTCCTCGCTCTCTCTCCTTCACCTCACTATATCTGTGCCCCTCACTCTCTCTCTCTCTCCCTCTCTCTCTTTCCTTCACCTAACCTTTTCTGTGCCCCTCCCTCTCTCTCCTTCACCTCACCCTCTCTCTTCTCCTCTCTCTTTCTCCTTCACCTTACTCTATCTCAACCCCTCACTCTCTCTTCTCCACCTCACGTTCTCTACGACTCACCTTTTCTCACCTTCACCTCACCTTCTCTGCCCCTCACTGTCTCTCCTTCAGCCCTCCCTCTTTCTACCCCTCATTTTCTTCTCCTTCCCCTCAACCTCTCTCTACCTCTCCTTCTCTCTCCTTCACCGACATCCTTCCATCTCTCCTTCACCTCTGTCTCAATCTCTCTATCCACCTGTGTGGGTCCCTCTCTCTGTGTTGAATCATAAAATGAACGTGACTCAGAGCTCAAACTAGAACCAGACCAGGGATGAACGAGATCACAGGAGGTGTAATGTTCCCTTGGCACAGGGAGCCTTGTGACCCGTGGACCTATAGCACACCACCCCAGGCCGCGCTGCGCCACACCGGGCCAGGGACGCTATGTTAATGAGCTGCTCTGGCTGCTTTAGAACCCAGAAAAACAAGACATACTGTGACTGGGGGTTTAATCTCAGGTATATGTATGTGTAGTTACAGTTTGGCTTGTTTTTATTATTATTTCAACCAGCTCATTATGTTGTTATAATTATTTTGTAAAATATTTGTTGCATGTATTTAATCCACATAAGCACTTAAATTGCTACAACTACATGTTAAGGTGACTGATGCGTGTCGCGTTGTTTTTGCTGCGAGTGTGTGTGTAAGAGGGAACTGGTGCCCAGGAGTGTCGGAGGAGAGTAGACTTTGGGATAGCGAAGGAGCTGGCAGAAACAGGGAAAAGCACTCGGCTCTGTCCTCTGCGGCTCCCCAGGGCCACACATGAAGGGCCGCAGGTCACCAGACGCTCAAGCACTCATTAGCCAACACCCTAGTAACCATTAGGCTAGCAGTCATCATGCAAGTAGCCAACACACTAGTAATATTACACTAGTAGCCAACCTAATAGTAGCCAGGCTAATAGCATCCAAGCTAGTAGAAACTAATTTGTAGCCATTCGACTAGTAGCCAACACACTAGCAGCCCTTAAGCTAGTAGCCAACATGCTGGTAGCCAACATGCTTGTCTATACAAGTAAATGCTATTCATGAAGCATAATAATAATTACAAGTCCATAGATTCTGGTTCAAGTATATAGATGACTTTCCTGGCTGGTTTTGAATAAAAAATGTACTTTATATCAAGGTTATACTTTTTATGTAATAATACTAATAACATGATGATCCTACATGGATTATCTCACAAAATAAATATATTTTGCAGGTTAAAAAAATATCTCAGCGAACTGCAATAATCAATTACTACTCAAATATTGTTACATATGGACATACCTCATATCATTGTTTACTAATTAATTAATTAATTAATTAATGTTTGAACTGAACATTTTAAAATGTTTCTAATGGGAAAGATTGTTATTGCATTAAACATATATTTGATATCATGTATGATTTGTCTATAAAAATGTGAAACAATTGACTCCAGCAGACACTAAATCTCAATATGCAAAAGCAGATATTTTATTAATGTTTTATAATTCTAACTCTATTAGAACTCGATTTTTTTTCAAAAGTTGAATAGAAGTATAATATGTAGAATATAATGAAAATAATATCAAATAAATTATAATATCATTTCCATGTTTCTGAAATTAACCTATAATAAGATGAAATACCTTCAGTTTGCTGTGTTATAGGTGGATAATAGGCTGTAATGAAGAGGAGGAGAATGAACATCCCTGCGCTTTATTTGCCTTTATTCTCTACAGAGCGAAGATACTTGGGTCGAAGATGGGAATTTGTCGCCCCCTTAGGGAAATATAACGTACTGTTCTGTAACGTCCCAGCTCTAGGTAAGTACCAATTTACCTTCATCATTTACAACTAAGCTTCCAAAAATCGTATCTAATAAAAACTAATTAATTCACTCTAATATCAATATTAAAATAATAATATGATATATGATTACACAGAATAGCCTCCTTTAGGGCTTCATCAAAACCTTCATAAGTTTTCTGAATTCAAAGGCTCCTCATATTTTTGGTATTTATTGGTTATTATCTGTGTTTCTGTTTTGACTCTACTCCTCATTGATATCATGAGGCAGCATGTCAGCAGGGTCCAGACGTGGGGGGGGGGGGACTCTTTGAAGCCTGTAAAGTACGGGGCCCCGGTACATCTGATCAGGTCTGTGATGTGATGTGCATGGGTATGTGTGTGTGTACGGGCATTGAGTGAATGTGTATTTGCGTGTGAGAGCGTGTTTGTGCGTGTGTCTGCTTGTGCATGTGGGTGTTCGTGAGTGTGGGTGGGTGTGTGGGTGTGTGTGTGTGTGTGTGTGTGTGTGTGTGTGTGTGTGTGTGTGTGTGTGTGTGTGTGTGTGTGTGTGTGTGTGTGTGTGTGTGTGTGTTTGTGTGTGTGTGTGTGATCCACAGGGATGACATTCAGGAGCATCAAAGCTTTCAGGAGGAGGTAATGCCTGCTTGTTGATTTCATTTTTGATTTTTTTATAATATTTTATTTTTTGCCCCCCGTGAAATGCTTTTTTCCTGCTCTTTTTGGGAGTGAGGGTACGAGACCGGACTGATCATCTCACTTTTAAAGGCTTTGAGGGCGAGAGAGAGAGAGAGAGAGAGAGAGAGAGAGAGAGAGAGAGAGAGAGAGAGAGAGAGAGAGAGAGAGAGGGAAGGCATCTTGAGTTGAAGGATTGACACTGTTTATATTGATTAATAATGTAAGAGAAGGGGGAGGGGGGGGGGGGGGGGGGGTTGAAAGAGCGGGGGGAGCGTGAGAGAAGGAGAAAGGGGGGGGGGGTGAAAGGGGCAGAGCGAGAAAAAAAAAGAAATGGGTAGCTGAGAGAGGGAGAGAGAAAGAGGGAGAGAGCGAGATGTAGAGATGGCGAGAGAGCTAGACAGTAAGAGAGAGAATGAGAAGGAGAGAGAGAAGTGAAGAGAGAATAAGAGAGAGTGAGAGCGAGAGTGAGCAATAGATAGCAAGAGAGAGGGAGGGGGAGAGAATGAGAAGGGAGAGGGAGGGACAGAGAGAAAAAAACATTGGCCATTAGACAGAGAAAAGCCACTGTGATTCACCAAGGCATCTTGTGGTTCTTCTCAAAGTCAGTACCCCCCCCCCCCACCCCACCTCCTCACACCATACCTTCCCCACCAACCTCTTCATCCCTCCCCCGCCCACTCTCCCTGGGGAACTGTGCCACATACACACTCATGAAAGGTGTGAAAATCTGATTTCCCAAAAAGGATCGGCGAGGAAGGTGGAAGCTGCGATCAATAAATCATTGCTAAGCAGATTGTAAAGAACAAAAAATATATTATTATTCCCCGTTGGTGCGGACGCAGTAGGATCTCGGGAGTGACGCGTTCATTATAGAAAAGGCAAAGCATACCTTTAGTTTCAGAGGGGTTGGATCCGGCAACCGTGTGCAGCCATCTGATTAAATCACGTGCTTCTCAATGAGTCGTGAGTCCTTTGCTTGATGGAGACCTAAAATTAAAATCACAGATTAGCAGAATAATATATGATTATAGAGTGTCCATGTCTTTTGTTTGTTTGCATCACAACCCGCCGTGAGTGAATTAAAGTGAATCCCAATTGAGCATTTTCCCTTCAATGTATAATTTAAAGAGTTGTAAAATGTCCACGTCTTTAATAAATGCTGTTTTAATGCACCATGTTAGTTTTAAAAAGGCTGTTTGACCTACAATTCCCAATTTCTTGCCTATTGTAGGTCAGCAGTATGACCGACAATTGGCAAGAAATAATAATAATAATGTCATGTCCAGTTATATAGGCTTACGTCTGCTTAATATAGAACTATTGGTTATGCTCGTTTTTGTTTAATTGTTGTTAGATTTTGTTATAATTTCACGAGTCGGCCACGAGGGCTCAACTGATATAGGCCTACCTTAAAAACGGTTAGATTAGCTGCAGTAGCCTACCTTCATAGCAACACCTTTGGATAACTTTGATTAACTATTAATATGTTTAATTGAACGGATAAAACGAATTACGTAAATACCGGTAGACGAGGAAAACATGATACAAGAATCTCTCAGCTCCACCACCAACTGCCAAACGTGATCGAGCGAGGGAGAAACTCCATTACCCATAACGCACCACGATGGGTCTGGTCACATGACATTCCACATGACAGGGCTGCTCCTGCTACCAGGACCTGTCAACAAAGAACTGCAGAGAGATAACTACACCTGTATTTTCATAACATTTGGCATGCAATTGCTAAAATACTAGTAAAATGCGATTCGTCTCGACTTATTGAATACGTATTATATCGTCTGTTGCTAAAAGAGGTGTATAACGATGGCGGAAGTGGAGGATCAGGTAAGCATGTTGCTAGCGTTAGCTGACCAGTATAAACAAACATCCATCCTTAGAATAATAGTATTGATAAACATTAACTATTGATCATTAATGAGTACCAGTATGTTAACTAATGAGTAAGAGTGTAATTTGTTCATATCTGAAAGTAGATATTCATTTCGATTGAAAAACTAATCATAGTAACTATTAGCCTGGAAACTGCTCATTACAATTGACAATGACAACTTTAACTGATTGAACTATTTCATGTTCATTCTTGAAATATTTTAGGAGAGGAAGTCCAGCGAGGAGTTCACAGATGATTCTGAGGTGAGAATACTACTAATTCTGTAATGATACTGATCATTCTAAGAACACCTCACTTAACAATGATTTGAAGTACCACAGCCTTTTATCAAAGCACTGGCTTATACTTCCATCATCTAGCTGTGTTATAGCATGTTATTAAGTTGGTGAGAGTCTCTTTAGAGTGAGAACGTAGGTGGACATATTAGACTTGGAGGCATCTGCCATTCATAGTAAACTACATGTGACTGATGTCTTGCAGATTGTTGTTCTACTAATGGGCAACAGTCAGGCTGTAAGCTGTTTACCTAATTGTTTCTATGTACTCGATTACAAGTCTCCCATTTGGCAGAACCTTTTTAAATAATTAGAAAGAGCTTTGGCAATTCAATTAGCGACTTATTCAACCTTATTAGTTATTAGCAAACAGCTGTGTGTCTATCAGGTCATATTGCAGCTTTCAGGATTTGCCACAACCTATCCTACTTTTGAGATTTTAGCTTTGAGTTCAGAGGTCACTGTAACCTCTTCGGCTACAGGTAGAGATGGCTGTCATGGAGAGTTGGGCCAGGCTAAAAACATCCTTCACATCTGCTGTTCTAAATTAAATCAGCCCCATGCACAGAATTTTGTTTTTCCCATCTTGTATCTTGAATTTTAATTTTTTGTAGGTAAAATCCATGTTGGTTTTCATGTGATCATGTTTTTGGCATTTTGTTAGTATTAGTTAGTTAGGTGCAAAGCTAGTTTAAAGGCAACTTAGTGGAACTCTCTGAAGACACAAACAAAGGGCAACTTGGGGTATGAGTTTAACAATGGCTTCTTTTTAGGGTTGCTGCTTGCTGTGTTTGTTTGATGCGCCTTTGAGACCCGTGACAAATGCGCTCGCATCAGAGATCTCACAAGCAGAATACGGGGAATAGCCGGGATATGGGGCGGACGAGCGGAGACAGATTGTTTTTGGAAATAGCATTTTTTCCACGCTACCCCTTCTCACCCTCCAACCCATCGGCGCCTTAATGCATACGATGTGTCGCGGCGGCGTGCGGCCCCCCAGGCTCCACAGACTGTGTAGGATCGGTTTAAAACCGGGTTAGGATTCAAATTCAGGCTGTGACTGGCCGCAAATGTGGGTGCGCCCTGGAAAGTCTGAACTTACGATAAGTTATACGCCTTGTTTTTAGATTTTAGTAGAAGGATTTTAGAGTAGACATCTTCACGCTTATTCTCTTTGGTCAAATGTGGATATGAAAACGCGCTCGGCTATGTCCACACATCGCTGAGTGTGACCGATGCTGGATTACTGCTGCAGGCGATGGCTCTTTACTGAAGAGGGGACATGTAATATTGGCTGGAATCTCTCAGACCTTGAATAATTGTAACAATAATGTGCTCTTACATGCTGGTCTATGGTCTCCTCACGTGGTCTACAGGGTCTCCAGTGCGTATTTGTCTATGCATTCTCCATGTGGTGGTCTGTGGTCCAGATGCCATGATCTGTACATGGTGGTTTATGGTGTCTCCACATGGTGGTGTATGGTCTCTCTACATGGTGGTGTTTGGTCTTTACATGGTGGTGTATGGTCTTTACATGGTGGTGTATGGTCTTTACACGATGGTCCTGTGGGTCTTCAGTCTCAACATGGTGGAATATGGGGCCTCCACATGGAGGTCTATGGTCCAGATATGGTCCAGTCTGTGGTCTGTACATTTTGGTCTATGGTGTCTTCACATAGTGGTCTATGGTCTCTACATCACGGTCCATTTACGGTGACTGTGTCTCGCAGGAGGAAGAGAGCGAGGAGGAGCCCAAGCTGAAGTACGAGCGACTGTCCAATGGCGTGACAGAGATTCTTCAGAAAGATGCGGCCAGCTGCATGACCGTCCACGACAAGGTACCGCCGCGATGGGTTCCACTGTGAAGTTTCAGGTGGGATTATGGTATGACGTTGATGTCATTCCATATGTTGATAGAGGTATTACATTGATTCTCCCGTGTAATCGTAGTTTAACTATTTATTCCATCTGTGTAATATTGCGGAATGAAGCTCTATTTCCCTGGGTCCATCATTTGAATATTTCACAAAGGTGACTCCCATGAAAACGCTGGAATAACAACAGTGAAATTTTATATAGATAATACTTTTTTTAAGAATATACAAATACAGCTCTATAGTAAAATGATGTGCTGGGGAAATATAACCATATCTGTCTTACAGGGAAGAGTTGGTTAAAAGCACAATAGGAGAGACAGAGATATGGGGTCACATGTAGCTGTAGGGCTCAGGATGACACCTAGAACATCACCTGACATTGTTAACATGTTGGACACCTACAACAAGTTACTCTCCTCACACCTTATCCTTCCCTCCTCTCCTCCTGCACCCCAGACGTAGCCTCTCCTCTCACCTCCTCCTGTTCTCCTGTTCTCCCTCCTCTCCTCTCCACCACAGACCTCTCCTCTCACCTCCTCCTGTTCTCCTTATATCCTCTCCTTATCACCTCTCCTCCTGCGACTGGTAACCAGCCTCTCCTCTCTCCTCCTCCCCTGCTGCTCTTCGCTTCTTTCTTTCTTTCTTTCTTTCTTTCTTTCTTTCTTTCTTTCTTTCTTTCTTTCTTTCTTTCTTTCTTTCTTTCTTTCTTTCTTTCTTTCTTTCTATCTTTCTTTGACTAGATGGTTTAAACATGTTGCAGTGGGGGTGGCAGGGACGACATATCTCCCACCTAGTGTATCAACACCTGATGTTCAGGAGGCCCTGTTGATTTCCATGTCTTTATTGTGCGTTTTATCTGATCTCCTGTTGCTATGGTTTCCAATCTGACTGCCCTGGCTGTGAACCGTGACCCGTGCCCGTGCTGCGTTCCAGCGAGCGCCCGCGTTTGTATCTTCCTCCATCTAACCCGAGCAAGCTGTTGTCACCCTTAGCAACAACCCCCCCACCCCACCCTCACCAGCACCAAGTGCAACCAGCCCATAATAGTCTGTTTCCCCACATTTTAAGTGGCTGAATTGGAATTTCATTTGAACAATTCCGTGTGGATGAATCCCTTTAAGAGAGGCGCCCGCTGCCCCGGCTGGCCTTTTATTTATTTATTTGGGCTGATTTTATTTGGGGGGGAAGGCAAGCAGTAGGCCTGTCTGACACGCTCAGCTGTGCCTGTAAATATAAGCATTTCATTATAGAACGCACTGGAGCCTGAGGGGCTCACGTGCTCGTGCCCCACGCGCACGCACGGCCTGGGAGCGCGGCCTGGGAGATTTGGGGGTGGGGGGGTGGAGGGGGGGGGGGTTGCGTGAGCCGGTGAGTTTTGGTGCAAGAGCACACACTTAATCTAACGCTGAAAGACCCCCATTCTATAATGTTTCTGTCCCAGTGAACCTGGATTTGTGACACACACACACACACACACACACACACACGCACACACACACACACACACACACACACACACGCACACACACACAAACCAGTTGCTGTTTAGCGGAGGTAACATCTGGTTAGCAGCGAGCTCAGGGCCAGCCCGAGAGGAGCCCAGATTTACATTGCATTTATTATGTTTAATCCTTTTAATATGAGGGAGGAAATACCATTTCACACTGCCTGCCTTAATAAACGCCCCCCCCCCTCCCTCCCTCCCTGTAATTTCACAGCCTACGCCCTCGAGCCCCCAATCCTGCCTCCCCTGGCCCCCCTCCTTCACCTTCCCCCTGCCTTAAAAACTATTTTTTTTAAATGTCTTCAGTCACTTATTTATTTAACTCCTGCTATTCGTCAGCAAGGGTTTTTTCCTCCAATAACATGTTGGTGATTAACGTGTGACCGGTTTGTTCCAGTTCTTGGCTCTCGGGACTCACTTCGGGAAGGTGTTCCTGTTGGACGTTCAGGGGAACGTCACACAGAAGTTTGAAATCGTGAGTGCTTAAAGAAACACATTTTAAGTGCTTTTTTTTCATCATTTTTCAGATTTATATCTTACTTTAATGCCATATTCACATTTTATATAATTGTTCATGTCATCGTCATTTTTTTATTTTGTATTCTTTTTTTTTTAGCACCAATACACTACAATCAATTCCTTGTGTGTGAACGCTGATACCGCAATAAAATAATCAGGAAATGTTATTGCTGCTAGTTTTTAATCATGTGTCGAAGAGCTGTCAGTGAGAGTAAGTACAGCAAATCTTGTTAACGCACAAAACATACTCCTCTATGAAAGCAAAGTTAGCAGAAGCAAAGCGCTTCCTTCCTCTTCCCTTCAGCTTCCTCTTCATCGTATGTTGCAGACACTCTCCTCTCCCAACACGGCTGTAAAAGCCATCAAGGCACTTTTGGGCTGTTCCCACTCATTCCCATGTATAATACTGCTGTTCGTAAAGGCGAACTTTGACCCTGCATGTTGTTAACAAGCAGTACAATCTGGCTCTCTTCTGTGTCGGCAGAGCTCCGTGAAGATCAACCAGGTCAGTCTGGACGAGAGCGGAGAGAACGTGGGCATCTGCTCTGAGGACGGCAAGGTGAGACCCCGGAGGTACAGGCATCCTAGCCTAGGGTGCGACCGTAAAGTGTCCCCCCATCTCTCCCCAACCATTTAGAGGCTATTGTTTAACCCCAATGTCAGGCTAACTACCTGTAGGCATCACTGAGAAAGAACCCTACCTGCTCATTAATGACTAAATGATGAACAATATATCAATGCTAATAATGTGAGATTCGGTTCAGAGATATCCCCCCGTGTTTCAAAGTTAAAAGAGGAGAGGGGAGGGTGTGGTTCATCATCAGCCGTCTGTGGAACTCCTCTTCCTGTTCTCCATGTGCTTCCCATCTCTTCCCTTGTTATCATTAACATGATCCTGCTCCATGCGTTTCTTTGGGCCAGAGTGGCTGTCTGGTAGCACCCTGCTCTCGCCAGCTCTCCAGGGGCCAGCCGACAACATGTTGTCACAGGGGGAAAGTGGAGCAGACAATTAAAATGGATGCTGCAAGCAGTGGTCTGTCCTCAACCGATTCAGTTGGCAGTTAATCCTTAAGAATCAAACGTAATCCTTAATCACCGATGCAGTCCCGAGAGGAGGGCTCAACAGACCGTGACATGCCTCTTCCCTTTAAAAAGTTATTCTCTGCTGTTATTTTCTGCTTGTTGGTGTGTTCTCTGAGCGGGGTTGAGAGGAACATGCCCTGCCTTAAGGAGGTAAGAATCACTGAGAAGTGTTGGAGTTGGAGACTTACAGTTTGATGCTACCGTCTGAGCTAGCAGTTAAGTCAAAGATTAGGATCCTCCGTCCGCTCCCCCAGAAGAGCCGGCAGAATCATCCTGGCCACTAATTGGCTGCCCGGAGGAGAACAGGGGCCCAATCAAAGTGTTTTCCTGAGCGCTGGGCTCCCTGCAGGCGGGCGGCTGCAGACACAGCAATTAAAGAAGGAGAAGAAAGCAGGCGCGTTGACTGTGTGACCTTCCCTGTCCCCGCTCTGCTCCGCAGGTCCAGGTGTTTGGCCTGTATACCAGGGAGGGCTTCCACGAGAACTTCGACTGTCCCATCAAGGTGGGCCTCTGCCTCTGCTTCAGGCTGGAGGCTGAATGAAAGATGTTCGAGCATTGCATGGATTGACATCCATGCAATGCTCGAACAACTGTCATTTAGCCATTGAAAACATAAAATCATTGTGAGAAATGTAATGCAATGTGCTACCTGGCTACATAGTCAGTGGGCTTCTTTGGTATGTAGCGTAACTACTAGCTAGCCTGTGGGCTACCTAGCCTGTCTGTAACATTGCCTGTTCATCTCACGCTTGTGTTGTCGCCATGGTTGTTAGGTGGTGGCGCTGCATCCACAGTTCAGCAAATCCAACTACAAACAGTTTGTCACTGGGGGGAGCAAGGTAGGAACTTATTGTTATTCTACTTATCATCACTATTGTGTTTCTGTTTGTAGGTTGTATGCAGTCACCCAAAATTGCCTGCTTTGTCTTTCCTGCTATGTTTTCTGGTTCATTAATGACCGACTAGTTGAGGTGGTTCACCGACGTTTAATTGTACGACATATCCTCATAGCATTATAAAGATCATCAAATGATGTCACTGAATAAGTGACCTTTGTCAAACTTCGCTCAGAATCACAGACCCAGAACCATAAATGTGGCCACTGGCGCAGAGTGGACCTACAGGGGGCAATTTGGCAGGAAGTAGAATTTGGCCTTCTCTATAGTGTGTCAGGGTTTGAAGAGTTGTCAGGGCCCAACAGTGGTCCAATCATACTTAAGGATGTGCAAGTCTGAGCTGCTCCGGCCCGGCCCGAGGAGGTCAAGATCAGAACGGTTCCTGATGTCAGAACATCCGGACGCGGGGAGCCCGGGTATCATCATCATCATCATCATCCCTCTCCTCACTGTCAGAGATAGATAGTACTGCGGTCAGAACACAAGCGGAATGTTGCGCGCTACATTTCAAAGATGTCGCTCAGCCCGTTGAGCTGACAAGCCGATCTACCAGGAGAAACAGAGTAGGGTGTGTTTTGACAGGGGGGGGGGAAGCCGTGTTTCCCACCATGACAAGCCCCGCGTTGGTACCTCGCCGCTTTCTATCAATCGTTCCAATTTTCCCTCCGTTTCCTCGGAGCCGCGGAGGCCTCCGCCGACGGGGAGGAAATCAATTGAAGTTAGCTGATCCCATGGAGACCGGTTTAAACCGGTCTCCCCACCTCTCAGGATTAACATATCCTCACCGCTGCTTGAGAGAGCGTCACTAGGGCGCTGCTTGTCTCCGCTGCTCCCTGACCACATGCTGGGAGATATGCCAGCCATACATTGGCTGCATGTTAGTGGTCAGTTAGTGGTTCGTTTGTGGTGTGTTGGATGCATATTTTATGGTATATTAGTGCTGCAATTTCAGTATATTTGTGAAACTTTGTTGTAGGAAATGTATATTAGTGATGAGTAGTATGAAATATATAACCATCATTAGACATATTATTATATATAATTCAGTTTGTCACTGATTGATCAGTTTTGTTATTGAAATAATATTTCCCAATTCGTTTTCATCCATTTAAAGAATATATCCTAATTACATACTTATACTAAACTTAATAATACCATTAGGTAAAATCGGATAATGATCTCTAATGCTTGTTATATGTATTGAATGGACATGTAACTTTACGGTTTGCAGCGGTCCTTTACTGCCCCCTATTGGCCAAGCTGCACTGCTGCACTCACGTCTAAAGGTAGTATACAATAGAATGAGGTGGGTTCGATTGACAGGTGTGTGTGTATGTGCTAGCTTCTGCTGTACGAGAGGAACTGGCTGAACCGCTGGAAGACGTCTGTTCTCCACGAGGGAGAAGGAACCATCTCCAACATCCAGTGGAGAACTAACCTCATCGCCTGGGCTAACAATGTGGTGAGACCCCCAGGGCACATACGCACACACAGTTACTCATTCATTCCAACACACGCACACACAAAGTCACTCACTCTCAAACACTCAAGCATAAATACACACACACACACTTAAGGTAACGTCACACAAAGTCATCGGGTTGGAATATGAAAAGGTTTTGCTGAGGTATAAACCCTACTGAAAGGTCCCTGCCTCCCTGGACTCAGGGTTGATTATTCAATGATGCCATCAACGATAGAATACACACAAACCATCCCCATGAACACGTCCACATCCTCTGTGCTCCTCCTTCTCTTCCTCAGGGTGTGAAGATCTATGACATCAGCACCAAGCAGCGCATCACCAACGTGCTGCGGGACGACGTGAGCCTCAGACCGGACATGTACCCCTGCAGCCTCTGCTGGAAGGACAACCAGACCCTCATCGTGGGCTGGGGGAAGTCGATCAAGGTGGGACTGTTGGGGATGAGGGCCTGGGTGGACGTCTACCATGTCTGTTATAGGGGACAGGCAACCAGATGAATGGTGAACGAGTGTTTTTGCTGATTTGGTCTGAGTGAGCGCTTCTCCTAATGCAGACGTATCAGACTTTCAAATGAACCCTCAGAGACTGTGCCGGCTGTAACACTTGTGAGGAACCTGTGATGTGGAGGTAGAGCTGTGGAGATGTTTAGTGCTGTCGGCATTTTAAGGTTGTATTTAGGGAGTGCTCTTCATGTTGGTTCTGATCACCAGATGTGTGCCGTGAAGGAGAGAAACCCGACTGAGCTGCGAGACCTTCCCAGTCGCTACGTGGAAATAGGTCAGCTCTATACACTAAATCATATATCCAACTATCAAGTAACAGAAAAGTGCATGCAAAGTGGTTTAGTAAGTGTGATCTCTTAGTAGGTTTTTCTACGATAACGGTGGCTTTTGTTGTGTATTTTGGACAACAGTGTCGGCGTTTGAGACAGAGTTCTTCATCAGCGGTCTGGCACCTCTGGCTGACCAGCTGGTCACACTGTACTTCGTCAAGGAGAACGCAAAACAACTGGTGAGAAACGCATGTTAACTAGAGCCGCGTAACTCTAACAACTGGTGAGAAACGCATGTTAACTAGAGCCGCGTAACTCTAACAACTGGTGAGAAACGCATGTTAACTAGAGCCGCGTAACTCTAACAACTGGTGAGAAACGCATGTTAACTAGAGCCGCATAAGTCTTAACAACTGGTGAGAAACACATGTTAACTAGAGCCGCATAACTCTAACAACTGGTGAGAAACGCATGTTAGCTAGAGCTGCACAACTCTGTAATGTTTACATACTATTTCTTTCAATGCGTCAGGAAGAGGAGGAGGAGTTCCGTGCGCGGCCTCGTCTGGACATCATCCAGCCGCTGGCGGAGAGCTGTGAGGAGATCTCCTCAGACGCTCTGTCGGTGCGCAACTTCACGGACAACGAGTGTCGTGACTACCGCCTGGGTGAGGCTTCCCTCACACCCACACACACACACACACAACCCCGTACTAGGTCCATACCGCCTCATGGACACACACACACAAGCATGCGCTACACACGGCTGTACACAAGAGCAGTGGCCTTCGATCTGTGGGTCGCCGCCCTTAAGAGGCGGACCAAGTGAAATGGACACAATCCAAATAACTCAATGTCCACAGTCTACCTGTAGGCATCCTAGAGAAAGATGTCCTCCAAACCCCTACCTGCTCCTTATTCAGCTGTCTGTGTACTTTCTAACCCCCACCTGCTTTTTTGTTACCTGTCTCTGTACTGTTGTACCCATATCAGCTCTTTGATTAACTTTCGATGTACTGTCTGACCCCTACCTGCTCAATGACCTGTCTCTGTACTGTCTAGCCGCTACCTGCTCAATGACCTGTCTCTGTTCTGTCTGACCCCTACCTGCTCAATGACCTGTCTCTGTACTGTCTGACCCCTACCTGCTCAATGACCTGTCTCTGTACCGTCTAGCCTAACTGCTCCTTGATGACTGATCTGAACCGCTCTCGTTTCATGACTAAACGGTAGCTGTTGTTCCTCAGAGCATGCTGAGGGAGAGTCTCTGTTCTACATCATCAGTCCTAAAGACATCGTGGTGGCCAAGGAGAGGGACCAGGACGACCACATCGACTGGCTACTGGACAAGAAGAAGTACGAGGTCAGGGCTCCAGTATCACAACTTTGTTATCTGTTTTTATTCTACTCCGTTTAAGAATGCTTGATTCTGATTGGCTGGGTGGAGGGCATTAACCCGGCAGGTTGCCCGCTGACTTGTCGGTTGTAGCTGAAGATATATGGACACCTGCTAAGTAGTTCCAGTCAAATTGTCGGTTCAGCCTTCAAAACGATAACTGGTAAATTGTGAAAAATGCATTAAACTGTAATCAGAAAACGCGGTTAACTCTTAGCAAGAGTGGGCCAAACGCGGCCCTTCGAGGTGTCCAAAACATGTTTGATCGATCGTAATTAAAGGGGACTACTTTTTGAGGGAGATGAACTCAAACAGAGTATACATTTAATAAGGTTGCAATGCGAAAAAGAAAAAGCATAATTATTAGAGTATTTGAATTGTTTTATTATGTTGGCAAGCAAGAAGTACAATAAACGGGATAATCACCTCAAGGCAGGGCAATAAACAGTTTGATATGCCCGGCTCGTGGAAGGTAAGCCGTCCAGGAGCCTGGCATATCAAACTGTTTATGGCCCTGCCTCTCGGTGAATAATCACCGAGACCTTATATGATGATGTATGAGGTGAACGAACGAGTGAATGTTGTGGTGGTGTGTTCCCCCTCCCAGGAGGCCCTGATGGCAGCAGAGATCAGCTTTAAGAACATCAAGAGACACGACGTGCAGAAGATCGGCATGGCCTACATCAACCACCTGGTGGAGAAGGGGGACTATGACACTGCTGCCAGGTACCAGAAAACATATCCTATGTGTCTGAGTTAAAGTCTACACATATGTTATGTTATAATCATATTATGAAGGGCCGCTTAGATTGATATTTGTAATATCTGTATGTTGAGATCATTAAAACCGCCAGAATCCTACAGAATCCCATTTTCTATGATTCTTATGAAGAGAAATATAGAATAATAAACATGTTTCTCTCATCAGAAAATGCCAAAAGGTTCTTGGTAAAAACATGGAGCTGTGGGAGAATGAGGTGTACCGGTTCAAGACCATCGGCCAGCTGAAGGTGGGTCAAAGTCGCTTCTTCCATACTGTCACATGTTCTGCTGTCTCCATCCTCCATACTAGTGTTGCACGATAACAAAATTATGACTTTGATACGATACCTGTGCGAAAATACCTCGATACTCAATACTGAACCGATACCACGGTGAAAATCTAAAATATCTGGAAATTAGATGAATAGTGGTCCAGCTCGATCTCACTATGTTTTAACTTTCAGCAGCTTGGGCCTTTCCTGCTTTCTGAGCAAATTACGTTAATAAATGAATTCTAGAGATCCGAGAATTGTATTCCGATTGAGGCGTATTAATCTTTATAAAACGCCTCAATCGGAATACAATTCTCTGATCGGAATAGAATTCCATGCGGAATAGAAGAGGTGGTGTAGTCCTCGTATACACTTATTCCGATTGGTTTGGGGTGGGTGCGGCTACTTTTTAACTTAGAGAGATGGCATCAAGAGCTGCACTAATTCGCAATTGGTCCGTCTGTACTTTTATGAACACCAAACTAGACTGTCAAGGATAGTAGATTTTTTGCCTGATTCACGTCTCTCTTATCACTTCGCAAGTAGTCCGGTAACTTATGAACCCCAGCGTGTCCTGTTGCTAAGCGACGTCAACGACTTTGGCGGACAATTTCTCTGCTGATCAACACTACGAATGGTAATTGTAAAAAGACACACCGTGTGAAGATATTGTTTTGTTTTGGCAAGGAGCCGTGTAATAAGCGGGATAATGTATAGAATGTCGCCGGTCATTATCGAAAATAATACCCTTCAGGGCGATGCAAGACACCTCCGCTTCCCGTCGGGGTCCGGTTCGCCCTGTTGGTGTTCTGTACAACATTATCCATTACATATATCATTTAAGTCCAGACCAGCATAACGGTTGTGCGTGAGAGGCATACGGACGTACGCGTGCTACTTTTGTAAATGCCATATATATAGTAAATTCGGATTGCATGAAAGGAATAGATCTATTCTGATTAGAAATCTAATCAGATCAACTGTCAATAGCCCCGTTTACATGGACACTTCTGATCCGTTATATACACTCCATACTTCAATTCTCCCGTCTTTTTCTCCACAAGCCGAGGACTGTCGGCAAGCCCTTCCGAACCTGTCGCCGTCTCGTTGCGTCTCACTCTCACTCACTCAGTGAACTGCCTGATGCTGTTGTGTGCGAGCTGAGGGGCACGCCCACTGACTAGCCTCTGTGTGCAAGTATGACTGAGAGTTGATGCTGAGCTTGTGTATGTGCAAGTCCTTTCGTTCAAAGTATTTTTTTCTATCATATTTTCTCATTTTTAAAAAAATAAAAGTATTCTTTTTTTTCCCTAAAAGTATCGATACTAAAAAATGTGCGTATCGTACCGTTTTTTGCGGGTATCGTGATACCTTTCTAGTATCGGTATACCGTGCAACACTACTCCATATTGTAACATGTTCTGCTGTCTTCTCCCGCCATACTGTAACATGTTCTGCTGTCTCCTCCCTCCATACTGTAACATGTTCTGCTGTCTCCACCCTCCATACTGTAACATGTTCTGCTGTCTCCACCCTCCATACTGTAACATGTTCTGCTGTCTCCGCCCCCCAGGCCATCAGCCAGTACCTGCCCAGGGGCGATCTACGTCTACGACCAGCCATCTATGAGATGATCCTCCATGAATTCCTCAAGACCGACTATGAGGTAATGGGAGGGAGTGGGAGGCAGGGAGGGAGATGAAAAGATGGATGTATAAAGATGGAAGGAGGGATTGATGGGTGAACGATGGACAGATTATCATTTGATTCCTGTGGGAAAAGTCTTGGTGCAAAATAAATTAAAACCGTTTTTTCCTAACGAATCATCATATGTCCTTGATGGATGAATCGATGGCTGATGGACGCGTCTCCCCTCACAGGGCTTTGCCACGCTGATCCGGGAGTGGCCGGGGGAGCTGTACAACAACATGGCCGTCGTCCAGGCGGTGGGAGACCAGCTGAAGAAGGACCCCACCCACCGCACGCTGCTCACCACCCTGGCTGAACTGTGAGGAGCCTTTTGATCTCCTGAGTAGTACTCCCAACGCTGCCCTGGCCTGTACCAGCTCCTCAGGACACCGTGGTTATACCTGTTGTTGTGTTCACGCCATGGCAGGTACACGTACGACCAGCGCTACGACCGGGCACTGGAGATCTACCTGCGGCTGAGGCACAAAGACGTGTATCAGCTGATCCACAAACACAACCTCTTCGCCTCCATAGAGGACAAGATCGTTCTGCTCATGGACTTTGATAAAGAGGTAGCAGGACTGAAAACATATACACATCAGAAATAACAGTACATGGTACAGTACATACAACAGTACATAAGTCTCTGTTTCAGTTTTTTACTGCATACTGCAGTGTTCTAGAACCATGTTGAATTCTAGAACCCTGATGAATTCTAGAATACCAGTGTATAGCAGTGTTCTAGTAGGCATTGTTCCTGAATCCCTGCGTAACGAGGACCATTTGTGTGTGTGCATTGCTGTTTCCAGAAAGCCGTGGACATGCTCTTGGATAACGAAGACAAGATATCGGTATGCCCCTCTCCCATGGGTTGCTGTTGCTAAGAGTTAACGTTTCACTACTGTGGACTGATAGGCTCTCTCCTCCTGTCCACTGCAGACGGACCGAGTGGTGGAGGAGCTCAGGGACCGACCGGAGCTGCTCCATGTGGTAAACCTCTCAAACATACTACCGTCCTCTGATTGGACCGTTTCACATTGAGTCATTTAAGTGATTCTGGTATCCACAGTAACTTATAGCAAATGCAGGGAAGTAACAGGTGGCTGGTCGCAGCTCCACCCTAACGGTCCTACCTCCCACCCCGGCAGTACCTCCATAAGCTGTTCAAGCGCGACCACCACAAGGGCCAGCGGTACCACGAGCGACAGATCGGCCTCTATGCCGAGTACGACCGGCCCAACCTGCTGCCCTTCCTCCGGGACAGCACCCACTGCCCTCTGGAGAAGGTACGTTAGCATCACAACGCCCTGTTTCTCCAGCTCATCTCGTCACAGTGCATTCTGTTACTCAGGCTAAACATCATAACGCCCGGTGACTCCGTCAAATCATATCACAGTACGTCCATTTACTCATTCTAAACCTCTCACTGTACGTTCTGTTTTGCAAGGTAAAACCATCACCTTAGTTCTGACTCAAGCTAAACGGACGCTCCTAGCTCACTTCCTCTTCCTGGATCTCCCTTCTCCCCTCCTGTCCCTCCATCTCTCCATGTCTCTCCATCCCCAGGCTCTGGAGATTTGTCAGGAGAGGAACTTTGTGGAGGAGACGGTCTTCCTGCTCAGTGAGTACAGGCCGCTGGGCTCCAGTTGGTCCTTTACCATTAGAGCTCTACAATGACGGTCACTGGAACTTGGTGTGACATGGCTGACCCTTGACCCCTGACCCTCAGGCCGGATGGGGAACTGCAGGCGGGCACTGCAGATGATCATGGAGGAGCTGGGCGACGTGGACAAGGCCATAGACTTCGCTAAGGAGCAGGACGACTCTGAGCTGTGGGAAGACCTCATCTCGTACTCCATAGACAAACCACGTACGTTTCCTCCGTCTTTGTTCAGCTCATTGGATTGGTCAGCAGTAGATGAGTTCAGCTAAAGTTGAAGTGGAGGCTGGGGATAATCAAAGCATCCAATCAAAAAAAAAAAATGAAAGACTATTACAAACAGTTTCACATATATACTGTAAGTGCTTTTTCAATTTTCATTATATAGCTGCTTTAAAAACAGTGTTTTTGAAGTGCTTTCGCAAAACATAAAAACAAAACACTGGTTGAGTACTCGCTCACAAGTGGCTGTGGATACATATGCCTGCTGAACGTCTAGCAGTGAGCAGTGATTCCTAGTGTGTGAATCACTGTCTATTCTGCAGCATTCATCACGGGTCTGCTGAATAACATCGGGACCCACGTGGACCCCATACTACTGATCCACCGCATCAAGGAGGGCATGGAGATCCCCAACCTCCGGGACTCCCTGGTCAAGATCCTGCAGGACTACAACCTCCAGGTGAGAGGAGGGGGCCACTAAAGACCTCCTCCATCCAGCGGCCATATTGGTTTGCTGGGTAGGGAAACTCTTTGGAAAGCAGGACGACTCAATCAATTATTTTAGTTACGACATTACCCCACCCAAGAAGCATATAGAATGCATTTTCATTAAGTTTACATGTTTCCCCAAACAAGAAGACAAGAAGGGTTCCCCTACCAAATAGCCAATGTGGCCACCAGGTGAATATCAGTCTGTTTTGCTTTCTGATTCGGCATCTATTACACTCCTAACTTTCACCAAATCTTCCCTCTGGGTTTGGGGGGGTTTCCCCATGTCCTTTTAGGTGGTTTAGGGTTGAGAATTGTCTTATAATGTGGGCCAGTGAAGCCTTTTGCGAGTAATGATGATTAAGGGCTTGGCGAAGAAGCCAACACCTAACATCACCTCCATCTGACTTGTGGTCCGTCTACCCACCATGGACAAAACTCACACCAGTTCACTAACGACCCGTCCCGACCAATGATAATGTTTGATTAATGATTTGAGGAGGTTTGCGGCACCACTTCCTGACCACAGATGTTGTTTTCCTGGGTATAGATCCTGCTGAGAGAGGGCTGTAAGAAGATCCTGGTGGCTGATTCCCTGTCCCTGCTCCAGAAGATGCACCGCACCCAGATGAGGGGGGTCCGTGTCGACGGTGAGGGCAGAGCTCATGTTGGGACCCTTTTTTGTTTTTGCCATAGGTGGCGCCAAAGACAACAAAACAGGTCTTCAATATTGCCACTTGTACTAAAATAACTAACATAAAAGATCATAACTCTCATACCATAAATAACTTAGGCATAACATCATTCATGGATTGTATTTATTTAAACAGGCAAGGCACTTGATACATTTGTCATTAAAGATGCCGTGTGTAGGAATTACTGCCATCTAGCGGTAATTTGATTGGTGTTCTCCAACACTGTAGGGGAAGCTACGGTGTCCTGTGCTGGCCTGTAAGGTGCGAATAGGTACCTTTTGGAGGTCATCATCTATGACAGCATCGAGTAGCCAATTGTCTATTGACAAGGTTCCTTGATAGATGCATTAATTGTATTTAGTTATTGTAAAACTAAAGGTAATAGTTTACAAGACAAAACATAACATCTGGGCTTCTCTAAAAACATGGTGAGCTCGGTTGAAGAGGATCCGCGCTCTATGTAGATATAAAGGGCTAATGGTGGTAGGGAAACGAAAAGACAATGATCCTTATTTTCATGGGATTATACACTAATTAAAATTATTATATTAAGTCATGCCACAAAATTGTAGACACTGCACCTTTTAATGAACAAAACTATCATAACCAAAATAACTAACGTCTTCCTGATTCTTAACAGATGAGAACATCTGTGAGGCGTGTCATGGGACCATTTTACCGTCAGGTGGGTTACGTGTACCTACTCTATACTTTGTCAATCATTTCCCGGTGGGTGGTCCTGTGTTCATGCTGTGTCTCTGTGTTGTAGACATGGCCCAGCCCTTCAGCGTGGTGGTCTTCAACTGTAGACATATGTTCCACAAGGAGTGTTTACCTTCTTCCGGAACCGTGAGTACCACAACGCGACTCCCTGCCTAACGGCCAATGGACCAATAGGAATACTCCATCAAGCTAGGGAAGGACGAGGTCTCCTTCTGTGTGTCCTTCCCTATTGCCTTTGCTTCCCCCTATCTTATGTATTTCCCTACCTCCTTGAAAATCTCCTTCCCTGAATCCTTTCCTATCGCCTTTCCTATCACACAACCACACTGGTTTACAATCAAATAGTCTGGTAGGCTGAAATCTATTGGTCACTTTGGTGCAAGGTAGGGCTGGGCGATTGATTGAATTTCGTTCTCGATTTCGATTTTAGCGTCTAACGATCACGAAACTAATATAATCTATTTTTTGATATATATATATATATATATAGATATATATAGATAATTTATTAAATGTTTTATAGAACGTGCAGAACAGCTGGATGCATATCTGTACATTATTTTAGATTTGAACATTTTCTTTTGACCATTGTGTGTATTTTTTTCAGGTGAAATTTCAAAGTTCTCAGTTACAAAGTGTTTTTGGGAGAGACATGCTGAATAAATATATCATGTTTTCAAACTCAAAAATAACTCGTTTGAATAATCGTGATTTCAATATTGGCCAAAATAATCGTGATTATGATTTTTTCCATGATCGAGCAGCCCTAGTGCAAGGTGATGTCTATAGCCACACGTGACTTCCCTTTGCACTTGGTTGCCGGTCTCTAACTGGTGCCAGGATAAATTTTGCTGTGGCACCTGAATTTATGTTCCATGATCAATAAAGTAATATCTTATATTATTGCAGATATTCAAGCAATGCCTAATATTCCTTGAGTTGTTTTTTTACTTTTACTCATAAAGTTGATTTTTATGATTATTATTCTGAGCCATTGGTTACGAGGAAGCTGTAACTATGGCAAACGTGTGTTAACAGATTCCTGCAGTCCAGTTCTGCAACATCTGCAGTGCCAAGAAGAGAGGTCCTGGGAGTGGAATACTCGACATGAAGAAGTGATAGTTGCTCAAGCTAATGCTAATTCTACTGCTAAGGCTAATGATAAGTCTACCCCTACCAACAGTATTTATATTGTTAATACCATTGATTTTACCTCCACACACTGCGTCCTTTCATGAATAAAGACCATAATAAATCTGGTGTAGACTTAAACTATTGCAGATCATTTTTTATTAGGGTTTTATGTTACTAAACCGTTGCACTATGTGATGCTTGTTCTTTCTGCTTGCCTTAACTTATGTATGTATGCAATGACTGCAAGTTGCAGAATAAAGATTACAAAAAATGCAAAAAATATTTGTGTCTCTTCAGGCAACATCGTTAAGCTGCGATTTTGTTTGTGTTACCTGCATTTGTGTTTGTGTGTTTTTAGCTTTACATTTGAATAACTTGGTGGTGTAACCTAACCATATTGATGACCATAACTTGATTATTACATCGATTATTATCCATGTGTTATTGTCATTGAAGGGGGGGGACCATTTTTACCTTAATGACCTAGTTATTCAACATTGACCATAATAAACCATATTCATTCGATTAATATTGCTATTATGCTCATTGTTTAGCTGAAGGGAGAAACTAGTTAACTAACTGAAGTGAATTACCCCCCCCCCCCCCCCCACCCCCATTTCAGTATCTCAGGGATAGCACGTCACCTCCGCCGCTCGCCACCGGAAGTAGGGTTAATTTTTATTCACAGGAAAAAAAACACTCAGCTGTTGTTGGAAAAGAAAACATCCAAGTGAGTTTTATTCAAGCACGCCATTGTTTCTTCCACATATGTTTCTATTGCAATTAGAACTAGCCAGATCCAATGCTTAAGACGCATATTGTGCTCGTATTCACTTGAATCCTATTTAGATTGTTTTGTTGCGGGCTAGCCGGGGCTAGCGTTAGCTTCCCATCACTGTTGACTTCCATGCTAGCACATTAGCCACTCTTAGCTCGCTTCGTAACTAGCTATCACTGCTGGTGCATCTGTAGTTTTTGTGATAACTCTTAAACGCTCCCCCCAAAACGATATAACATATATTCAAAATGGAACCAATGTTTTATGATTCTATAATCCACAGTGTGCGCATCATTTATGTTAACATCACATCGTAGTAACGCAGCCTGCGAGTCCTTTTTTAGATACGATGTATGTGTTATGACGTCAAATGTAAGCATATGTTGCTGGTTGTGTGAAAACAAAGTTTATATATGTCGTCGGTGGGATGATTTAAGAAAGTATTATCTATCATTTCTTGTAGGCCATTGTTGTAGTCTGTGAAAACTGTTGTTATTTGTGTTTTTTCATCATCACTACTCATTTTCATATTGAAGATTGATTAAACACAACATTATTCCATGAACTGTAGGGATAGACATACTTATGAATGTCTTATCTTTACTAATATTTCCATAGAATGCCTGCTTCCAAGAGGAGCTCAGAGTCCCACAGCCCCCAGGCTAAGATGATGAAGCTGGAGGTGGATGACGAGGCTACTCCAGGTGAATATAACAGCTCACTTAAAGCAGAAGATGAACATGAGGGGGCAGAAGATGCACATGAGGGGACAGTACCTCCATGGACCAAGAATAAAGATCCTCCAACAGCAAAGGAGGAAGACGAGGAGGTTGCGTCTTTCCTCCAAGAATTCAAACCGAGCCCTCGTCAGAACGACTCTGACCCTCCTCTTAAAAAAGCAAAGCTCTTTATCGCCACAAGTGCCTCCTCTGGAACGGGCTCACCACAGAGCATTGAGTCCAAGTCCTCTCAGAAGAGACCAGCCAGCACAGAACTTTCCAGAACTGCGTCCTCCGATTCGGACGGTGAGACGCAGACAGATGCTGGTGACTTGTCCCTGTGCGTCACAAAACACCACAACCGAGCCAAGCGTGCCGCCACCGAAATGCTGGTGGATCAATCGGCCGCCAGACAGACGCTAGACGACGGCAGGCCTCCTTACCCAACAGTAATGGACCACAACTACGGCAGGTCCTCAGAGGGTTCCAGTGACAGCAGTGTTCTGGACGAGAGCGCCAACACTGAGACTGAAGTAAACGTGAGCTCCGCCACTGATGCAGAGACCACGCAGTATATCAATAGCACATCACTACCATTGTTACAGGCAATGCCGTACTCTGTTATACAAAGTACACACCCAGCAGTAGAAGCCAGGAGACATGAAGGTGAGGAATCTACAAGGTCAACTGCTGAAGCAGGCAGCAGTACAGAACATGTAAATAGCAGACCAAGTGCAAAGCATGAAGAACATAAAACAGAGGATTCCTCAGAAAGAACCAGCAGAGAACCAGACAGCCAGAACCACATTGATGGGAAAATTTTAGAACCACCGCCACCAGCAGAAACATCGGACCCCAGCTCCAGTGACAGAAACCTAAATGTTATAGCTGAAGTAAATATGTTTGCCAGTCAGTCAGAAGAAAGATGTGGAGGTTTAGTAGAGCTAGAGGTTATTACGTATGAAGCAGAGGAGACCCAGGACCCTGCCCCAGAGGATCTGAAGCAAGAAATACCGTATAAAAGGGAGGCAGAGGAACGGAAGCAACAGGATGTTACTGAGCGAACTGCTGTCACAGAGGCCGCAAAAAAGACGGGGATAGAATTTGGTCCATCATCCAATCAAAATGACCAGGAACAGGCGATTGCAAGTCCCAGTGAAGGGAGTTTGACACCAGCCAGAACCCTGGGCCCGCAAGAGACTAAAGATGAAGCCCAGATTAAAACAGAAAAGACCCCAAAAGCTGAGCCAATACTCCCCGACCCGACCGAACCCGGCAGGGAAGAGACGTTAGCTAACTGTTGTGGAGTTCACCAAGTGGCCGAGAATCTCGGGAGCCCGCCTGGCATCCAGGCTGACCTAGCTGAAGAGATCAGGATTGTACCAGTGGCTGAGGAATCCATCGCTGCTCCAGAGAGCGCCGCTGAGGTACAGTTGGTCCATGGCGTCCAGGAACCCGATGACAGAACGGTGTCCAGCTCCTCTGAGGTTTTAGTTACAAACAGTGAAGAACATGTGGGAAGAACGGTGTATGAACGTGTGACTGTACAAGAGCCAGAAATCACCTCCAACCTTGGTTCTGCAACTTCATCACAGGGAATGTGTGAAGTGGCCCCTGCTGAGGATACACAACCTGAGGTTATGCAGAGCGTCCACACCTCCACAAGTACTTATAGTGGTGTTTCAGCACAGTTGACTCTTACGAATCCTGACAGTAGACAAACAGAGTATGAGTGTGTATCTGAATGCGTCACTGTACAAGAAACTCCAAACCTGGTTTCTACGACAACAGACACACCACCCACTGAGAAATTGGAACCGGATGGGACCCAGCACCTTGATGTCACACCAGGTACTTCTAGGGACGGCCCAGAACTTCTACCTGATACTTACAGTGGGGTTATAGCTGACTGTGTGGATGGTGGAGAGGTTCAACCACAGGTCACCCTGAGTTCTTCGACAGCAAACCTAGGAGAGAAGACAAACGAGGTTATCAGTGAGGCTACAATGGAGGAGGAGGTGAGCCTGAAGGTTGACGATGACAGTGCAGTCCCAGGTGTATCTTCTCATGGTCCGGACCATATGGTGGTTCAACCATTGAACAGTGAGGCCCAAGATAATGCAAATGTGGAATCTACAGCAACATTGGTGATAACCAGCACTTTGCCAACACCAGGTATGCTACATTTTGAGGAGGCCAGTACAGATTTATCAATTTCAACAACTGTACCATCTGTAAATGAAAACAATGAAGTTGTCTTTGAATGTTTAGCTGAAACATCTGTTAATATGTATTCTACAGCAACTGATGACCAGATACATGGACATGCACAAGTTATAATGGAAGGTGTTCTACACAGGGAAACCCATTCAGCTGATAACGGGAGTGTAGATGTAGACACTAGAGTTTCACAACAGGTCAGGATGAATGCTGTTAGTAAGGAAGGAGAAACTATAATCTCTGAATATGTACATGAACAAAAGACTGGGATGAACAGAATGTCAAAAGAGATTTCCCTCACCGCACCTTCTGACAAGTTGGCGGACAAGGAGATCCAGAGGTTTAACGATGACTACACCGGTATGTCTAGTGAGGCTCCCAAACATCTGACACTTTCAACCTCTGATTGTGCTCCATATATGGAGATGACTGAAACCAAGCCACATCTTTTCAACCAAGCCCTGGAAAATGAAAATCAAGAGCAGGAGGAACAAAGTACGGGCACGTCGAAAGATGGAGCTAGCCAGCTGATCAAATATGAAATGGTTGCTCAAAGTATTCCTGTCCAAAGCCCTGAGATGGCAGCAATGAGCATGACCGTGCCATCACAACAAGTAGCAACTCCATTTCCCAACAAGGAGATTCAAACTCAGAAAGAAGTCATGGCTATAATGGACAAACACCTATTGATTGCAAATTCTCAAGGAAATCTAAATCAAGGCAAAAGTTTTGAGGATGTGATTACCACTGAATCCAAGGCTGCCCCAGAGGCTGAGTCATACGAAGTCATGCACACTACCAGCACACCAGAGGAAATGCATGAGCAGGAAAAAAAAGGGCGTGGAGGAGAACCAGGAAACCATAGTGGTATTGAACATACCCCCACTTACGACAAGGAAGAAGAAGCGGATAAGTATGATAAGATGGCAGCAGATTTGCAAACCGCAACCACAGATGGTGTGCCTAACTTCATAACTGCAGCAGAACAGCAAATCCAGGTGTTTCATGAAGAACCAATCGCTGCGGTAAATAATGTTGAAGAAGGATATTTGATTTCCAATGCTGAACTTCTGGATAAGGACTCTACAACGGAAGCAGTAGCCTACGTGACATCGGGTGACAAGGAAGAAACGACATCAGTGGAGGAGAAATCGCACTCTGTCCGTGAAGATTTACAAGAAGGGGCTGGATGTGTCATTGATGAGGTTGAGGTTAATGCGTCACTCAGTTCCACAATAGGTCAAGGTCAGGCACAGGTTAACAGTGACGTGATTGTATTGGTCTGTGATCAACCAGAGGGCCTTGAAGTCGTTGAGTCTTCCACTGTAAATAAGCCTGATGCGGAGGATGTCACTGAGCAGATGGAGACCGTCTTTCAGTCAGAAGGGGAGCCAAAAGATTTCCAGGTTGTGTATGAAGCCATTAGTAGCCCAGAGAGCACCATAGACGAGGAGGTCGGTGTTGTGTCAGGAATCATTCGGATACCCAATGTGTCGAAGAAGGATACCCAAGTGGTGGAAGTTCATTCTGCTGCCATCTCTGCAACAAGCGAGGTAAACGTACGGTTAATTCCCGTACAAGAGGCCGATGAGCATATCAATGGAAAAACTCCAGCCTGTCTCCCAGACAGCCAATCAGACATGGATAATATTGAAACGATGACGTGTGAGGAAACTGCAGAGAGTTCTTATGTGTTGCCCATTGAGCACACCAACGGTGCGGCAGACATGGGAGATGTTCTTATGGTCGCCACCAGCGATGAAGTCGCAGAGCCTAACATCCAAAAAACAGAGGCCATGGCAGATGTTTTGGAGATCACCAGCGACAACGTCCCGGAGCCTAACATCCACACAACAGAGGCCATGGCAGAAGTTTTGGAAGAGACCACCAGCAAAGACATCAAAGAGCAGAACATCCTAAACAGAGAACAGAGGCTAGAGGGACTAATGGTGACCACCGGCAATGAAGTCCCGAGGCAGAACCTCCTAACCACAGAGGAAAGGAGAGAGGTTCCCGTCTTGACCACCAGTGACGGAGTCTCGGAGCCGAGGTTCCAGAAGTACAAAGAGATTGGAGAGGTGCTGGTTGTTGCCACCATTGACCACATCCCAGAGATAAACATCCAAAACACTGAGGAAATGGGAGAGGTTCCCATTGTGACTACCAGCGACAAAGTCCCAGAGCAGAACATCCAACATGCAGAAGAGATTGTAGATGTTTTTGTGGAGACCACTAGCAATCACATCCCGGAGCAGAGCTTCCAAAAGACGGTAAAGATGGCAGAGGCACTCGTCGTTGCCGATAGTGAGAAAATACCAGAGCGTAACATCCAAAAGACTGAAGGAATGGGAGGTGTTTTGGTGGTGGCCACCTGTGACAATATTCTGGAGCAGACCATGCAACAGACTGAAGGAATGGGAGATGTTTTGGGTGTTACCACCTGTGACGATATGCCAGAGCCGACCATAGAACAGATGGAAGGAGCACCAGAGTCCGTAGAAATGCAGAAGGACAACCGACTTCAAGAACTGTCCCAGGTGACACCGATCGCCACATCGATGGCCCCAAGTGAACCAACACCTGACAGTTTGTCTCAGGAGGATGTCATGGAGTCCCTCACTGTCCCAGAGAGTCCTGATCAAGCAGACATCATCACCCAGGCAGCAGCAGCCTCTGGCCTCAACACATCGCTGTCGGAACACTTGAACTCAGACGGGCAGATGGTAGAAGCTGACCAGGTGTTGAATCTAAACGGAGCCTCTCAGAGCCTCTATTCTGCCATCGGCGTCCATCAGTATCAACCCATGGAGCAGAGCACCGTGACAGGTTCAAATGAAGAAGCAAGAGAAGATATGGAGGTCAGGTCTTCAACAAATACTTCGCCAGTGGCACTGCTGGAGAACTATATTCCATCAGCTCCAAATCCTGATCAGCAAGAGGAGCAATCTGCTGAGAAAAACCTAGATGCCACTGAGCATGACATGGAACCTTCTGCTGTCTGTGAAACACAAATGACAGCCTATGAGAACGCAAGTGTTGACATGACTAGGGGCGTAGAGACGAGCATGGACAATGCAGATTCTGATATGCAGATTTTGGTTGACATAGAGCTCGGCCACCAGGTCGAGGTACAGGATGAGAGCGAAATGGAAGACCCAGATCTTGTCATAATAGAAAAGTCACAATTAGCAGCGGAAATGCCTTCATTGGAAGTAGAAAATGGGGGAGAGAAGAGCCCCATCATTAAGGCAGACAGTACCTCAACTATCGCAGACGGCACCACAAGTAAAATCACCACAAGTAGCACAGACAAAAGCGTTCAGAAGGCAGAGGAGACCAACAAAACCAGCACGCCAAGCATCATTCCCGATCCAAAGGCAGAAGTGACTGTGGAAAAGCCCAAGAAGCAACAGATGAACACACAGGCCAGAACCAAAGCCCGCCTGGCTGCACTCGCTGAGCAGAAGGCCGCTGCCTCAAAGAGGGCGGCCCAGAAGCAGCAGCTCAACCTCCTGGCGCTGTGTGAGGAGATCGCAGAAGACATTGCCACGGACAGCATGCTATTGAAGAGGATCGAGGAGGAAAAAATTGCTGCCGCCGCCAAGATAGAAGCCTTGAAGAAGGAAAGCCGATCTGTTGAAATGCAGGAAGCCATCGTTGTTCCTCCTACTCCTGCTGGATCCCAAGCATCTTCTACACCTGTCAACACCACCGACGGGGCCGAAGCCGCAAAGCCCACCACTGCCACCACCATCAACCCCCCAGCAGAGCCAGCTACCGCCAAACCGGTAGTTCCAGAACCACCCAAAAGAAGGTTCTTCGTCAGCCAGATCGTTGTTCCCCTTAAAGCCCACGAGAAGAAGAAGCTGACAAGGTACCAGCGGCTACGACAGGTAGAGCTTCAGCGCGAAAAGATGTCCTGGACTCGTGTGAAGAAGCTCAAAACTGACCAAGCACATCAGATGTTGTTTTCGGATATTGATTTTGATTCTTCTAATCCGTTTCTAATGCCTCCTGTGGCGACACCTTCGACTCCCATAGCTAATAAGCCCAGCGCAACTTACACAAGTACAGCCTCAACCAGCGCTTCAACAATCAGCGCTCTGCCTGCTATGCCTCAGGTCCCTGATGCTGCTGTTGCCAAACCGGATCAATCCAAGACACCAGAGCAATCTAAGGCAGTGACTACACCAGACCTGCCTCTGGTGGTTACGACACCAGACCCGTCTAAGGTGGTGGCGACACCGGAACCATCTAAGGCAGACCAAAAGGTGACAGCCACTAAAACAGACCAAAAGGTGACGGCAACTCCGGCAAGGCCAGGGAGACCGCGGCGGGAGGCAGCATCACCGAAAGTTGATCCTGCCAAGGTTGTAAGTTCCAAAGTGGAGACAAAGAAGACTGAACCACCCAAAATAACTTCGGCTAAGGGGCCAACGCCTAAAGTAACCCGATCATCCACCAGAAAGACCCTTCCAGCCAAACCTCCTCCCATGCCCAACGGTATGAATTCTCAGAAGGCAAAATCTGAGGTGGAGTATAAACCATACAGACCCCGGCCCAAGTACACTTTTGAGGACTTTGAACTGGATGATGACCCACCTCCAGTAGTCCAAAGAAGACCCATGCCTCAACAAAGGCCTGGACAGCAACCAGGCCCAAGCCAGCAGTCCACCTCCAACACTCAAGTTAGGCCCACGTCTCAGTCCACAAACCCCACAGCTCAATCTAGAACGACACCTCCATCAAGACCCATGTTCTTTTCACAGTCTAAGCTACAGGGGACACCTGTTAGGCAAGCCTCAAGCCAGTCAAAGCCTGTGACCTCAACTCCAGTTATGTTAAAGCCGACGACTTCAACTCCAGTTCAGTCAAGGCCTGCAATTTCATCTACTGTTCAGTCAAAACCTCTTACCACAACAGCTTCCCAGTCAAAGCCTGTTGCTATCACCACTTCCCAATCAAAGCCCACAACTTCAGCTACTGGTCAGCTGAAGCCCGCCACTTCAAACGCATCCCAATCCAAGCCGATGACTCCTACCGGTCAGTCAAGGCCTGTCACATATAAGGCTCCCCAACTAAAACCTTTCCATTCAACTGTTGCTCAGTCCAAACCGTCCATTGCAGCTGCCCCACAGTCGAAGACCACAATTGCTGCAGCAACTCAGCCCATTTCTGCTGTTCCATCTAAACCGACCCTGAAGGTATCGGACACCGTTGGTTCGGTACCAGGCAAGGCCATTCCCTCTGGACCCCCTGCGCCCCAAACACCACAACCCACGGCGGACCAGGCGCCCAAGCCTCAGCCTGGCTCTCCTAAAGAAGAGCTGGAAGTGAAACCTGCCGTGGAGACCCCATTGTTGTTACCTGCCATTCCACAGCCTAACGTTTCCATGGAGACACTGAGCGTCCAACCCCCTGCTATACCACACAACGTCAAACACCAGGTAACTGCTTAGATTAAAGTTCCTAAACATTTTTCAATCCACTTAAAAGACAATGATGATGATATTGACCTAACTTAACCTATTGAATGTCTTTTGAGTGTTTTTGGTTTTGATTGATCTTTACTCCTCTCCTGCTCCTTCCCCCAGGACTCCACCGATGAGGTGTCTCCTCCCCCTCCATCATCTTTACCTCCGCCGCAGAAGCAGCAGACGTCTTCAAACATGATGGAGCCGAAGGAAGAGAAGGCTGAAGGTTTGTGTTAAACACCTTCACCCAGCCACCATACCATGGCTTTTATCTGATGTCATGAATGAGCTCAAGTGTAGATGCCTCTTCCTAAATGGATTGATTTGGTTTGTAATGTTCCAATCTTGAATAACCACTGCAGGAAATAGTGATTCAGCACTGCTGCAAATAGTCAAAGGCCTAGAATAGCTCAACAGTTGATACTAGCTAATCAGTCTTGCTATTGAATGTCAGAGAAATGAAACAGCTTGGCTAACCGCCAAGGAAAGCTTTTATTGGAAAAATGTATCTGCAATGTTAGTGTTTATTGTATTGCATTATGGTATAGCCTTATGTGATCCAACAATCATCTCAAATTAAACATACTCCAAATAAGATAAACATATTGTCCATCGTTTCAGTCAAATCTCCACCGCCCTCGCCCATGAAAGCCTCCCCTCCTGATGAGCAAGCGGAGGCTTCCAAGCCTGCGGAGAAGACCCCGGCCCAGCCTTCTGAACAGTGAGCCCTGAACCCCCTCCATCTGCTGAACCAGCAGCACTCTGTTACGTCCAAATGTGGCAGCTCAGCTACCATCCACTCTGTCTTATCGATATGTTGCAGCTAAACTACCATCCACTCTGTCTCAACCATGTGTTGCTTCTAAATGACAAGCCGCTCTGTTATATCCATAAGTTGCATCTAAATGACCAGCCCTTCTCTGGTATACCCATGGGTTACATCCAACCACTGTAACATCCATAGGTTGCATCTAGATGACCTGTGTCAACGGCCGTTTCCCCCCACAGCAGGGTGGCGAAGGCAGAGAGCAACACCACTCCTCTCTCGGAGGCGGCCCTGCAGAAGGAGGTGAAGAAGCTGAAGGATACGGACAAAGATGGCAGCCAAACCATCATCGTGAGTCCCATGCTGCGTTATAGTCCAACCCTGTGTGTTTTATCTTCTTAATTAACTAGGAGCTATGGATGAGCTATCCCACAATTTACCCCCTGCCAGCCAACAACAGACCGTCCATAGCCCCCACCCCGTCCATAGCCCCCACCCCATTGTTTCGCACAAGCTACAAGCGGTTCACACCTCACCAATATGAGGCCAAGCAACACGGGACCGCAAGACGACTGGAAACAAAGCATGCATTCTAGATAGTTGATACAAAGCTCTGGTGTGTGGCGTCTGCATCCTGCCTGGGTGAAAATGCTGGGCGGCGTTTTTTTTCGTATGTATGGTGTCTCCGTTATGCCTTGGTGAACATGCTTGGGTGCGTTTGTTTTGTATGTATGGTGTCTCCATTAAGCCTCGGTAAACCTGTGAACATGGGGTGCGTTTGTTTTGCGCTGCAGGACGCGGGGCAGAAGCACTTCGGGGCGGTGGCCTGCAGTGTGTGTGGGATGCTGTATTCTGCTTCCAATCCCGAGGATGAAACCCAGCACATCCTCTTCCACAACCAGTTCATCAGCGCCGTCAAATACGTGGTGAGAGAGGGGGGTTGAATCTTTCGCCATCACACGACTCGCTTTAGTTTATTTGGATCAGGATTGGATTCAAAACGATTCCCGATTCAAGATCAATTAGCGATTCAGTACATGGGTTTAATTTACAGATATTCTCCGGTCTGCTGAGCGCTTGTATATAATGTATGAGATGTCTTTTTTTTATATTGTAAAAGGTTATATCAACCTAGTACAATAATATAAACCTAGAATAAAAAACTAAGACAAAAGGGGAAATAAATGATAATGTAATTGACTTTTGGAAATTGTGAATTGATTCAGAGTTTTATAAAATAAGAACCACGATTCTTGCCTGCGTGTGACTTCCACACAGTCCAATCTCTGAACTCTTGATCTATAAGAGCAGTATGTATTCATATGATATTCCTAACAACTTGTTGTGTGGGTTTGATAATGAAGGGTTGGAAGAAGGAGAGGATCCTGGGAGAGTATCCGGACGGGAAGATCATCCTGGTCCTCCCAGATGATCCCAAGTACGCCCTGAAGAAGGTAAGTCTGGCCCACCCCTTTCCCCTCACTAAACGCTAGCTTGGCTAACCCTGCTAATCGCTAGCCTGGCTGCCTAGCTAGCCTAGCTGACCCTGCTAATCACCAGCCGGGTTTTACTCGTCAATATTTATCGAACCACAATGACCTGAAGATGCATATATATCAAACATTCTCAAGGGAGTCTAGTATAGTCTAGTGCCTAGGGTGTTTTTCTCCCAGCCAGAAGGCAACGGGTTGAGCCCCGATGTCCAAAGATTAAACTATTGACATCTCGGAGCAAGATGACCCACTAACCCACCACCTCTGCCTCAGGGACATGCATCTGGACTCACTGCCTAGCGCTTTGGATAGAAGCAAGTGATACATCCTTGATATATATGGCGTTGACTTCATACTGTGTGTCTGCTTCAGGTGGAGGAGATCAGGGAGATGGTAGACAACGACCTGGGCTTCCAGCAGGTGGAGACAAAGTGTCCGTCCCAGACCAAGACCTTCCTGTTCATCTCCAACGACAAGAAGGTGGCCGGCTGCCTCATCGCAGAGCACATCCAGGAGGTACCACTTTTTATGGGTTTTCTCAGCCTTATTCAAGGCAACCACATAATCATAAACAGATATCAACAATATGATTGAAGATGGCTAATAATCTACAAACGAGACGTATAGTACATCAAATATAAAAATACTCGCCGAAGTTATGTGTTTCTTGTGTTCGAAAAGTAGAAGTTCAGTGGGAGATAGTGTGCCGCCATTTTGGATCCACCAGGAAGTGTCCATCTCTTTACCGTGTGTGTGTGTGTGTGTGTGTGTGTGTGTGTGTGTGTGTGTGTGTGTGTGTGTGTGTGTGTGTGTGTCAGGGCTACCGGGTGATCGAGGACCCGCCCCCACAGGGCTCGGAGAAGGAGCAGGTGATGTTCGAGCGCCAGAGGGCGTGGTGCTGCTCGTCGACGTCGGAGCCCGCCATCTGCGGCATCAGTCGTATCTGGGTGTTCAGTATGATGAGGAGGCAGGGCATCGCCTCGCGCATGATCGAGTGCCTCAGGTTAGTGTCTATATATGACAGATGTTGACGCAGTAGAGGTCTGTCTTATTACACTGACAGGTCAGAGCTAGTTAAGGAAATGTGGCCGTGGGACCTTGTGATGTTGGCTTGTTTAAGCAGACTCACCTGGAAGAGTTTGACGGGACTCTTGGGCTTGGTGAGCCTGCACACCTGTCGCACATTGAGTATCAGTGTGCGACAGGTTAAACCAGCCATCTCCACACACACTCGGGTCAGCGGAGCACCTTTGCCATGTTCCTTAACACAACTTTAATAACAAATCGGTTTTAACACTACCAGTACTTGTTTGATGGTAATATATAATATACTTTATCTGATACATAGGTTAATGTATGTATCAAGCTTGATGCATTTCATGTATTTTGTGATTCACTTCAAGACTATAGGGGAACCTTTTGATATGTGGTTAGGGAACTGTATGGTTACCCACACCTCTGTCCCCCCCCTCTGTGTTGTGCATCAGGAACAACTTCATCTACGGCTCGTGTCTGGGCAAGGACGAGCTGGCCTTCTCAGACCCCACGCCGGACGGCAAGCTGTTCGCCACGCGGTACTTCGGAACATCGCGCTTCCTGGTGTACAACTTTGTTAGCGGCACGAGTTCCTCAGAGCCCAAGACTGCCGCCGTGTGACCAGATCCAAGATAACGGTAACCATAGCGATCTGGGACGACGGGATGTCCGACCACGGGACTCGACAAGGACTTGTCTCACCGTTCACCCCCTGACGAGTTAGCTCGTTAACCACAGAGCCAATCACAAATGACTGGACACTGCTCCTATTGGGTTTCAATCTCAGGTTGAAAAGCAACAAGCTGTTGTTAAACAAAATTCACAATTTAGTTTTAGCCCTTCGCCCCCACACTATATTTTCTTTAGAATTTAAGTTGACATTATTTTCATTAAAAATTATACGTTTTACACGCATGACTCGACAGCAATAGAACACAAAGAACATCTCTCTTGTTTGGTATCCACTTTAACGTTCACTTTTAATTTGATTTGTCAAACTAGGGAATACGGCAGCATTGACTGCTAGAGACTGTAGGGGTTAGTCAAAACAATAAAGTCGCACACATTTGAGAACCTTCTGGGCCTTCAAGGTAATCCTCCCTACAGTGAAGACCCAGCGTCACCTTATTGGCAAGGGATGTTGGGGTACATGGTTCACGATTGGTCGGTTGGATATTGGGGGTGTGGTTACAGCAGTGGGTTTTGGTTATTGCAGCGGATTTAAATCCAACTGCCCCTTTAGACGTGTCTATTGGCTGAAAGCTAGATTACCGCATATATCAATCTGGCGTACTGTGCACGTTGTTACTTGTTGGGAGGCGTAAGACCAGATAGAAGATCTCACTTTAGCACACGCTGTTGCTGTTGTGAAACGTAAACGCTGCACTATGCACACAATCAGCCACCGTGCTAGCACTTTAGCACAAGGCTACACATCCCTCTCACTGTTTTGAAGGAAGGCGTTTCTCTGCTGAACGGAACCAAAGCTATCTGCTAAGCTAGCAACCCGCCCACCGGGAAACTGCCAGCTGCCACTCCCCATAATATCAAAAGGTTGTTTTAAAGGTCCCATGACATGAAAATCTCACTTTATGAGGTTTTCTAACATAAATATGAGTTCCCCTAGCCTGCCTATGGTCCCCCAGTGGCTAAAACTTGCGTTTGGTGTAAAACGAGCACTAGCTGTTCTGCTCGCCTTTGAAAAAACTGAGGCTCAAGCGCGCTGATTTGGAATGTCTGCCAGTCCAGCCAAAGGGAAACATCTTCTGAAGTAGTTCAAAATACACATTGAACGTGGACATGATCATACATTTCGAGTTTTACCGCCCCTTTTCAGTTGGGACATGGGAGATATAATCCAGGAGAAGCCTGGCTCAGAACAGACATCGGGGCATTATATGTACGTGTTCGATGTTTCTTTACTTTTCATGTGGCCTGACACATTTCCTGAGCTGAGCCAGATTACCGTGCAGTCACTCAGCAAAACTTGGTTGCCTAGTAACCAAACGGTTGTTTTTTATATTTGAAATAAGTATGTTACTTTGTTTTGTGCCTGGACTGAGACCTGAGTCAAACTCGACACCTGTTCATGTTTTCCACACTTGTATTTTTTCCACACGCTCTTACTTTGTAGCTGACAATGTTGAGTTCTATTAGTTGGCGTTTTAGCGCTGTGTAACATCCATATGGTATAAATGTATATGACTTTTATCAAGTGAAATTCTAAATCCTATATCCTATGTTTTTATGATCATGGAGAAGACGCTCAGGTGTGAGCAGTGTATATTGTTGTCCATACGGCGAACAGGAAACAGGAAGTCAACATCGATGATCATCGTTTAGCGACACCTACCGGTGTCATCGCTCTGCTTCGCCCCTTCCTGTTTGAAATGTCGCTTTTAGAACGATGTCTTGTGTATGAAAACATTTGATTTATACGAAGCTGTTGATGTAAATATTTATTTAAGTAATAAACAATTTTTAAAAATGTTATATCCGTTCCTTTATTTGAAAGGGGGGCAAGGCGTTTACCCGACACTGCAGTTGGTTTGTTACAAAGACCCATCCGGGAAGGCCTCCTTGAGAACGGTTTTGTAAAGGGCAGGCACTTCCAGAAAAAACACTTGGCATGTTATTGGATGAATAATCTGTCTATCTATTCTACCTTATCACATAGTTCCTTATAGGATGCTGATTGAGCTCTGTTGAATACAGGTCATTGAGGAGCAGGTAGGGGTTGGGGCCTCTGGCTTAAGGATGCCTGCAGGTTAGATATTGGGGTTCGAACCCAGAACATTTTCTCTGGGGTACCAATAGACTATCCTGCCCCTGACTCCCAATCCTCTGCTGCTTTTATTTGATGTTGTGGCATCACGGACCTAAAAAGTCCCACACCATGATTCTGTTCACTGGATCTCTAGTTCTGTTGTCCTTCATGTGGATGTCTCCGCCTAGTGGCCAATGTGAGAATCAAACAGCACTCAGCATGTCGGTAAGTCACAATTCGGATTGATTAATAGTCCATGCGTATTCCCCTTAGGAAGGCTGTTATTCGTAGAAGTCCACTATTGTTACTTGTATTTACCTGTGATGGACAGCAGTGGTCTTGTCTAGCTCAGCTGGTGGAGCAAGGCATAAACACTGCCTATGTTTGGATAGATACTCAAAGTAATTTGGATAAAAGGACCCACCATTGGCATATAGTTATTTCACTAGTTGCGTGTTGTTTTACCATGTTATGGGATAGTAGTTGTATATTGTTATGGGACGGTAGGATATTGTGTTTGTGTGTTGTGTGATGTGTTGTGTTTACATGTCGGGTGACGGCTTTGTGTTTTCACACAGATACGAGGTCCCCTTGTCCAGCATTCCTGTCTTCTCCTGTCACAACACTCACCAGCCTGGTGGCATAACAAGAGCAGGGCACACATGGAACAACATGGAGACTTCCTCACGCCCAGCAGTGTGAAAGCACCTCTGCTTTCAGACCAATCACCCAAAGAAAGCAAATGATTGGGTATTTTAAGCCCAGCGTTCATTTAGCCTTGTTTACATGAAGGACGTTTCGGGCTCTCTCGGGATTAGAATGTTTTTAGGGAAATGGGACTTCTTGAGTCTTCCTTTGGGAGATTATGATTGGACAGCCGTGAATTTTATGTAACATTGTCCCAGTTTTGTATTGCTGTAGAACATGCAATAAAAATAAATGATCAACAAAACACGCTAACCCTTACCATATTACTTAAATTCTGTGTGCATGTAAATTAGTGAAATCTACATGTGTATTTATTAGGATATAATTGAATTGATCCAAGATACCACCAGTATGGAAGATTAACACCGGCAGTTATAAATAAACTTTTATTTTTCAAAAAATAATCAAGACAAAATAGTCACAGCTGCCAGACGATCAATAAAACATGAACTATATAAAAGTATATGTTATACATTATATGTTTATATATTTAAACAACCAAATTACAAGTGTCAAGAGGCTTATCACTACGATCAATTATTTGTCTAGAAATCAGTTTCTCTGTGAGCATTGTTGGACATCTAGGCCACAGTTGTCAAGTTCTACAGCTGGCTATCTGATGGTGTGATTAAGGTCTCGATCTGCCTATGGTGTTTAGAACAGGATTACAGTAATGCTTGGGATAGTTGCTCTGTGAACAGGCCACATTGAAGATCCAGCTGCTTTGTTGTGTTTATAGGAACAGAAACACATGGTTATAGTAATGCTGTACACTAACAAGTATATTCAAAATATTTACAGTTTTAAACAGGAAACCCTGAGGATTCAAACTTAAAAAAAAAAGCGCTGCTTTTTTTTCTTTGTATAATGGTTAATATGTTGCTTAGCAAATGTTGGGGCGCAGGTACCATTTAGTTGGTTGGTTTGTTTGCTGGTTGAAAGTCCATTTTATGGCAACAGACAAATGTAGGCACCAGAAAATGTATTAAACCATCTCGTCCCAATGTTCAGAGGCTCGAAACAGCAACCGTAGTTGGAGGAGTCCTATTGAAAATAGCTCATCATAGGATGGGACAGTGCTGTCCACAAAACGTGTACAACGCATCCAGAGCGTCGAGCTCAACAGGTCTCGGCGCAACCCTTTGGGCTCTAACAGGCTGCACCACCACAACCGAACCACCAGGGGCACCTTGGGTCAGCGGGTGTACCTTGTTATCATGCAATCTTAAACCAGGCAGTGGGCCGTGGTCTGCCACCAAGCCTTTTGCCTCCTCTTGGTCCTCTTTTATATCAACAATGCTTTCAGCGTTCATGCCCATGGCCCCCGGGTCTTCAGGACCAGGTTCTGAGTCGCTGGTGCAGGGCAGCGAGAAGTAGGTGCACCTTGTCAGCGCCAACTTATCAACTGGGTCAGGGTTTCTGCTGATCGGGGAAACGGGGACTGTCTGTTTGCCGTCATCTGGTAGATCTCCATCAGGCAGCGGTGTTTCCGCCGCCTCATTGATCTCGACCTGGTCCGAGTAGGTTTTGTGGTGTAACGTTCTGTCCTGGTTCATCGGCAGGCTGTTGTCAGGTACCACCTGCGTATTGAAAGCCATGCAGCGTGTCACTCCGCCCAATGTATGGAGGGTGTTGGTAGAATTAAAATAAGCCATGTCGGACCGTTGCTTTGACCGGGCCGAGGGGAGGGACGAGAAGATGCTAAAGCTTTCTATCTTCGGTTTTGGCGAAGACGTGGATCTTTTGCTCGGAGTGTCCGCAGCAGTGGGATCCTTCCTGCCGTACAGCCTCTCGATTGTCCTCCTCACAAAGCCCTTCGCGATAGACGCGGCCTCCGACAGCTCAAATGGATCTTGAGATTGGCTGGCTGGACTGGCCTCAGAGCGGATTGGTCCATGGACATCTGCTTCCTCACGCTGAACATCTGGAAGACTCTTTGCCATGAACATATCCTTTATGGACCGCACATTGGCACCCTCGGGCTGCCGGTTTATAACGCCGTTAGATTCGTAGCTGAAGGACAACGAGGAGTGAGGTGCCGACCTGAAGCCAGGTAAAGGCTGGGTTGTCTTCGTATCCGGTGTGGAGGATTCAACCTTTAAGGGGGCTTCGTCTGCCGGAATTCGGATGCTGGCACCCCCTGCTGTTTTGCTCTTCCACTGTGTCTCAGCCACCTGTTGCTTCAAAAGACCTATTCTTTCTGCCACAGATTGAGATATGATCTCAGCTGGTTGAGCTTTCTTTTGTGGAGGAGCTCTTTGACAGGAAGTATCTTCTGCAGACAGTTTTCCATGGACACGCTGCTCCTGATTTACAGCTTTACATACAGGCTTAGTCATTGCCTCTGTGCAGCTCAACTGTTCCTGGGGCTCAAGTTTCTGGACTTGTGGTTGGACTTTTTCTAGCTTACCCAGCTCCTCTGCATCTGGAGTAGACACACTTTCTTCACTCCTTTCGCTCAAACTCTCAATTTTGGTCAGTTTTCGCCGGATTTGTTTATCTATATGGGGAAAGACGTGGACAGGCTTGGTGTGGGTCCGGCCCAGCTGTTGAACGTCGACATGTTGGTCATCTTCTGAGCTCGTCTGATCCTCAACATCCTGGCGAGATGTTTCATGTGTGCTGCTGATGTTGACACCCAGGCGTTTAAACCTGTTGGTGCGTTGCAGCTTCTGCTCCTCTTCCTCCGAGCTGGAGAGACTCTTGTAGTCTGACATTGGGTTGTTTCTCACTTGTTTCAGATGCCTCAGTACAACGTCTTGTGGCTCCTGCGGTGAAGGTAGCTTCTGCTGTGTTTTGGGATTACATATGTTTCCATGGCGTCCTTCTGTACTTAGTATGTGCTTCTGTTCCTCATCGGAGCTGGACTCCACCTCAGGGCTGAACATCTCCTCAGGGCTGAACATGCTGTCTTCGCTGTTCCTATCAATTTCCTTCAATTCTCTGTCCAGATGTTCGCTCTCAGAGCTGCACCTGCTCTCCTCATTTCTCTCCTCTGTGGCTTCCTCCAAATCCATATATGGTACGTTTAATTTGATTGATTGGTTTTCATTGAGGCTGCCCTGCTCCAATTCCTCTTCTTGTTTGCCATTATTCCTTGAATCCTCCTCCTGGTTGTCTTCAATGGAAACATGGGGGGCCGATGTTGGATGCTGCTCCTCTTGTAACGACGCTGTGTCTTTGAAATCTGTTGTTGAATCTTCTCCATTGTGTGTAATCTGCTGAGTATGAACCACCTTTTGATCATCAGATAAATTTGGCTGTTTAAGATTAGCAGGCTTTTCATTGGATGCTTGAGGTTTCCCAGGGTCTGTGAATCGTTTAACGATTGCTTTCACGTCAACAAGGGCTTCTCGATCAGCATTTGCCTTGGTGGTTTGGACATAATCACTGCCATTCACAGTATTTCCTTCTGAGTTAGTTGTAACATTGTCGTTAGAGGGTTTTTCCGGTGTGTTGGCCTCAACGCTGACACTGTCATCTCTCGCTGTTGGTGTACAAGCAGGAAAAGCAGCAAGTGCTTCTTTCAGTGTTTTTGGTATGTCAAGTTCTTCCATCAGTGCATCGATAGAACCCTCCTCTGCGCCACTGTAGTCCACACATCTTCTGCCTAACCCTTCCTCAGACTGAGTTGGCAATCTGCGACTCTTGCTGAGCTCCTGGAAACCCTTCCAGCTTTGGAGGAGTTGTGTTGAAGCAGACATTTGTAGTTCTGACAGGCTATTTTTCAACTGGTCAGAGTCTTCAATGCTGGCTATTTCCCTGAGAGAATCGATGAGCTTCAAAGCCTCAGCACGACTTGGGTTGAGTTCATCCATCTCACACTTGGGTTCTTGAGCCAGGACTTCCTTTAATGTCATGACAGCTAGGAATGCTAGCAGAGCTTTGGACGACGAGCCAAATGTTGTTGTCACATGACCTGAGAAGTCAGGCAGGCTATTGGACTTCTCTAGACAATATGGCTTCTTCTTTTGTGTTCTTTGTCTAATAGATTTAATGGAGGAGACAATCTTCTCCAGCACAGGTTCAAGATTTGGTTGGTTTGTCAGTTCTAGTGTTTCTCTCTTGCTTTCATTCAGACCAGTGTTTAAAATGGAGGCAGATATCCCTGTTTCAATTTTGTCCAATAAATCAGGTTCCAGATTTCTCTGAGGTATCTCTGGTTCTTCTGGTGCCGGGTTGTTCGGCTCTGATCTCGTATCTGGGAAGGGATTTTTATCAACCACATTCTTTTTGGTAATTTGTTTTACAGGCGATGACAACACATCCAGTGACTGAGAATAAGGAGAAGTATTCTTCTGGGAGTTTGTTTTATGTAGCGATGAAGGGCTTTCAGTGGAGGGGCTTCTGTGGAGAGTTTTAGCTTTTGACGAATCTAAAGAAGGTTTAGGGTTAGAGGCTGATTTTAAAGATGGGTTTCTGTCTAGCTGGGTTCTTTTAAGTGATGGACTGTTGGCTACGGGCATCTCTTTCACTGGAGGCTCATTTGAGATAATAGAAGCCTCACTCTGTGCTTTCCTGGTGGAGGGTTTCTTCTCCAGAGGGAGATCACTGTCCTTCACCATAGTTGAATCATGCTCTTTAGAAGCAGGTATAGCTACGTAGGATGCATCACTGGATGCAAGGCTGGAAAGGGAAACTCTCTTGTTAGAAGATGGACTAACCGGTGACACAGACGTACAGTATGATGATCGGCTAGCCATTGAGGTTTGATCTAAGTTGCAGTCTGTGTTCACTGGCCTTTCCAACAGAATTGCAGTTGGTTCTTTTTTCTTCATTAGCTTGTTTGATTCTAGTGTCTCAATGTCTGCCGTTTGGATGGGAATAGAGCTGGTGGTTGTTTGCTTGCTTAAGGCGGATTTCTCGACCGAAGCCTTCCTCTGAGACATTTTCCTTTCAAAGGAGAGATTACTGACCAACCGTGCTCTCTTAACGGACGAGTTTCTAGATAATGGTTCTTCACGGCCTTCAGAGTGACTTGAGTTTGATGTTGTTTTGGGGTGATCAGTACATAAAGGATCTTGGTCAGCTGTATGACTAACGGTTAGTTGTCTGTCTGCCACGGTTTGGCTGCTTGTGGATGACAGCGTGTGAAGCATTGCATTACTGGGTACAGATATGTTTTTAGGTGTCTGTTTGGTGTGTGCTTTCTCTGTCTTGTCTTCTGAGCAGATGCTCAAACAGCTAACCTCTGACTCCTCAGGAATCCCACCATCTAGTCCCACCTGGCATGTAATTTTGTCCGCCTGAGTTCGGTCCCCAGGGCAGAGTGCATGCTGGGAAGGAGAGTTCTCCAGCCAGTGCTTAACATACTCATTGTTAACTGAGTTGGAGGAATTGAACACAGGAAGTGGCAATGTTCTGTTAACCACACTGGATGCCTTATGTGTCTGTCTCTCCTCGTGAATGGATCGCTGATTTGTCAGTTGCTGTTGAGTTGCTCGTGTTTTGGATGATAGCTTCAACATGTTACTTTCAAATGGGATGGTCTCCTGCAACTTATCATCCCCTGACGATAGTGTGTATTGATCTTTGATGGTACATTTCATGGTTACATCTGGAGGATCTGAACTCTCTGTGGCTGGTCTCACCTTTTCATTCTCTGTTGCGGTCTTCTTCCTCCTCATCGTGGTCTTCACTGGTCGACCACCATAGATTTTCTTAAGAAACCCGGTGCTGGAAAATGTTTTAACTTTTGTGCGTTTCTTAGAGGCCTCTGTGAGGCTTTGCTTTCTTCTGTTGCCAGGCGACTTAATCCACCGGACATGTTTCTTGACTGCTTTGGTATTGGATGATTTTTTATTAGCTTTATCAGCCACATTTTGATGCTGTTTGCCTTTCCCTGACTCTCTTAATAACTTATAATAATCTTTGCTTGCAGTGAACTCTTTTTGGGGGGTGTTTAGCACCAGGCTTTTACAGGGATTGCTAATTGCAGCTCTCATGCTAGGGATGGACTCTGAGGCGGTGGAAGGTCTACCAAACTGGGGTTCGACATTAGCATTCATGCTCCACGTCGTGTCAGAGGTTGAGGGTCTACCATAGTTGTTACCGTACACGGAGACACCTTGAGCACGGTAGTTAGTGTTGGCATAGTAGTTCTCCTGGCAGGTCTGCTGCTCGTACACGTGTAACATAGTCTCTGTGACCTCCTCTCCATTGTTTTCAATCTGAAGGACCTCGGACATCCCCACTGAATTGAACTCAGCCTGACCGTACCCGTAGTTGACATCCATAGAGGCAAGCCTTCGGGGTTTGGGCACTGGCCTTGTGCTGCTCTGCTGGACCATGCGATACTGCTCGGTCTCTGCTCTGTAGGAGTAGGACCGGACGGTGCCTTCCTGAACTGGCTCGGCCATGTTTGCACTCGCGCTCTCCGATGAGGTCTTGGCCTTCCTGACGCCCGGTGTGGGAGCCCTCCAGGTTGACTTCACATGATTGGTCTTCCCCGTCACATCATCCTCCATGTTCCCCTCCTCTCCGGAGACACCGCTCTCGTGCGGCGGCGGTTGGTCGTTGTCATCGTTGTCCCCCCTGGGTTTGCGGCTGCTAGTGGTTTCTAAGGGAAGCGCCGGTTCTGATGGTTCCGATCGGTCGTGTTCGGGGGAACCGCTCTCCTGTTCCGGCTCTGGATCTGGAAAACAGTCTGGAAGGGGCTCATTGGCCACGCTGGAACGGGTCAGAGTGGTGGTCCAATGAATGGTCTCCTCTTCCTTGAGGGTCAGGCGCACCTTCATCTCCACCGTCATGCTGCCGTCTTCGTTCACCCGGAAGGACTTCTCGATGTCGTCTTCCGTCGGCAGGCAGCTGCCTTGCTCATGGGTTCCATGGTCGGAGCAGGGCTCTGCGTCCATTTCCACGACAGACTCTAGCAAGTGGCTGTTCCCCAGCTCTATGGAGTCTGTTGGGTTACTGTCGAACACACTCTCTGAGAGGGAGTTGTGGAGCTGATTGAGGAAGTATCTCTGGGAGGACTCTGAGTAGTTCCTTGACCTCCTTTTGCCTTTTGTTTCAGTGGAGAATGTTCAGTAATGTTTTGGTAGAACGAGGTTGAATTATCAGACGTGTACAATCCCATTGGTTTGTGTTCCACAGATAATCCAAGGAGCAGGGGAAAAGGAAAAAAGGGGACACAGTTAGAAAGAGGAATGGATAACAGCAAGTGAAAGTATGGACAGTGTATATTAGATACAAAACTGTATAATAGTAGACTGCAAGAGGCTATGTAGGTAATTTCTGGTATCAGGGTTCAGGCTATTGCCTCAGCCTATTCTGCTTCTCCTCCTTAGAGCAGGAGCCAGGTATTATACCCAGCACTGTTGACTGAACCTCTGAAATATGTATATTTTTCTGTAAGATTTTGAATCACTTGACAAGACTCACTCGGCCTTATCTTCCTGGACCCGGGTCGGGTGCCGGGCGGACGTTTTGGAGCGGGGGATCTGTGCACGTCGTAGTTTCCTGGCTTGAAGGGCTCCTTGCCTGCAGCCACGACCGTCCCAGAGCACAGGATGAGGGCTTGGAGGCCGTCCACCTGCCACAAACACAACGCACACAGCCTTTATACAACGATACACACTTAAACAGCCATCTAGACAATGTTAGTCAGTTAGGAAATTTGTATAAATTACATGTCAGCCCTTAATAAAGAGTACCTTTATTACTCTATCAAAGGAAACCAAATATAATGTAACCCTTATTAATAATAAGCATGTATGCGAGTGCCTTCCTTAACTGAGCAGCTCTTTGCATCAAACGATCTGAATGGACAGTGTCAATGTGTTGAGTCAAAGGATCTGAATGGACAGTGTTAAGGATCTCTGATGGGGAGATCCAGAGGGAGGGATCTGCCCCTCTGCTCTGTCCCCAGGAGAGGCACCCTGGTGTGGGGGCTGTTGAGTGATCCCTTCCCGGAGCTTCACTTCTCTCTGGTTCTCTCTTTTAAATCCATCTCTCTCCTGCTAACGTATCCCAGAATCCCTTGCCTGGTATTAGGACGAGTTAAAGCAGCTTATCTCACTCCCTCTCTCTCTCTCCCAGTTGTGGATATTTACAGGCCAGGGGCTAAATCAGGCCGCTCTAGGTCGAGATGATATTAAACCCAACCCATAGAAACTTCCATTCATGATTACTGAGACATTTTCTAAAATCTTTGAGTAAATGTTCGGAAATAATTCTTAACATTTTATTCCTTTTTAATGTTGTGTGGCGAAAATCTCGATTTGTCCGGTGTCACACCTTTCATCATTAATGAGTGTTTGGCAACAGTTGGAGGACTTAACTGGGGTTGATTTCAATTATGTTTCTGGTTACAAACTGTAAACAACCCAAAACAATGTTAACAATAACCCAAAAATGCTTTTCAGGCAGATGTCACTGAAGTTTTCTCAATATTCCTGGCACTGTCTATATAAAGTATCGAACAACTAAACCTAACGGTCCGTTAGTCGAGGCTCATCACAATGGATTAGTCTGAACCGATCCAGATGTGAGAGCGTCCGGCCAGTGAGCACTCACCCGGCGCCCGTCTGTGGCGTGCAGTTTGACCACGGGGAACTGCATCAGCTCCGAGAGGGCCTGCAGCACCACCTCGAAGCTCTGCGTGCTCCTCTTCTTCAGCGTCACCGTCTGACTCCCGGCGGGCTCCCCGTTACGGAACACCGTTAGCCTCCGCGGCGTGTGCACCATTACCACCGGCCCCGCCCCCCGCCGCTGTTTCCCCGCGCCGGGGTACATCCTGCCCACCTGTACCGCCCGGCGCCGCCCAGTACCGGGCCGGGCGTTGTACCACGGAGGCAGCTTCTTCCTAGCCAGGGCCAGGTTGATGGGCTTCACCTTGCGGCTGTCGGAGCAGATGTAGGACCCCCCGTCCTCCAGTTGGTCCAGCGTGTGAACGGCGTGGAGCCCCCGAGGGGTCGTGATGTTCCTCACACCGAAGGGCAGCGGCACCTTGGTGGACAGGCCGTCCAACAGCGCCTCGAAGCTCTTGAAGGTGCGCCGGTTGATCACCATGCGCAGCCCCCCGAACTGGGGGTCTCCGCTCTTGTAGAAGCAGATCCTCTTGGAGGGTAGGGGGTCCAGATTGTGGCTCGGTTGGCGGGAGGGTGTCAGGGTGTGGCTGCTCCCCCCAGATCTGGACTGGTCTGGGGGGAGGGCCCTGCGAGGCCCCGGGGCCCCCGACATCATCGCTGGTCTGCCGGAAGAACAGCGATGGAGAGATCAGTTAGATAAGATAAGTTATTCAACCGCTTCTCACCAAACTACAGGTTAGTTGGAGAAAAGACACAAGGAAAAAATTAAGTTTTCATGCATAAGCAAACAAAAATGGTTGAAGGAGACCGGCTCGAAAATCCTGGTGTCTTCAATTGAGTCGTGGATGGTAGTTGGTAAACAAACATCATGAGGTCAACATATGTTGTTTACTGTGGAAGCCTTGGTCTAACAGGTCAAATAAGCAGGGAGCTCACCAGCTGCTCAGGTGATGCCTTCAAGCTACCTGATTGGCTTGGTTCCAGCCACGCAACAGGGGAGCGGCTCCCATTGGCCGAGAGAAAAGCCTTTGTTCTTTAAAGATAACTAATTCTTATTTCTTTAATATAAATTCAAAGAAATAAAAAGTCCACTGCGTAACTGTCAGACAGATAAAATGATGTAAAAATCAGATGTAAAAAAAATCTGATTTTAGCTCTAATTACATTAAACAATTAAATGTAAGGGTGCCTTGAAAACATTAAAGGTATTACAAAGTTAGTTTTGAAGACACTTGGATTTCAATTTCATTTAAAATTCAGGGATTTATAACTTATAAACTCTTTATTCCATCTAATTCATTATCTAACACCAAACTATGTAATATTAAAGGGAAACAAGAACAACATTTAAAATCAAATTTTCACATTCAGATTACTTTTTAAACCACCATTTAAACAGTATCTCTGTATGTCATTTGCCCTCCCACTTACGCACCTCCAGCTCAGATGACTTAACCAGAATTAACCGGACGGTCGGAAAAAAACAACCGACGACAACGACACGGAATACCCAAAAGACCTCACAATATACAAATATAATGGAGAACTCACCTATGTGAATGTTGTTTGCTCCCAGTACTTTCTGGAGGAATCCATGAGGATTTTTCTGTGCTGTGCATGTCAGAGGCGGTGGATCCGAGCGCACGGCAACAGGTTATTCCTGGAGCTAGCGGCTACTTAGCTTAATCTTCTAGTCAGATCTAATCTGCATTAATACTCTGTGGATGCGTGCTGGTCATTTTAGGAAAGGTGTGCCATTCAAAGTGTGCTCTCGTTTTGGCCCGTTCAAATGAACGCTTCACACCTCAGATTTAAGTGGAATAAATGTAGAATAAAACCGGTTTTATGTAAATAGCCTGCATTTATATATAGCGCTTTTATCCAAAGCACTTTACAATATTGCCTAACATTCACCCATTCATGCACACATTCACACACCGACGGCGGAGTAAACCATGCAAGGCGACAGCCAGCTCGATGTGAGCTGTTAGGGTTAGGTGCCTTGCTCAGGGACACCTCGACACTAGCAATCTTGCTCTTACCAGCCAACCCGCTCTACCTCCTGAGCTACTGCCGCCCCTTTATGTCACCAGATCAACAATATTGGCTGGGTATTGTATTGAAAAGGGTCTTCAACTGCCAGTAAGAAGGTTGTTGGTTCAGTTCCTACTGTCACATAGTCAGTCACTCAGTTGGCGAGAGCAGAAGGCACTCCTCGTCAAAGGTTCTGGGTTCGACACCCAATTCTCAGTCTTCCTGTAAATATCCATAAGCGGGATGACCCCTGACCCCTACCTGCCCTAACAGCATCTTCAAGTAGGACAATTACAATATGTCGACATTTGTTTTGTTTTTTTGTTTGGTGTGGTGTGGTTTGATTAGGTTTAGTTTAGTTTGGTTTGGCTGGTTTAGCTGCATCAGCCAATGGGTTGCGTGTAGAACGTGAGGGCTCCTCGGGGCCATGTAATCCCATTGAGAAGGTCTTTGGATTAGGGAGGATTAGTGGCCTGTTATCCACTGGACCCTGAGCAGCACTGCGACCGCTGGACGAAGATGTCATCCCTCACTCTCTCCAAGTGCAGCCCATCTCTCCTGGTCTACCGCTTCATATCACCATGGTTATCGCTCCCTACCCTTGGGCAGAGGGTTGACGGGACCAAAACGTCTCCAGGATTTGATTATCAGTGTAACAGAACATCACATGAACACTTGGTTTGATGTTTTTTGAATATTTTCCACTGATATTATGTATCACTCAACCACACACACACACACACACACACATACACACACACACACACACACACACACACACACACACACACACACACACACACACACACACACACACAACCTCTTGCAGGCAGACTCAGAATCTTGAGCCCATTTATTAGGGAACAGGTGTTATCGGGATTCCATCACTGCATTCCCAGAATCCTGCATTGTGAAAGTCTTCCCTTTTTTTTTTAAATGTACAATGGCATTTTATTCTACATACAAAACAACCATAGTATTTTTCAGGAGTCCACGACCACCCTGCCCGTTTTGACACACAAAAGTAATTTGGTTTTCTGTCCAAACCATATAATCGCACATTTTCTAATCTTCCATACGCTACACTAATCCCTTTACAGATTTCATGATACTTACTTTATTCTAATAAATAACTTTATCCCTTATCATGTGTGGATCCCGATCTTTGCTCTGACCCGAGCCTCGTCTTAATGCAGCCAAGGAGATGGAAGAGCGTTATGAATAATTATTAGATGATTGTGTTGTACAATGAAAGACAGTAAAGATTCAATATGAATGGCAAAATAAGGATGGGATTTTATTTGAACAATAAAATGTGTTGGGCAAATTATAGAGAGGCTGAGATTATAGATTTCATATTCAAAAGGCGAAGGGGTGAAAAAATTTAAGAAATATATTTAAGAAATATAGGCCTACTCAAAGCCCAAATCATTGATATCATACCCTATCCAATAATAAAGAAATTTGAATTTGAATGGTAACAATTCCGTTAAATCCTCGTCCTCGTTTTGAACGTCTCACTCATAGCCGATCAGTGTGTTCTTTCTGATTAGCTCTTAATTGAGATCACCTGTCACGCACCCCTTTATTAAAGATGAACATTGGGTTTGGTTTACTTTTCGCATCGGCCTGTGTCAATCGAGGTTGAGTTTAGGGAGGGTTGAAAGTTTTCGATCTAGATTGGAGATCACTATTGTCACTTTATACAAACTGAAAGTATGCGTTGTTGCGTGTTTGTTTTTGTGGGCATTTGACTGAACAGCCCAGACAAATATTGCTACCAACATGGCACTTCGAAACAGACCACCGCAGTGAGTAAAAGTTATTTTCCTTTATTAAATGTTGACGTTTTTGGGCTGTCTCCTCAGACACAAGCCATCAGTATCCCTGCTCTTTGCACCTTGACATGCATGTCGCCGCTGTTTGTTAACCTAGCTTTGCTGATTTGTATCTTGTGATGTGTGTGTGTTTTTCTTAACAGGTGTTAGTTGACTGACAAGATCTATGGGGGGGCCCCCTTTGGGCCCCCCCATACCAACTTAGTCTTCAAAGGAATCTAGTGCCATGGGACTCCAGTGTCTTCAAAACATCCTCGGAATACATGTGTATGAATGGTCCACCGAAGGGTTGATCTGGAAGCCACCACGGTCCACGCAGTAATCTGCTGCGTGGGCCGTAGTGGCTTCCAGAGCCATCTTTCGGTCTTGGTCAGGATTTGTTACAGTTGCCCTTCAATGTAGCAGGTTACAGGTTTCTGAAGAAGCCTGCTTTACGTAGCATTGGAGTACAAATATTGTGCAAAATGCTCATGTAATTGCACTAGCACTAGTAACCTGTAGATTAGCTTAGTTTAACGTCATTCCGTGCTGTCTGTCAAATGTGTGGCTTACTTTAAGTCCACAAGGCCCTCTGGTAAACCACGTTGGAACACCCCTGGACAAGGTGATTAGTCACTGGGTGTGTGCTAAAGTTTTGTTCCATTTTTCACTAGTTGGTTAAGGTTTGGTAGAATTGTTTGGATGCTAGCGACGTGATGGCGTATGTACAAGAGCCTACCGTGGCCAGGCCACAGTTGCGACGGTCACGGCCAGATGGCCTAGTGTGAGTGCAACCTTGATTGCATTTGTATACTGTTTAACATTGGATGTTTATGCAATTTGGCTTAATTCATCCGCAGTAAAGCTGCATTTGACTATTCCATGGTCGTTTTGTACAGGCTTTCAATTAACCATGTTGACTAGTTTGTGGGAAGTTTTTTTTATTTTTTTACCTTTGCACTTATGCAACTGGGCTGTGAACCTTGCAATTCTAGTTGCATATTTGTACACGCAAGCTTGTCCATTTCTATCGCCATCACTAACACTAGCTTCAGCATTTCCTTGTAGTCCATTAGCTGACTTGTGTATTGGAGCGATGATTTGGGTATTTTAAGATGCTTGAAAACCTAAAATAAAGCAAAATGCGTGTCTGGTGTGCAAGAGCCAATTTGTTGGCTTGCAGTAGTCGAGGAGTTGGCCCAACAGATTTGATGGCATGACTACAGGGTGACAAAGACAATTATTCCCTGCCTATCAAAAGAGACTTCTAAAACATATCTGCTAGAACAGTTCCTATACTTTTTGTATAATTTGGTCATGCTGCAAATTTACTTTTTGTAGTTGCTCCATATTTAGTTCTTTGACAGCCTCACCTGCTAGAAAAGTCTATTCAAATCGGCTAAATATAATGAACTAAATTAATAGCCATGAAATGTTGTCACTCATACTAATGACAAATACCCTCTTTCAGTTGGTGGTTCAACACTGATGTCTCTCTAGGATTGAGGGAGAGCTCACAAGTAAATTACACGAATGTCCTGGAGCAATTGGGAATACACTTTTATTTAGTCTACCTGACCAGGGACATCTTTGAACTATAGGTCACCTAACCCAAACTTTTCACTCTTGTTAGGTTGTCCTTTTCTCTTGTTTTAACCCGAAAGGGCTGAAATATCAATATTTCAGGTATTCTGTTTGGCTAATGTGCAAAACTTGTGGCTTCACTAATAAAAAAAATGAACAAATGTATTTTTCTTAATGTGGTTAAACTATTTAAAGATTTGTATGCAAAATATTTCTGCTCAATAGGTGGTCAATGAAACTCTGAAATTTTTTAATTTGATAAAACACAACTATGGGTTAAAGGTATTTGCTTTGGGCATCTTTTGATGTTGTTAGAATCTAGCTCCATTGCCGTTAGAAATGGTGTCTCCCAGTACTGCAAAGTGCTTCCACAAGTTTAAAAAAGAATGGGCAGAAAAGGAATTGCCAACTAAATCTATTTAACATGGGTAGAAAGTTTCCATGGAAGCTCTTGGCTGCTGGTTCCCAACACAGCTCCACTGTTAGCCTGTGACCTTGCGTTTAACTTTTTTCGACTTTTGGTGACTTTCACAAAAGAGAAATGAACTGGTTAATACCATAAACAAGACATTTCATGGTACCATTTTGAACTGTGAACCTCCTAATTGATCATAGTATAATTGAATGCCCTCTTTCATATATATGATACCTCCACCACTGGGACGTGGCAACAATTCTCCAAATCCATATGGGGGGATGCTTGTGGACAGTAGGGGTGTATACTCGACATAAATAGGAAGCAAACTCATCTCACAAATGAGTAATGACATCTCTCAAATATTTATTTAATAAATTGTTTCAATTTATAATAATCCAAAATCCAATGGAAGAACCCGTTGGCTTTTTGTCGAGGGAATCCAGGGCGACGCTCACTTCCGGGTTGGCCAACATACGTCATCCCTCCACCACTCTACTGTAAAAACACATGTTCAAGTTGAATGAGAATAATAATAATTCTGCCATAGTATTTATTTAAGGGGGGGGGGGAGGAATAAAAGTCTTTTGGCCATTTGTTGTGTTGATCAGCAGAGAAATAATTTGTCTGCAAAGACGGTGACGTCGCTTAGCAACGGTAGACGCTGGGGTAGACAAGTCACCGGACTACTACCCATGCAAGTGAACGGAGCGTTCCACGGCATTGAGAAGACCCGTGTAATAAAGGCCTATAATATTTCTGTTTATGGCATAGATTTCTCCTCAGATTAGGCCAATAAACCAATGGTAAAATAAAAATAAAAACGCTCGATCAAAGGCCCGGCCCGAGTATAGTGGTGGGAAATATCGGCCCGACCCGGCCCGCCTCGGGCTCGGGCAGAGAATCTAAACATTGACTGGAACTACTTAGCAGGTGTCTGTAGGGCTATATCAGGAGTTAATGCACGCACTGCAATGGAACTGCCCCTGCCTACCTACAAGCATTGCTAAAGCCACACACCCCAGCTCGATCCCTCCGCTCAACTACCTCAGCTGGACGTCTGGAGCCGCCATCGCTAAGTGCTAGCAAAGGCCGTTCAGCAAAGTCACAACTTTTCTCGGTTTTGGGACCTCAGTGGTGGAACGAGCTCCCTGCCGCTCTCAGGACCGCAGAGTCGCTCACTATCTTCCGAAAAAGACTCAAGACTCACCTGTTCAGAGTCCACCTCGACACTGCATAGCCACCCTCCCCCCTTGTAGCCACCATTGTACACTGTATTGTATTGTATTGTATTGTAGTACTTAACTGTGTAGCAACTGCAGTAGCTGCTATCATGGGTGTAACACGGGGAATTGATTAGCCTAGCGATTGTGGTACTTGCACTTGGTTCTATGAACATCCTTTCTGTACCGACAGCGATATATTGATGCACTTCCTATGACAAATGTACTTATTGTAAGTCGCTTTGGATAAAAGCGTCCGCTAAATGCCCTAAATGTAAATGTAAATGAGATGGAACCAAAAATAGGTTTATTCTTTGTAGCATGATCTGCCCCAACCCCATGCGTTGCTTGTTTTCACTGCGTGTTGTCTGTGAAATCCCCACCACCTGTATGGATAACTGGTATTCTGTGCACCTGTTCTTCTGGTATTCACGTTCCCCGGTAGTTTCTGTCCCTTGTTGTCGTCCCTTGTGTGTGAATCTTCCTCCTGTTTTCTTTGTCGCTTTCCCGCTTCTAGTAAACAGGCTTTGGGTTGTGAGATCTAATCCCTAACCTTGCCAGGACCTGACATGTGCACCACAGCCCATCCCAACATCTTCCTAAAACAACATCCTCTTAGATAAGGAAACGGTTAACAGGTTAATCTACTGAGCCTGTGTTAGAGGAAAGATAATTGGGTTTCGGGGGGATGCGGAGTGGATTAGTTTCCCTGTATTCCTCGTGTGTGCGCAGGTCCAGCCTCTACATAACCGTGTGGTATCGCTGGCTACGTCACGCTAACCTAAAACGGTGGCCGGTGCTATTTCTGTGGAGAGATTAACAAGGTGAACCCCTGCTGAAGCCGGCTCGGTTGAGACCCA
>NC_082404.1:8834061-9006382 GCF_031168955.1 Gadus macrocephalus
ACACACACACACACACACACACACACACACACACACACTCCCCTCTCGCAACACAGTTTAAATAATTTGTTATACTATGACCCATTGTATTAATATATAGATATAGAAATAGATATAGATATATAGATATAGATATATACGGACATCTTTATATAACCAACCAAACCCTAAACTGCATGTTGATTACTCTTTCTGTTGTCTGTGTTGATTACTCTTTCTGTTCACCTGGGTTCATGTTATTAAAGTGGTCCAGTAGTTTCTGCTCCTTACTGGTGGTTCTATACAAGGACCCCACATCAACTGCTTCTACCCGTTACCCATTGCTTGTTTTACTCCATGCATTTATAAACCCTTGTGTTAACATGACTCGACTGAACGGCTGGCGAGGTGTCAACGTCACAGTGCTTTAATCCAAAAAGGAAAAACGTCTCCCCTGTTCACTTGGGTTCCTTCTCTGGCCATACTTGGCCTCTCCAATATGAGGGCGACGTTGACTTGTGATCTAAAGGCGAATGCAGTGTCTTATGCATATGTCTAGGGTTTGAGCTAACAAACAACTAAAGCTTTGTTGCCTGGTAGTCCTCTGATTAACGTCTATGTATACCCTTTGCAGAATGAAATCAACCTGTGTGTGTGTGTGTGTGTGTGTGTGTGTGTGTGTGTGTGTGTGTGTGTGTGTGTGTGTGTGTGTGTGTGTGTGTGTGTGTGTGTGTGTGTGTGTGTGTGTGTGTGTGTGTAAACGTGTTTGTCTTTGTGTGTGTAAGGGGGCGGAGGAGAATTGTGTGTGAAGGTTGATGTGTGTAAGGGGGGCAGAGAAGGCAGGTTTGTGTGTTTGTCTGTGTGTGTGTTCTGGGGTCAAGTTCTGGGGTCACACCCTGCTGTTCTGCAATATAATATAGATATAATGTAATAGGATACAATATAATAGAATTACACATAATATAACATAATAATATAATAGATCTATAATATAAATGTAATTAATGATAAAAATGTTATTTGTTATATTTAATATGTCTGTAATATGGTATATTTGATAAGTTATATCCATATGTTAAATACGATAGATACAACTATAAACTATAAATGTATTATATATATAAATAACTGAAGCTTTATTTTCATTAGAGCCTGTTTGAGGGCGGGGGGACAGGAAGTCCTCAGAGTGACTCTCCAGACTACTTCCTGTTTGGCCTCCAGTCAGGGAAGATGTTCCTTCATTATCTACACACCACACATTTACCCAGCATGCACCTGGGGCAGGAAACCCCGCACGACCTTCATGTTTGAGTTAAGAGAAGATGATCTAATTATAGCCCAGGCCATCTGAGGAATGTCCCTATGTGCCTTTAGGTTGAATTATATACCTCAGCTATTCGCGTGTCAGTATCCTAAATATTTACATATTTAATCCCTAACAGAGAAGCGATGTACTTCCTGAAGAATGTGCCCTCCTCTCTTACGACAGGGGGGACTTGAATTCCACAGATTCTTCGCAGCTGATAACATGCCCAAATGTCTTGAAGAGGTTGTTCTCTTGACTATCAATAAGTTACACATCTTGATATGATCGCATAACTGTTACCTAATCTATAAAATAATAGTATACTGATGCATGAAGGATGACTCAGTAATCTGGTTCTTCATCCATCGGTATGTCATACATATTACAAAACTAGAAGTAGCACACAACCACTTCTTTCTAGCCTGCTGAATGAATCCATGTAATGTAAACGTGAACGTGATCTTCTCACACAAGCTCACTAGATGCCCCTCAAGGAGCTGTGTCCACACACACACACATCTGACCTCTGACCTCTGACCTCCTGACAAGCAGGACACACGAGTGACCCCTGGGCTGGTCCGGGGCCGCCGCTTCACGCCCAGAGAGGACATAAATGTCTGGTTTAAGTAAACGTTTCTCGTAATGAGTAAACATTTGGCCGGCTTGGAGTGCTTGCTGGATACGGTTTGTATTTATAGAGCCTTTGTCAGATGTTTTCACATGAAGCAGGAAGTGTGGAGTCTTTTATGGCGCTGGCGCCAACACGACTCCACCCCTCCCCTCGCTCCCCTCCCTCCCCCTCCCAGCGGCGAATGACATGGCAGAACAGATAAAGACTTCTGTCTACTTCCTGGTGTCCGCCCAGAGCCGACCAATCCCAAGCCACAGATTGGAAAAATCTTCTCAATAACCAATCAGTACTGACGACGGAGCGTGCTGCGGTGTCAACAGATCAATAAGAACACAGAGGTTGGTTCATTTTGTTTCATTCGATTTATTTATCTATTATTGCACAATAATTACACCGGAACACCGCACGGGCTGATCCCATCCACTGACATAGAAACCGACAAAATGTACATATTGCAACGAGAAAACAAGGTAACAGACAGCAGGGATAGAGACAGGGCAAGACACACAGCGTCCAATCACAGGCGGGGGGGGGCGGGTCGGTCTTCATGACAGGGAGCGCTCCTCTCTGTAGCCCCCGCTGGGCTGGTGCTCCCGGTAGCCACAGGGGTCGGCGGTCTCTGTGGCGTGGCCCTGGCCGGGCCCCAGGTACTGCTCGAACTCGCTGCGGTCCAGGTCGTACAGCATGTCCAGCTGCACCTGCTCCAGGTACTGCTCCATGCAGGGCAGGGCGGGGTACAGCTGCCCTTGGTACAGCCAGTACTGCTCCTCCTCGCCCGGAGCCGCGGGGCGCTCGTAGCGCTGGGCGGGGTCGCCGTGGTGACCGTACACGTGGCCGTCGGCCGGGTAGGGGGCGGGCCGCTGGTACCCGGGGGGCTTGTTGTAGGAGAAGCAGTCGGCCGCGCTGGGGTACTGCGGCGGGGTCGGGCGGGCGTAGCCGCCGGGGGCGGGGCCGGGGGCGGGGTAGCCGGCCGGGTGAGCGTAGGAGGGGCCGGGGGTCGCCTGCGGGTGCTGCGGGTGCTGCGGGTGGTGCGGGTGCTGCGGGGGGGGCAGCCGGGTGTAGCTCAGGTCGTAGGGCCCGGCGGGGTAGCAGGAGGCGGGGAGGGGCTGGGCCTCAGGGGAGGGCGCCTTGGGGGTCTTCTTGACCTGCTTGCGGCGGCGGGGGCGGTACTTGTAGGTGGGGTGGTCGACGGTGTGCTGCACGCGCAGCCGCTCCGCCTCCTGCATGTAGGGCCGCTTCTCCGCCAGAGACATGGCCTTCCACGAGCGGCCTGCAGGGACACACGCGCGTTAAGAACCTGCTGCACCGCGGTGCTACATCCTCCTCCTCATCATCGGGATGAGGGTTAAACATTTGCGTCCTTTTTCTCTATTTTTAAAATGAATTGATTCATAAATAATTTATAGAAATATAAATATCCCAAATAATCATTCAATAGATAAAGCGTTTATGAACCAATAAAAGATATTCAACAAAAAAAGGACATATATCACATATATAAATAAATATATAAATATCATCATCATCCTCGTGAAGTGATGATCTAAAAAACAAAAGGAATGTGAATTATTGAGAATTACATCATATAGGTTTAAAGACTATTAAAATAACTAACGAAGAGCCGTACCGAGCATTTTGCTGAGGTCCGTGTTCTCCAGGTCGGGGTTGAGCTGCGCCAGGCGCCTGCGCTCCTCTTTGGTCCAGATGATGAAGGCGTTCAGCGGCCTCCGCACCCTCTGCTGCGCCGCCAGCGCCGCGGCGGAACACCTCTTGACGTCCGGGCTGGAGCAGCTTGTGTCCGAGTGCTCCGACAGCGGGCTGCAGGGCCCGGAGCTCGGAGACTGCATCTCCAGCATCGGTTCGGGGTCGGCAGGCCGCACCTCAAACGTCATGCTCTTGTTCTTGGCGCAAAGGTCGTACGTGTCGGGGTAATGCATGGCGTTGGACGCTGCTTGACGTTTTGTTTACCCTGAAGGTCCCTGTCACTCTCTTGGTGCTGGTGCTCGTGGTGGGGTAAGGGACGGCTATATGAGGGCCCTCCACCAATGGGATCCCGGGAGGGGCACCCGAGGTGTGAACGTCCAGGTATCTCCCCCAGCTCAGCCACCATGGCCCCCCAATCAACGGGTCTCAAATTTAACTTAATCTAAAAAGGGTTAGAGTCCTCAAAGGGCTTACATTTAAACCAGGATTACTGGGGTATATATCTCGATATGACTGGGACTTTTATAATTATATTTTTTATAGGCCTGCTGTAGGCCTACATTCCTGGCGTCATCTGAAAACGTAGTTTCCATTCATTTATTTAAGACAATATTTGATGACATTATATGTCCCCTCCTGTTTAGCCCCCAATTGAATTAAAAAATGTGACGGACTGCTAGGATTACCCCTGCAGGCCTACAGTTTAGTTTCTAATTAACGATGAAATTATTTTCCATCCTGATGTACTTATAAGGCCTTTATCAGGTGACTTTGTCTCTCGATTTTTCGCTGTGTGATTGGTGGACTTTAATCAATGTTGTGCTGATGGGTCAGATATTGATAGTTCAACATCAAAGTTTTGAGCAGTACATTCCACGGATCACGTGGTCTTATCGGCTCTCATTGTCTCCATCACAGACCGTTTACAGGACTGGAGCAAACATGATCAAGGCGCCTTTATTGCGGGCTACAGCGCACAAATATTTGTTCGACAAAAAAATATATATCACGTTTGGATAAGAGCTCAAGGCCCTCTGACCTTCTTATTAGGGTCAGAAACCTGCATTTAAATAATAATGGAAATAATTATCATTAGAATAAAAGGCATGCCTCACGCTAAGGAAGGTCTGTGTCCTAAACATAGTTCAAGTAACGAAACGCATACATTTTTATTTTGTTAGTCCATTACGGTAGCCTACTTCATCATGATAGTTCTGACGAGGATGATTCTGCGAAGGTAATGCCATTTTGTGTTGAATAAGCTTCTGCCATTATTCCACAGGCACTTCATTCATACCCATTCTCTTTAACAGGCTGTCACCAATACACGTGCAGGCTTGACATGCACATGTTTCAATGCATATGAGTCCTTTCCATCCTGGAAGGTCCACCATGGCCAACAATAGACGTGATTAGGTTGGAATACACGGAGCTGCACCTGCGGTCCACACATGCCCCAAGGCATGTTCCACATAGACCATGCCTTAGAGCGTTTTACATTAGGACACCGATTTGCGTTAATACACACCTAGATTTAAGGTAACTCGATCCATTCCGTATACACATTCATTGGTAGGCTACACACACACACACACACACACACACACACACACACACACACACACACACACACACACACACACACACACACACACACACACACACACACACACACACACACACACACACACACACACACACACACACACACACACACACACACACACACACACACACACACACCACACACACCACCAGGAGTCTAGAATGGGAGTTGACACCTTGTCAGCAGACGGCTGGATGGTCTATGGATGGATAATTGAATAAGGGTCTAACCAAGGTCCAGTTCAGACTGCTGCGTAGACAATAAAACACTTAATCTCTTTAAAATAAACTGAAACGTCGCGAGGTTTTGTGTGTTCGTTAACCTGCAGCGATAGTAAAATCCCATAAATAAATCGCACTTTGACAATTTTTTTAGTACAAATGGCAAGACTTTTTTGTATTTTGTGTGGTTTAAAGTTGTTTACAGCACGTTGTGTTGCATTACGTTACGTGAAATTGGCTTAAATATCCTATTATTAAAATTTGTAAACATTTAGGCCTATATAAAATATTGTTTACCCTAATATCATGGAGGTATATCTATCTTCCGTAGCTGTACGTTTCATACGTGTCATAAAAGCCTCCGATGTCCACCAAAGGAGCTGTGTTTGTTGGCTCTGTTTTGTCACGTCGTTGAGACGGTGAATCCACATCGACGGGGGCCGCGGAGAGCACGCGTCCCCGGGGTGAGACCACAAATGGATTGAATCAATCACGTTGAATGACTCAGCGTGAATAGAATAATGTTAGTTTCGACTGAACACCGCGCCGACAGAGGCCCACACCTCGCGAAGGAAAAAGAAAACCCATTAATAATCATTAATGATCCACGTTGCTCATATTGATAACTTAATAATAATGTATTTAGATTATTAATAATATAATATGTCTGAGATCAGATTATTTCATCTAAAATGAATACCTCAAAGTATCGAAAATAGAATAGATAGCCTACTTAGATAGGCCTAGATAGTTAAGTCTAATGATATCATATAGACCATAATATAATCAAAATAAAAGTGTAAGATTCTGTGATGATCGGTTTGATTATGTAATCTTAAGCCGCTTATTGGGATGGTTTGCAGGACATTTTGTGTGCGTGTGTGAGTGTATGTGTGTGTGTGTGTGTGTGTGTGTGTGTGTGTGTGTGTGTGTGTGTGTGTGTGTGTGTGTGTGTCTGTTTGTGTGTGTGTGTGTGTGTGTGTGTGTGTGTGTGTGTGTGTGTGTGTGTGTGTGTGTGTGTGTGTGTGTGTGTGTGTGTGTGTGTGTGTGTGTGTGTGTGTGTGTGTCTGTGTAGGCCTATGTGTTTGTTTCTCTGTGTGTGTATGTGTGTGTGTGTGTGTGTGTGTGTGTGTGTGTGTGTGTGTGTGTGTGTGTGTGTGTGTGTGTGTGTGTGTGTGTGTGTGTGTGTGTGTGTGTGTGTGTGTGTGTGCGTGAATAGGCTCTGTGCTGCGTGAATGGGGATTGTTCTTGGGGTCTATGATCACAATGTTCCATTGTATCGGACACCACTCATATAGGGGCCCTCCTCCGCAGGGCCCTCACTCCTGGGCCGACCGGCACAGGTGCAGCTGCTCATCCAGCGCTCACCTGGGACTTCCAGGGGTCCTCACCACAGGGCCCCTTCTGGCACCAGAGTGGCACCCGATTCGGGCCCCTGGCCCCTGGGATAGAGTTGACAGGTGCCAGAGTCCCAGACTTTTCTCCTTCAGAAGTTGGAATCCTGGTCCACTCTATAGCTCCAACACACACACACACACACACGCACATGCACACGCACACGCACACGCACGCACACGCACACGCACACGCACACACACGCACACACACGCTTCCAGCAGAACGGTCTCAATGGAATGATAACCGGTCGGATGTCATGTTCTAGCTCAGGTCGGAGGATCCCAAGGGATGAAGCGATGGCGATGGAGGTTTACCTTACGGATCATCTCCGAGATGCCCCACCCCCCCGACGCCGAGACAAGCTGGACTTAAACCCCGTTTTATTTAACGTGCTGGACCCTGAGAAGACTCCTTCTGGGAATATTGACCGTTAGGATTTACAGTCCGGAGGTCAGACCCGGAACGCACCTGGATTCACACCACCCAACCCGCCAGTCGGCTATCCCCTACCCCCATCGGACCCGTACCACACGGGACATTTACAGTGACGAGGAATGCAGGTTATTTCCACAGGGACACCTTCATCTAACGACGCACTGTCTCTTAATCTTCCACCTTCACGATTCTCCCACGCATTGTCCCGGAGCTCCCCGTCTGCAGCCACCACACTGTGGGGCTCCCACTCGGGCCTTTAACTGCCGCTCTGCATTCAATCCCACATTGTATTCCGTGGTGTACTTTGCATTGTATCCTGTATTGTGTTCTGCACTCTGTAGTGTATGCTGGATTGTATGTGCACCGCATGCTAGCATCAACTCCCCAGGCAGGGGGGGATTCAGACCGGGCTGTGATCAGGTGTGTTGTCGAGTTGACGTGTGAGGCCCCACACTGTTGTGCAAACAGGGGCCCGGCCCCGGCTGACGTCGGGGCCGGCGGAGAGGATTACGTGGCCCCCCCCCCGGGAGGCCTGGCTTAATGGGGCCTCATTAGGCTGACGCAGTGAGGCCCCCACCTCTGAGCACGGATAAACCATCAGACTTCAAACATCTCTTCCCCCCGTCCCCCCCACCCAACCAAACCAGGTCCCCGGCTAATGCCTGGAGCACAGGTCAGAGAGACACGTGTTGTTTTAATGCAAATGGGGAATGTTTATATGATGGTTACAACAAGGAAGAAGTAATCGAATAAACACTTTTTAATAAATCGCACTAAGTAAGCTCTTAGTAAAATCGAACAAGTAAGCTCTGCCAAGCTCTGCCACAATGAGTTTTAATAACTTTTCAGTAAGTGAGTAAAAAGTTGTAAACTATCACTTTAAATAACGTTATGGTCCCCTGAGAGCAAGCTCTCCTGCTAATGAACAATAATCCTATTCATTTGGCCACTGCTCTGTATGTAAAACTCTTTCTTATAAACAGTCCTCCCATTCATTGTAGAGGAGGAACTGTACTCTGATAAGACTCTTATCTGAACAATTGAATCACTTGGCCGCGTCTTGACTCCGTGGCACAGCATGTAAATTCATTACATCCTTCAGGCCGAGTCCACACTGGGCATCGAACAGTGGAATAATTTCCGTTCCCCTAAGAGTCCTCTGTATGTAATTCCCCTCGGTTGCCCCCCCCCCCCCCCCCCCCCTCCCAACACGTCACCTGGGCAGACAAAGTGCCTACCCTGCCCCTAATTAACCTTCATTATGAATTAGATATGAAGGGCTGCGAGACTAGCTGATATCAGCTCTCTACTGTTAAACGACTCTCTCAATTCCAGTAGATAACCCACAATAACTAACAACACGCCGACGCAGCTGACACACTAAGAACACACACAGCGACCTCACTCTGCCTGCCAGCGCTGCGAAGTCTGGACGGGGAGTGGTGTGAAGGGGAGAGACTCAGACATTAGATTAATAGCCGATAAACCACAACAAACCGTTGAGTCTGAGTAGAAGATCCCTTTCTTAATAGGAGAGACAGAGACGGCTTCCAATCATGTATGCTTCGCAGTTCAGTCATCATTAAGTTGATCCAAAGCGGCTTACAGGGAGTTCAGGTACAGTACATGTCGTTGGGGAGCAGCTAGCGGCCAGAGTGTCTGCCTCATCTTACATGTTGCGGACGTAAGGGGTTTGAATCCAGCACCTTCTGCACGGAGTCGAACGCCCTGACTTATCACACTATCCTGCCCCTATGAGGTTCTGTGCACGCACACCATAATAAGCAGCTTGTTGGCTGTGGTTGTGTATCCTACGCTGAGGGCTCAGTGTTGGGCCGTATGTTCCCAAGTGTCTATGAGACCTGGGTCCTGTACAAAAGGATCTGTTTCTTTGAAGATAAGGCCCGCTGTGCAGCCCTAAACAATCACTGTTCTGGTTCTTTCCTGTGCCCTGATTTATTTTAAGTATTATGCGTAAGGATCTGTGGCTGGTCCTTCCTGAGCGGCCTAGCGGGTGAACTATCCACTGCTGCTGTACTTTATGAGCTTATTATGGGCTGCATGTGCTGGATGTGCTGGAGGGATACGCTCTGGGGAATCCGTGTTATATAAGTTACCACACACACTGGCACAATGAAGTGGAGTCCGATACTGGAAATCATGCTTTACGATTGTAAGACAGTTTCCTATCTCAAACGTATCAATGTTTAGGGGCAGGATTGTATTGTTTGTGGTCAGGTTTTAGGGTGAGGTTAAGGGTTACGGGAAGGATTAGAGACCAGAACAAGTCCCCAGACCATGACATGGACACCACAGTGTGATGAGACTTTAGTGCAACAGTTGCCGGGGACACCAGAACAGCAAATTAACATCAGCACCACTGGAGTACCACATTTATACCAATACCATGTATACCAATACTTCCAACAATGATACATTATTTGCCTTAATCTATAAGGCTACATGCTTTCTTTGTCAACTTAATGGGCTAAAATTAAAACATTCTTCCACCGTGCTTTCAGCATTTTGTTTTTGCGTTCTAACAATAGTTTGGCCATTGTTGTTAATGTTGGATATGTTATCTTTGTCAGAATTGTTCAAAGGCCCAGGTGTCCCATTATTGAAAAATTATGCCCACCCTTGGAACGTTATTGAACAATCAGGAACAAGTATTAAAAAGTGCTGTGGTTTAACAGTGAAATATACACGTAGAAAGGGATCATATTTAATGAATTAATTAATTATGCATTTAGAGTCATCCAAACAGTTCACAGAAATAGCACATAGACAAACACACACATACACCACACAGTATACACACACTGTGTACGCACAACCACACACACACAAAAACACACACACAAACACACACAAACATATGCTTCCTACGATAGTGTTTTTATATCTGCAGCATTTCTATGGCCGCGTTGCTTAAGACAATATCAGCGTAAAATACCAAGTTATTTATAGTGACTGTGCCAGTTAGGTGAAAATAAACACAAGCGTGATGGAGAAAGTTGAAATAGAAGGGGCCCATTATCTGGACTTGGTATTGCAGTCCTTTTGTACTAATGCAACAACTCTCTTTGTAAACATGACCGGCAGGCCTGCAGCTTAAGAATGCTCCATTGGCTTGTTTGGTTTTTTTACTGGTTGTCTGCCAAACAAAAACAACAAGTGGGTCGAACTTTAGGAATGTCGTGGAGGTTTCTGTTGGAAAACTGTGTGCATTGCGGACGTCATTAAGTGCACTCATAATTATTTTCACTGCGCATCAAAGCTCCTCATGACATATTATTGCAGTGCATCCTCACGTGCACGCAGCAAGGTGTGTGTGTGTGTGTGTGTGTGCGTTGAGTCGTAGAGTGGGGGGTTCCTAGCCAGGATACAGCTGCCTGTGACTAACACTAAGCTGCCCTTCTCACACGTAACACACATCTGCTTCCTGTTTTCATTCTTTGAGTTGTCTTCTCCTGCTTATTTCCCGCTCACCTGTTGCACTGGACATTACTTCCACCGTGGTGACCACGCCGGTGACTCACTGACGGTAGCTATCCCGGCTACTGTAGCGAGTTATAAGGGGCTGATACGCGTCAATCGGTAGGTTGGATAGAACGCAACGTGAGATTATGGCTACTGGGGCCCCTGACTTAAATCCTCAGCAAAACAAACAAAGCGTGTATAACAATGATATTTATTCAAACAACAAAACTTTACAGAGAAGCTGGATTATTATCTTTACATTGCATGAGTTCAGCTACGTCATCATGTGTTTTGACCAACTTTGTTTCTGGGCAGAATGACGATTGCCGGAGCAGACCAGTTTTCACAAAATGACGAAATAATTCCTCAAAGAGATTATCAGGGAACTGTGACAAGTTTATAACAGTAATCCATAAAGGTTTCGTCATAACTTCGAGTTGGTCTGTTAGGCAAAATGTTCATATTTCCACCAGGTTTCCGTAATAGAAAAGCCGAGCGCACCTTGGCCCAGCCTCTCCTCTAGGAGCCGTAGTACTGGACGAGTTTCTCGTCGGTGGGCTTGAGGATCTTCCTGTCGGCCATGTTGACCACCCAGCCGGGGGACAGGCCGAAGAAGATCTGCCTGGGGTCCTTCCGGGAGCTCAGCATGTGGAACAGCTCGTCCCTGGAGAGGTCAGGGAGGACGTAGCCGTACTTCTTGGCAAGGGCCAGCCGGGCCTGCTGGACCTGCTCGGGGGGGGCGAGGTAGCCGCGGGCGCAGGGGTCCATGTAGAACGGGACCATCTCCTCCCCCGGGTGCATGCGCTTGGGGATGGGCTGCCCCCGCTGGAAGAACGGCACGGGCTTGATGAGGATCGCTGGGAACCAGAACACGGATTAGACCCCGGGAATAACCACCAAACACCTTTTATTAAATATACTGAACATCTTTAATTACAGTACACTCCCAAGACCTTTTATCTACAAAACACTACGGAAAATACAATTTAGTATCCTTTTAAGCACCATCAAAAATGCATTTCATTAAACAAAAGAAACGAAACCACAAATGAATAAAAATACATTAAACTACTTAGTTGTCTGACATTTAGGAAACAATGACATTATTTCAGGACGTATACAGATTGTTTTTGGAGGCAGTCAAACTCCAGTCATATACATCACAGTATCAATACTAGCCCACTGTGAACTTTGACCCCTGCAGCATACGTCCTGCCAGATTGGAGGTAGTATAGTCTAGTGGTCAGGATGACTTAATGCCTGAGAGGTTTGTTAGGATCCCCAACGTCAACATCCTTGAGCAAGAAGCCCACCTAGCCCTACCTGCTCAGTTAAATGAGCGAATGGTGACTAGTTACCGAGGCTGATGGGGTCATAGAAGCTGTTGGTGAGGACCCCGCCATTGCGCTCCACGGCAGCGATCGCTGCCTCCGACGCCCGCTGGACCTCGATGTTGATCTTGGCTGAAAAGAGCTCAGCGCCCTGAGGAGGAAGCAAAACAAATGACCCGGGGAACCTCAGGAAGAACGCAACATAAATAACAGGAGATCACAATGAGCAGGTCAGGGAGGGATGTGGCTGCGCTGATCTCAACCGTGGGATGCAGTGACACCTAGTGGCACGGCAGTGCAACTGAAACTAGCCTAGTTACACGCAACACATTATCGTACTGTAGAATAGGGTGTTGGATGAAGACAATACAAATACATTGTAACTTCTAAATCAGTTCAGCCCTAGTAGTTTGTTCCAAAGAAAACCAGGACTTCTGTATGTAGACTACCCGTAGGACAGCTTTAGTACAATGGGGTTTGAACCCAGAACCTTACCCAGAGTAAAACATCTGAACTTATATCAGACTGTCAACCAACGTTTTTTGTGTTGTAACGGTCGATATTCTAATTACTATGAAATGAATGAAATAGTTCAATGAATGTGTTGCATTAGTAGAAATGAAGGTCTTCCTCTGTCTCTAGCTTTGATCAGCAGTCACCTCGTCTACGAGCTGGACCCCGAAGTCCCTCTTCTGGGGCTGGACGGTGACCCCCCGGGCATTGACCAGCTGGGTCAGGTCTATGGGCTGGGACGGGTCCAGGCGGCCCACGTCGATCAGGTACTGCAGACGCTTCAGAGACAGGGGCTGGTACTGGGGCCGGCGGCTGGCAAGTACAATGAGGAAACATTAATAATAATGGGTTATAATACGATTAGATAAATAACTGGAAAATGCATTTCCTGCAGAAAATGCAGTGAGTGCTGTAGTACAAAGTGAGTTTTTTTTTTTTTTTTAATAAAGCCACATAGATTAAGACATAAAGAAACGTTAAATGGCTTAAATCAAGTGAAGGGATTTGAACAAAAGTTCAAAAGTCTAAATGGAATAAACAATATTAACATTCACACCATTTAAGAAAATGTAGATGATTGGAAGCAAATAAAGTGACCGCTGAATGAAAAGCGCAAAGCATTGCTAAAAACGCTGAAAAAGAATCTGAAAGGTCAAATGTATTGCACTGCACGTGTGTGTGCTCGTGTGCGTGTGTGTGTGTGTCTTTAAGAGAATAGCGAGCCGGTGCATGATTAAAAGTAGCCAAATAGAGCAGGAAAAAACGCCCAATCTGGCAACACTGCATGAACTTCGTCCAAAAGCAGCCCAACCTGGCAGGAAAGAACGCCCAATCTGGTAACACTGCTGAACGTCCTCGCGCTCCAGCGTCAACGTAAATCAATGAGACCAACTGAAAAAAAATCCGGTATGAAAAGAAAACTGTGATTCTGAAGAAATTCCGTTGGTATATTATTGAAGATACAAGTGTTTAGATTTGTTAAAGGGTTTGATTGAGTTACGATCAGTGTTGGCTGTTGGGCATGTTACTTCTTCTAATTACCTTAAGAGTAATGCATTATGTATTACTTGTAACTGTCATTTAAAAGTAATTAGTTACATAACAATATTTCTGTCTTTGAATTGTAAGGCATTACAACCTTACTTTCACCAAAATAACAGGACATATGGATTGTTGTTCTCAATAGATCTTCTTGTGTTCAATGCAGCTCATTACACAGCAGGAGGTGATGTGGTATGGCATAATGACTGAGCTAGGCTTAAGGCTAACAAAATTACAATATAATGGTCGCAGTTATGGCTCATAGTGCAAAACATTTTATAATAGAAATACTGTAACTTTAGGTATTCATATTGAAATCAATAGAGCTAGAGCCTACTACGGTAGATTGTAAAAAAACAAACATTGAGCACTCTTTTTTGGTTTGTCTAGTCTCTGTATCTGTCTCATTTCAAATCGCCCCGGCTTGCTTCAAAAATAGCTGGCTATCGGTATTCACAAAACTGTCCTTAAAACAACCCTTAATGTTCGTTTTCAGAAATGTGCAACTCACTGAGTGGTTAGTGATGTTCGTTGATGTTCCAAATCAAGTATCGTAGCGAAATACAGTTTCTGTTGTGTTTTATTTGGCATTTTGTAGTCTTTTCGCTCCGTTATAGCCCTACTTTTGTTACGGAGAACCGAGCGAAAAGACTACAACCAGCCCCCCTGGACTCTGCTGCTGCCGTGATCTTCTCCTCTAGGCAGTAAGAGGAAGGAAATTTCGGGTTTAAAATGCATTGTAAGGCACGTTACTGAGATTTGAACCGAGTAAAATATTACCTTTTTTTTGTAATGCCTTACATTACCACGTTACAGCAAAAAGTAATGCATTACAGTAATGCATTACTTATGGGCAGACGACGTCTTCAATGAAAACAGCTGAAACCGAAGCCGGTATGAAACTAAAACTGCGATTCTGAAGAAAGTTTAAATGATATCGAAATACTGTTTAGATATTATTGAAGATACAAGTGTGTCGATTTGTTAAATGGTTTGCGAAGATAAACGGTTGAAAATTCATTTAGTTACGTCTTAAACAGTTGAAATACCAGAGGACGGCTTCCTCCCATTGACTCCCATGTTAAAAAAAAGATAGTATTTTAAAAGTAGAATATCTTTAAAAGTATAAAATATTAAAATAATCTGAAAAGAATTCGAAGCTATTCTGAAATTTTGAATGGAGTCTAGGTGAAAAATGTAGGAAGGAGATACGTCCCAAAGTTTGTAGAGAATAAGAAAGAAAGAAAGAAAGAAAGAAAGAAAGAAAGAATAAAACTTCAGAAGTAGTCGAGTGTTGCATGCAGCACTCACCTAATAATACTACTAATAACGTGTTACAATACATTGGCCACTGGGACAATACAAACCAGCTGTTAGGTCAATATAGTAATTTACCACTTTAGTAAGGGTTCGCCATAACCAATTCCCGACAAGAAATATACAGAGGGAATTGCTGAAGGTCAATACAGCATTCATTCATTGTGTATCGTTAGAGATTGTTTTGTATACATGTGCACTTCAAGGGCTACATTTGTGTCCGTTTTGTTGAGATCACCTGTTACCAGATCGTTTGTGCTGGACCAGACTTCATTATCACACACAAACATTTTACAATGACAAAAAGACAGGTTTGTGTACCTGTGCCCTTCGTTGTATCCATATTTCGGGATAATCAGGTAGAAGGGAGTCGCTCCTCCTTCGAACCCCAGACGAGGACGAGTTCCCCTCTGGCGTTCTCCCTTATGGCCGCGGCCGCTCCGATTGCCTCCATACTGACCCCTGCCTCGCCGTTTTTCCTGAAGACACAAACCAGACAAGACACACAGGTTACCCCTTGTCCAGTCGCCGTTGTTAGCATCAGTCCATTGACTTCAACTGGACATGGCTAACATTAGCTCTGAATGCTGCTGCATTAGTGACATAACAAAAGCTCACCTTTTGCTTTGACCCCGGCTCGGGTCGCAAGTTTGCTAAAGTGATGCGAGGTAAATTCTGTAAAACATCCAAAGCTTTTCCGCCAGGCTTTTTGATAAGAGACATGTTTATGCTGCTCACATGTCACAGGGAACAGAACCAAGGACACATTAGTCACGTGACAATTGACCCCGGAAACCCACCGACATATTCCTTAGAAAACCAAACAAAGATATTATACATTTCAGACGAAATACCTAATTTCAGTCATCTTTATTGATAAAAAATATATATAAACTGATTTACTAAACTATAACTTGATTAATTCTCAATATCGTGATTTACCAGGAACCAATGTCGGCGTTGTGCTTGGAACAGGAAATCACACGACCTCCAATCACGTCGCAATGTGGGCGGGACTACGGAGTGTTTTGCTAAACCAATCGTGAGTGTGGTTCAAGGCCAGCAGCAAACCGGTGCTTTGGTTGTTATTTTCTCAGGTAATAATTCAAATAACGGCAATAATCCTACCCGTCCCAAGGATTAAAGTCCGTCGTTTCCGTCTCATCTTCTTATATTCCTCATTAGTCCACCTGTCAGTGAAACCGACACATTCGGCGGTCACTTTGGCAGCTCGTCGCTCCCAGAAGGATAACATCACATGACAGCAACTCCAGCTCTGCATGTGCGGTAACAGCATGTCAGCTCCTCTACCTGCCGTGGTGCCTGCCGCGCGGAAAGCCACCGCCGCGGTAAGACGCGTCCATGTGTTATACTATGTCTTTGTTTACATGCTCATGTTGATTCGTTGATATGGATTCGTTGATATGGATCAATACTGTGCATTATCAATTCCTTTGTGTATTATGTATTTATCACAGGTTATATTTCTACATGGTCTTGGTGATACGGGGTATGTTCTTTTGGTGTTGGCATATTGATATATAACACCAGAAATTATTATACCAAAAATAATAATATGTGGACATATTGCTTTAGTACATGTATGTGCATTCTTTCTCCTTAACCAGACATGGGTGGGCAAGTGCCTTCACAGGCATCAAAACACCCCATGTGAAGTACATCTGTCCGCATGCGTAAGTACAGTAGGACCCTGGACACCATTCATATACAACTTGGCATAACTATGTTGTTCTGGACTGTTCTGATTTTAATTACGCTCTCTCCTTCTGCAGTCCAACGATACCAGTTACCTTAAACATGAGGATGTCCATGCCCGCATGGTGAGTCAATAAAGACAGTTTTTGCTCATGAATAATTCTTGAATTCTCTCCCAGGATTGATAGTGTGAAGTGTTTATCTTATAGGTGTCTTTGGATAGTCAGACTGCAGGAGGCTCATTCTTCTGTAAATATGTGGGGATTTTTACCTGCTCTGTTGGCAGGTTCGACATTTATAGCTTGAACCACGACGCGGACGAGGACGCATCGGGTATCAAACGAGCGTCAGAAAATTGTAAGCCTCGTCTGAATATAGTCACAGTGTTCTCAGTTACATAAAAACCTTTGCAGTCACACTGTTTAAGATAAACCATTTCTCCCCTTCACAGTAAAAGCCCTAATAGACCATGAAGTGAAAAATGGAATTCCCTCTCATAGGATAATGCTGGGTGGTTTCTCCCAGGTACGATCTCACACCTTGCTCTGTCAAACTTTTATCTCAAATTTCAAATTGTATAAGGAGCTTTAGTGACCATGCTGTCATATAATTATCCAGATATCTTCCTGCAGACAAAAACATTTCTTAGTCAAATCAGATGTTATGGCGGTACTAGATTTAGGAATAATGTGATTGGTTTATTAAGGATTTGATTTGCGGTAGTGGGTGAGTGTAGGAACCTCGGCTTCAGCTGTCTTACTATTGGTTGGGATGCTGTGAATCCCCAGCTCTGTGAGCCAGTCAGAAGCCTGTGTTGTTTTTGTTGGCAGGGTGGAGCGCTGTCTCTCTACACCGCTCTGACTTCTCAGCACAAGCTGGCCGGTGTGATTGCTCTGAGCTGCTGGCTGCCTCTACGGAACTCCTTCCCTCAGGTAAGGCCAGGCCCACTCACCTGGACCACACCTGTTCCTGCCCTAGCCCTCATTACGAGCTGCAGTTGAAACTCTCTCCATTGATCGAAAGAACTCCCTCATTAGCTCTACATAGGATGTAGGAGGATAGTCTATTACTTAACTGTAAGCATCTGCTGATTGAATACTTAGGAAATAATGAGTATAAGTGATTAGATCAGAACCCTGGGATGGACTTTAACTCCCAGAATCTGGAGCTCTTCCCTCCTCCTTACGGCCCCGTCCAAACAAAAGGCGGTTCAGGGAAAACCCCCTGGTCCGCAGCACTGTACATTGTAATCTGGTGCTGATCCTAATCCTAATCTCTCGTGTTGTCAGGCCTCGGCCTGCGGCGCCAACGCAGACGTGCCTCTGCTGCAGTGCCACGGGGACGCGGACGGCATCGTCCCCGTGCATTTCGGTCGCCAGAGCGTGGAGAAGATGAAAAGTCTCATCAACCCGGCCAACATCACCTTCAAAACGTACCGCGGCCTGGCCCACGACGCCTGCCCAGAGGTCAGCCCGGGGTCGACCCTCAGGACTGGGCGCGACAGGAGGACATATTGATGGGTGTTTTGTTGCTTCAGCAGGCGTGATTTTTACCCTTTTTTTTTTTCTCTTTCCCTTTCTCTCTCTATCCCTCTTTCTTGGTTTCTTTCTGTATTTGTTACATTCTATCCCTCTCCTTTTCTTTCTCACTTGATTCGTCTCTCCCTCTCTCTCTGTCCATCTGTCCGTCTCCCTCTCTCTCTGTCCATCTGTCCGCTGTCTCTCTAGGAAATGGTGGAGGTTAAGAGGTTCATAGAGAAACAGCTCCCGCCCATCTGAGCTGAGCCTGTCTGATTGGCTGAGCACTCCCCACGACCGCTGTCCACCAGCCTATGCTACCGCTTCCTGAAGAACCCACACTGACTCAACGCGCTAACCTCCGCTGCTACCGCTACATAGAGCCATACTGGACCGGGGCTAACGGTTGGCCTGGATGTTAGCCTGGACATTCGCCTCTACATTAGCCTTAGAATTAACCTCGAAGTTAGCCTGGGCATTAGCATCCAGATTAATCTGCTAGCCTGGATGGTAGCCCGGGGTACTCCTAACTGGGAGGACCAGAAGTAGGCCCACCTCAAGTGTTAGGACACAGGAAGTAGAATTACCCCAGCAGAGTGCAGACGCCTGCTGATAAGAGCACAAGCTATCTGGAATACCTTAGGCAATATCTGATTAATACTTTTTAGTATTATAATACTACTGCACCATCTAGTATAAGTATACTTATGATGCTACCAGCTATTTTGAGTGAAACCAAGTATTAATATACTACTTGATATAGGTCAAAATATACAAGCTGTATGTTCATTTATATAGTATTATAATGCTTTGAGTCATCTCAATCATTGTATTTTGCAATGATGTGATTAAGTGAACCACGAAGCATTGACAAAAGAAACACAGTTTACGAATTTACATAGGTTTTTATAATATTCAGATTGATATGCATACATATATACATGCACACAACCCACATACAAAATCTGTAGGAAGATGTCGTATTATATTAGAAAGAATAGACTATTCCATTAATATCCATGCAAAACAAGGGCAAAGTGTGTTCAACATAAACATTACAACTGTGCTTTATTCAAGTTGTGAGAAAGGTCAGCACTGTTTCACACAAACGTTTTTATAAATACACAGATAATATCAGTGGTTATGGTCATGGACTCACCCCCGTGCTAAACCTCACAGTATTCCAACCCACAACACGCGCTCCACTTCCATCTCTCGCCCATCCCTTTCTCTGAGGAACTTATCTTTGACCAGAGCTGAGAGCACCAAACGTATGATGTCATAGTGTCACCATTCAGATCCCCGGCGGAAGTGCGTGAGAGAGCTTTGTTCCAAGGCACTTAAATAAAAGAAGAATAAATCAAATCTATTTTCTACCAGGTGTAGTTTACGTGGTGTGATGTGTCCTAACACAAGGGTGCATGCTGTCCTTCAGAGAACAACATAGAAAAGTGCAATAACAAGCGCTTATATATATATATATATATATATATATATGTAAAAATATAGGAGGTTCTTTTGTAACAGGTTTGAACTGGTTCTAGCCGGGCACCTCAAGTGGTTTGGTGAGCTGTCAGAAGTTACCCCTGGATAAAGAGTGTAATTAGGGTGGATTCTCTTCTTCCATCTATTTAGATAAAACCAGACAGACTTATCTGGTGGTTAATTTCCCATGATGCATTGCTCCCTCCTGACTTTAACCTTACCCGAACCATAACCTCAAACCTACACTAAACCATCACTACTGTAATCTCAACCTTGATTACAAACTTCAAGATGTCCTGAAACTGAAATATAGTTCTACCTTGACGGCCCTAAAACTGACACATATGTGATGATTTTCTGACACATAATATTAATATGCACTGTTGGACTATCCTTTTGTTACTCCTGTTTTCACAAATCAAACTGAAAGAAACCGTAAACATCAGCTTAGTCTGATATCCTACATGCATTGTATCACAAGTGCATGTTTATGTCTATTTACTATTTCACGTTTTAAGTCATTAATCAGGCTCTTTTATCTAAAGCTACTTCAGATACATGCCGTTAAGGAGCAGGTAGGGGTTAGAAATTACAGAGACAGGTCATTACGGAGCAGGTAGGGGTTAGACAGTACAGAAATATGTCATTAATCTGCAGGGAGGGGTTAAACAGAACAGAGACGGGTCGTTTAGGAACAGGTAGGGGTCAGGGGGTATGTCGCTCTCAGAGACCTACAGGTAGAGGCTTGGAGTCAAATACCCTGACCACTAGATGATCCTGTATCCAGTCTTTCTGACCCCTTTACCGTATCCATCCTGTGTCTGTTGAGCGTTCTATCAGCTTTTGTATCGACATTGTCATATTCATTTTTGGAAGGTGCCAGAAACTGTGCGTCTGAAAGGTCCATCCAAACGAAAGAATTGCCGGGTTTAAATGATCCATGACAAACACTAGCGTCAACTTACCACTTTGACTCATAAAAGTTGACCTCATTCTTTGTACATGGATTGTTTTCAATTAACCAAGGATCGTTTGTCGGGGCTCCCTGTGGAGCACAATTAGCGGTTAGTTGGCCCAGCCCTGATGAGAAAACAACATAGCATTTTCTGCGGAGCCCTAGGTTTGGAATATCCTATTGAATGAACCCATCTCTAGTGCATCATGGGAGTTAACACCAGTAGAGTGCTAGCTATTGTTCTACCCGTCTACTCACAACATAAGGGGGTGCGGGGGGACTAGGTGCCCTAACCTGGGACCCCCTAGGGCTCAGTCTTGGGCTCCTCCAGGTCCTTGAGCAGGTCTGTGTAGGCGGAGGAGTTCATGTAGCGTGGGTACGAGTCCCGCTGCATCAGGGTGTAGATCTGCTTCTGGGCGTCCTCGAAGGTATGGGAGGTGGGCTCCAGCATGTTGCGGTTGATCACCTCTCGGACCCGTGAGTCAAGACTCACCTGAGGAAGAGGAAGAGGAGGAGTCGTCTTACAACAGAAGCCACTAGGGCCTGCTAATGGAACAACATACATAGTGCAGGTTTAATTATCTCCCTCTTTTGACACGGCGACGAGGGTGAAGATCTCAACGCTTCCGGTCTCACCTCTTTAGGGGACAGGATTGAGATGAAGTCCTCGTAGACCTGCCGCACCTTCTCCTCCACCACCGTCTTGTTGGTCTCCTTCTTCAGCTCCTCACAGGCCAGCCAGAACATCATGTTCTCCTCGCTGAACTCCGTCCGCAAGAACTGCCGGAAACATCCTCGCCCAGCCGCGCTCTTCATCAGACGCTCGAAGGACATGGACCATGATCGAGCATCCTCCAGGGTGGGCTTAGGGCTTGGGACAGGAGGAGAAGAAGAAGAGGGTGAATAACGATGGAGGAAATGAACAGAGAGAAGATTGATGGAGAAAAATGAAGATGACGGTGATGGCTTTGATTGTCGCCTCACTTGAAAGTCACTTCAGATCTAAATACATACTGCACAATGCTAATGAAGTTCTTGAACTCAAGAAAATACATTCTCACAACCAGTCTTGTTTTAAACTGTTCAGCTTCCACTAGGTGAACGACCTCTTTGTGAACTGGAAGGTATATGGTGAAGCCGCCAGCCACGTTTGTGTTGAGGCGTGCCCTTACCTGTCGTCACACACGGCCAAGGCGTCTGTTCTCCGCTCGAGACCTCTCGGGACCGTCTCCTCATCGCTGCGAACTGTCAGACTAGAAGAGACAAGGAAGGGAACAGAGCGCATTTTAAAATCTCTCTAGAAGACAAGGAACGGAAGAGAACGTCTCTAAAGGGAGAATAAAACATATTCACATGCACGTCCCAATAACGACTCAATGCCTTTCACAATAGTTACATCATGACCTGTAGCAAGTACAGCATGTTAGTATGTCTAAATAGCATGTTGTATAGAACGTTAGCTTATAGCATGTATATCACGTTATAAACCATGTGTAGCATGCTTTAAGGGTTACTTAGCACACGTTACGTGGTGGTTGAATTCCGGATCACATAGTGATACTGTGTTTTAATGGAACTCAGTAGGCTTTGGAAAGTATGTTGTTAGTGCTATGCTCAAGATAGTAGCCGGAACTACGGCTATCCTACAGGGACCCTGTGGCCTCTCGGTAGAAGCCAGCCCAGTGTGTGTAATTGAATTGTTGTGCACACCTGGTGTTGCCTTCGCCTATAGACTAATTAAGGCCAGGTGTGCATGATGTCAGCTGAGCCCCCTGGACCGGTGGCTCTTTGTGACTCCGGAGCAATTAGGTGAAAATAATTGAGGCAGAGGTGGCAACAGAAGTCAAAGTTGACCCCCAGGGGCCCAGCAAGCACCAAAGTCAGGAGACAGAGGAAGAAACACATATAGTCCAGACATGAATGGGAACACGGCTTCAAAACACAAAACCATCCCTTGCGGTTCAGGCTGTGGGCTGTTGTTTTGGTGGTGAGGTGACCTGAGCAGTGTGCGGAGACTTTGGTTTTCTTTTCGCATTTTTATTCACTTTATCAGGCAGGACTGTATATCGAGGGAGGGAGGGGGGGGGGCTACTCAAAGTTGCCCCTCGCCTAGTAAATCTGGCAGTTCTCAACCTGAATTTGGGGCTGAAGACTTGTGAGATCAGATAATAATATTAGATACATTTTGCAATTCGTAATTAATAATTCGTAAATTAGACAGGACTAGTGTTGTCAAAAGTATTGATTTTTCAATACAGTTTCAATACTCATTTCCCGCAGTATCGATACAATAGTACCGGCTGCGCTTTCTCGCTCTCGCTCCTCTCCGCCAGCGAGTTGACAGACACACACGAAGCCCCGCCCCCTCTCACGCACTCGCGCTGCGTTCACTCACAGTCAGTAATTGGTCACTTTTACTAAAGTCATTCTTCTGTCGTACCTCGTAACCTCGTTAATAGTCTTGTTATAGTGATCTTATTAATAAAAAGAATAAATGAATGTCATTTAATAAAAAATAAAATAAAATACAATCTGTTAATGTTATGTACATTTGTTCCCCTTGGTATCGAAACTGGTATTGACTTTGAGCATCGATATTTTTCCAGGAATTGTATCAGAGTTAGAAAAATCCAGCATCGTGTCAACACTAGTCCCGGACCCGCTGGCCTCGTGCATAGTAACGTGCGTTACCAGGAGCAGCTGCAGCAGCAGCACCAGCAGAAGCAGCACGCGTTGGACGCGTTGTTGGGAGGCGTCTTGCGCATGGCGTCGCGTGCATGCAGGACGGTGGCGGCCGCCTCCTGGTGAACCTGCATCTGCCTCTTCCTCTTCTCCAGCCACTCCGAACCCATAAACCACAGAGGAAGAGCTGTAGGGGAGAAGGGGGCGGGGGGGGGGGGGGGGTGCAGAGTGTATACTGTTGTTACCAAAAAACTCTTAAAGGGGTACCATCATGGCTCTTTGCTAATATGAGGACCTACTGTTTACAATTTGCGGTCTGCGACATCAACTTTGTGTTTGTAAGAAAGAAAAGAAAGCACAGAAACGTTGGAGCATTGACGTCACTGGTCCGTGAGTTGGGTTCTCCCTTGGTACGATCTGGAAAAGTGACGTAAATGGACCAACTTCCCACTATTTAGCTCATGACAAGCGATGCTTGTGTGATTATTGTGTGACAGATCCCCTCTAACATTAAGCCAGTGGCATCCAACATTTCTGACCCAATTTCAGGCGACCACACTCCACGTTCAGTCATTGTAGGCTACATGTTGCACACTTATTCCGACCACACAGAATGAAGAACACAGAACAGGGTCTGGAGTCGTGCGCAGACTCCTTGAGACTAAGTGGACTGTGGGAGCACATTGAATGACAGTGGGTGAATATCAATAATGATTTCACAAAGACTAGTTTCTGATAACGTTCAGCCGGACGCAGCGTTGCTGCATTTCAAGATGAAGATGAATCGTGCTTGCAGAAGATGCTAATCAACATGAAGCCAAAAAATTAAAAAAAGTATTGCCATTTTTTTTTTATTATTAGCACTCTCTCTCTCTCTCTCTCTCTCTCTCTCTCTCTCTCTCTCTCTCTCTCTCTCTCTCTCTCTCTCTCTCTCTCTCTCTCTCTCTCTCTCTCTCTCTCTCTCTCTCTCTCTCTCTCTCTCTCTCTCTCTCTCTCTCTCTCTCTCTCTCTCTCTCTCGCTTTCTCTCTGAGCCTCTCTCTCACTCTGTCCCTCTCTCTCTCCCACCCACCACAGGGTTGACACTAATGGAAGCGACAAGGCGTTACATTTGCGCCGCAGCCTCCATCAACACCATCATCATCTCAAACTGTGGTTAACCGACACCATCCGCCTCATCAAGGAAACTATTACAACCCGTCCTGGTTATTGTTTTGAATAGCCATATTCCCCCCCCCCCCCCCCCCCCCTCATAATTGTTCCTCGGAATGCAGATTGATTTGAATGGAAACAGAAAAATTATCCGAATGCAGCCATACATCGAGCTAATCCACAGATATCCTGCAGTTAGAAGGCTACACAGACTATCAACAAATAAGCAAAAGATCAGGCATATTCAGTATGCAAATAACGTTGACATGCAGCATTGTATAATAGGCGTCCTATCGGTAACATGTCGTTCAGAGACCAATGCTGATGTTCTGGTCCAAATGAAGGCAAATGCACGTGTGCTTTTTAAATCGTATATATATACACGCATCACTGATAATCAATAATCAATGTAAATGATGGAGACAGACATGTACTCACTGTGTCACCATGAATGCCAGAATCCAGGTGATATTTGGTTCGAGCACATCTGACTGCTTCTCCTTGGCAGCGCAAAGCAGTGGGGTACCCCTCTGCGCATGCGTTTAATTCCAAGCGTAAAATATGTTTCTGCGCCTTGTCCAGGAGCCCAACATCGCGTGCCTCATCACCGCAACGCAACAGATTCGCGATCAACAGGTTAATTAGCCTGGTTATGGATGTGGAACACAAACGGGTTTATAAAGTGGTTTAAAATGGATAACATTGTTCTAGAATGGGATGTGAAACAGTGTGGGTCTATATCTGGTGCTTGTGTCCTCAGTGCGTGTTGAGCGCATCCGGCGGAGATACAGCGGTGCCGCAGCTGGCCGGTGGGACCGCTAGGGGGCAATGTCGGACTAATAGGTTTCAGATGGTTGTGTAAACTCTTGTGTCGGACGTTAGAGTTCATATGGTTGGTGAGTCTCTCGTGTAGGACGTTTGGTTTCAGATAGTTGGTGAAACTGTTTACATGGAATCATATTACCAACTCCACTCTCCTCCAGGATGATAATGCTGCTCATTGGCTCACCAGAAACATGTAATTTGACCCATCTTAAATGGGTGAATAAGCAAATAATCCTTTCTCTATTAGTGTGTGTGTGTGTGTGTGTGTGTGTGTGTGTGTGTGTGTGTGTGTGTGTGTGTGTGTGTGTGTGTGTGTGTGTGTGTGTGTGTGTGTGTGTGTGTGTGTGTGTGTGTGTGCGTGCGTGCGTGCGTGCGTGGGTGCGTGTGTGTTTGTGTGTAGCCTACATACTGTATGTGTGTGTAGTGTGATCGGAGGCGTGAATCAGAGGTGATGCCTGAGGAGTCATTCTCCTCACCTCAACTCTTGGCTGATTAGTTCCTAGAGGCAGACTCCGTCAGTTCCGCCCTGTAGGGCCTAGAGAACCCATACCGGCCCGTCTGTTTCCAGATTAGGAACGTTTGTTACTTTATCGTAACTTAATGACGTTTTAATTGACTAATTATGAGGTGACATGAAAATCGAATGCCGAATTCTTCGTTCAAGACTGACTCATCCCGTCGTCAGGTTTATTTTTGTGGTAGGCTAATTTATTATACTTTAGCTAAAGAAACCGTTTCTCTAATTATAATGGGGAACAAAGATATTGGCTTAAGGGTCGAGCAATGGAACCAACAACTAATCTAATAGGATCAGGAGAGAGCTAGCTTCCGAATCGTTCCCATTCTGTCATCAGTAGCCGGCCTGATGAGTTTGTGCTGAACCCAATGGCCAGTTCACCATCAACTCTAAACACTCGATTTGGGACGTCCCTTATCTGTGATCAGAGCCGTAATCAAATGACCAGGCATGGACGAGAGACCAATTTCCTTTTATAGGCTAATTGAAGTTATTTTATTTCATAAGAGAGAGAGTTAGATTTGGTCAAATATTTATTCGATAGGTTTACATATTTGTTAACATTGTTTAGGATTACAAATCCCATTTACTGTATGTATTTTTCTTTCTTTTCATGAAATATATTGCGTGTTGAATTTGTTGTTATACTGAATCAATCACATCTTCCAACCGCTCCTCCTGAGTTAATGAAAGTGACGCTCCAATCGCATCTTCTCTCCTTGCTGACGCGTAGCAGAAACTCCAGTGTGACGTCATAAGGAAGACCACAGCTTTTTACTAAGAAGAACCATCGTCTTGAATCTCAGAAAAACACATCTCACTTATGCACCATTTACTTGGTTATTCAAAACCATGCGTCTCTCTCAGGGGGCTGCTAGATATTAGGCAAATTACGCAACCGACCCATAATAAGCACGACTTTCCATAGAGGCTGTGAAGGTCCAATTGAGGGAGAATTAATCGTGCAGTCACTGCAGGTCAACAGCGCCATCGCATGGCCATCACGGGAATGACCAATTTAGAGCTAACACATTAACACCATAAAATACTCTGGCAAAATACGAAATTCACAAATATTGCAATAATTTGCATAATTGGTTCTTTCAAACACTCCATGTGAAACATGTACTAACTAGACTTAATATGTGAGAGTGGTGTGTGTTAATAATTAACTATGTCAAATTACTTAACCAATAAACAATAAAAAAACTTCTGGGATGACACAAATAGACGGAAAATCCTGATTAATAATAGTCAAAATACTTTGGGTTCAATGTTTCTATGTAAAACAACTCTCTCTACTCTACTGTGCTGTACCATGGTGCTGTACAGGCTGGACGACGCAGGGCGTGGACGCATGCGCGGTCCAGACAAGTTACTGCACTGACGTAAACACAACTTGTCTTCCGGGTGTATTCTTTCTCGTCGGTCAGTGAGCGTTCTTAACTAGGTTATTTTCGCTGTTGTTTAACATTTTTCAGCAATAATGAATCGTATATTTGGCAGCGGGAAGCCTAAAGCCCCCCCTCCCAACCTGACGGACTGCATCGGCACTGTGAGTATCAACCTTAACAACTTGTTGAACGCTGCCATCGCAAAGTAAACAAGGAGGCTTTTGGTTGGTTTGTGTAATCAGCTATTCGTGGTTTAAAACACATTTTTACCCACAAAATGTGTACTGCTTTTACACTTCTAACACTATCATGTAAAGAGTATCCATGTAGTATTGGTGCTAATGCGCTACACCCTGGAAAGAGAGGGGGAGAGAATAGGATCTCCTCTCACAAGCTTCATCATGTGAGATTAAACAAGAAGACGATTTAAAAACAATTGTTGTTTTAGACGAAATCCTTACATTTGAAACTAATAATAAAAACACAGCCATCTTCCTGCTTGGATCTTGTGTTGAACTGGTTGGACAGGTTTCAGGGCCAACTAACCCCTAAGCTATGCCATTCACACCAGGGGATGTAACCCATTATGAATCTAACGTCTCGTCACTTCAGTCAGCTTGTATTAGTTTTAAGACCTACAGTCGTATGTGTTTTATTTTTGGTAACATTCAGTCACTCTGCAATGGGTCTACTCAGGGGGTTTAACCTATAAATCCCCACGTTAAGTGGCCCCTATACCCGGTGAAATGTAAAGCATCGCTCTGTCTCTGATCAGGTCGATTCTCGGTCAGAGTCCATTGAGAAGAAGGTGGCCCGACTAGATGCTGAGCTGGTGAAGTACAAGGACCAGATGAAGAAGATGAGGGACGGGCCCTCAAAGGTAGCTCATCAAGGCTTGACTGGTTAATACTTTGGAACATAGCTGTAGTGTTGTGTCCTAACACGGCGGCCTGTCTCTCCCCCCTGCTAGAACATGGTGAAACAGAAGGCCATGAGAGTTTTAAAGCAGAAGAGAATGTAAGTCATCACAGTTAAAGAGCCTGTACTCTATCTCCAGCTGTGATGTTGGAGTGGCTTGGATTGGCTAATAAACATCACACTTCAAATCCGCTGTCTCTATTATTCAAATGTAATGTTATTCAAACCGTGTCACACAGCACTTTGGACCACATGCTTTAAGTGTTTGCTAAAGGAAAAGTGGCCAAGCGAAATCGATAACTCTAATCTGTCGGCGTGCACCGGTCTCAGTGTTTGATTCGGTCTTCCAGGTACGAGGGCCAGAGAGACCAGCTCATGCAGCAGTCGTTTAACATGGAGCAGGCCAACTACACCATTCAGTCCCTCAAAGACACCAAGACAACCGTAAGACCCTCGAGACACTCACCTTCATCACCGCTACGGTCTGAAGGGCAGAGAGGCTGAACACTTGGAGAGCTTGGAAGGAACCTTCATCTTAGGGATGGCTGTAGAGACCTCCTCAACATACGCGTACATTCTGTGGTCTATGGACTTTGACCATTATTTTCCCTCCAGGTGGACGCCATGAAGGTTGGAGCCAAGGAGATGAAGAAGGCCTACAAGAACATAAAGATTGACAAGATCGAGGTATTGGTCTTTGATTATTTAAAACTCCCTCCTCCCTAAATGTGGTCAAACTAAAAGCCCAGTTCTCTTTTAAACATGCATCCAAACGATGTCTGTGTTCCCCCTCCCTCCTCCAGGACCTCCAAGACCAGCTGGAGGACATGATGGAGGACGCCAACGACGTGCAGGAGGCCATGAGCCGCAGCTACGGCACGCCCGACATCGACGAGGACGACCTGGAAGCAGGTGAGCTGAGCCCACCGATCACCAGGAGGGAAGGCGGCAAACGGCCCGTTTCAAATCCTGTCCGTTAGTGACGTCACCAGTGGGCAAGTCCACTCAGAAGTACAATGGATGGGTCAGCCAACCAGTTGGTACAGTCCACTGAGTAAGCTGCTCTGTCATACTGGGTGGACACTTCCACTTATGATGTCACTTCTGGATGGATTTTGTAATGGCTAAGCAGCATCACACCTGGCCCCTTTTAAATGTGATTATGTAATTCATTGTGTGTCTTTCAGTCTGGATTGTAATTTACAGCTGGGATTTCCCCAGATTTGTGAAATGGCATTCAGATTCAGACAACTTTATTGATCTCAAAAAGGGCAACTTATTTGCAGTTTACCAAGTCCATACCAACAACTTAAGACATACAAACTCACAGAAAAGACAAGATAGCGATATGTTGGTGGCAACATATCATGTTCATAGGTCAGTACAATGAGCAACAATAAAAAAAAAAGTCTGATTAAGTAGTATAAATAACCACGTTTAGTCATTTAAAATAAACACTGTCAGGGTGTAATACAATGATGGCAGAGGGAATGAAGGACTTGGTGTAGTGGTTTGTTCTCCTAAGGGGTTCCTTACAACGCCCGCCTGAGGGCATTGCAGTGAATTCACAGGCCACAGCATGGTCCGATTGGCTGATAATTCACGACCATGGTCATGTGATTGAGCTGTGAACTACATTCATTCCTTAGCTGGTCAGCTGATTAAACCAGCCTGAAGCTACCCTCCTCCATGTATTCAGGGCCTCTGGTGTGTGTGTGAGTGTGTGCGTCTGGTTCGGTTGATTCTAACAGTCATTTGTTCCTGTTTTAATGTCTACAACTCAACCCAGACGGATTCCTGTATTTGTCGTATGGGGTATTAAAGTATTGCTTCTGCTGCTGTGTTTGGTCCACAGAACCTGATGTTTGTGTGTGTGTGGTGTCTAGGTCCACAGAACCTGATGTTTGTGTGTGTGTGGTGTCTAGGTCCACAGAACCTGATGTTTGTGTGTGTGTGGTGTCTAGGTCCACAGAACTGATGTTTGTGTGTGTGTGTGTGTGTGTGTGTGTGTGTGTGTGTGTGTGTGTGTGTGTGTGTGTGTGTGTGTGTGTGTGTGTGTGTGTGTGTGTGTGTGTGTGTGTGTGTGTGTGTGTGTGTGTGTGTGGTGTCTGGGCCCAGAGAACTGGATAATGATTGTGTGGTTTCTTGGTCCACAGAACTGGACGCACTGGGAGATGAGATGATGTTTGACGAGGACAGCTCCTACTTGGACGATGCCTCCACCGCCCCCTCCATCCCAGAAGGTCTGCCTGGGGACAAGTCCACCAGCCGGGTAAGGAGCCACGGGTCCTCCACCGTCTCATTAGATACTGCTCATACGGGGCCGTCCACCTCTTATTTAGCATTAGGGCCCCACTTGTTTCACTTATGAAGTCCCAAGTGGGAGAGTTCACCCAGATGCATGATGGTTGGACTTCAGCCTAGCAGTTGGTAGAGGCCACCAATCACACTTCTGGGTGGAACCTCCCACTTGTGAGGTCACAATAGGAGATGTGGACCCGAGGGAGCTCTTTTATGCCGCTTTTCCACCGCACATGTAGCTCGACTCGACACGACACGACTCGACACGGTAGCAGCACGGGTGCTTTTCCACCGCAAATAGTACCTCCTGGACGTGGGCGGGGTCGGCTGCGCGAAAGGGCCGTGACGTATTTGTGTACGCGACGCAAACAACACATACGCAACCCACACATGGACAGAACCCACATAACAACAATGGAGGACATCGATCGCATTACTATTATTAGCTGGCATGTTGAAGAAGTGGAACATGTTGGCTGCGGCGCTGCTATGGATGTTACCAGCATGGTTGCCATGTCGCTCTCGTGACTTCGTCACACTCTCTGGCCAATCAGTCGCCGGCCGTCTGCCGACGTCACCTTTTAGCATCGGCTCAGCTCGCTTGGAACCTAGAGCGAGTAGGTACTAGAAAAAGCAGCCACTTCAGGTACCAGATACCATGGTACCGCGGTGGAAACGCAAAAAATGCGAGCTGAGTCGAGTCGTGTCGAGTCGTGTCGAGCTGGTACCATGCAGTGGAAAAGCGGCATTATAATCACTGTTTATTTTAGGACTGGTGACCTCAGAACTTATTCAAGTTTTGTGAGGTCACCAGTTGGGAGTGTTGAGCCAGAGTTTCGTCAACTCATGTCTGGGTGGACCCTCCCATTTTAAGGTCACAAAGCGGGGATCTGGAGCCATTCATCATTGTGCCATAATCCTGATATTCCTATTGTCTTGTTTCAGGACGGTGTGCTGGTGGATGAGTTCGGCCTCCCCCAGATCCCAGCCACATAGGCCGGCCTGCTGGGATTTTACATGTACCAAAGCCTTGTATTTAACACTCCTGTCTTTCACCGCCAGCTCACAGGCGCCTTAATGCTAATCTTAATTTAGCATGCAATATATTATATCGAGAAATAATTTAGTAATAATGTGATTGTCTTTCTGAAGAACCAATATTCTGGCTAAAGTGATTCTTGGAAGAAAAAAACGCCTTCTGTAAACTTTCTACTGCAATCCAATAAATTATATTTTCGGACAACCCAACTCTTGCTCAACTAAAAGAGTCTTGGACGTTTATACAAAATAAACTTTATTGTACAGTGAAGCGTGGATGATTAAATAACTTAAGAGGGAGGGGTGATGTGGGCATCACCAGCTGAGCCGGTAGCTTTTGGGGAAGATCTTGTTGTGGAGGTACTCCACCACCTCACTCTGGTTCTTCAGTTTCTCAAACTCGTGAAATGGAATCTGGAACAGAATGAACCATTGATTAAACCTTGGTTGTGCAACCACAAGTCAGAGTTACTCACATCAGACAAACAAGGAGACCATGCTGTCAGTTTAAATGGTATCAACGCCCATGTTACAATGAGGTCTTGGTCCGCTATTATTATTATTGCTAGCAAAAATACCTCCAAGAAAACATTATGGTGAAAGGATTCTCGGTACAATCTTGACGCCTACCTCAAGACCCATGAGCAAGATGCCCCTACCAACTCCATAATGACATCCTGTACTATATTTGAGACACCATTTCATCTTCTATCCAAAACAGATTTAATGAGATGTAATTAAGGAACAAGCAGGGGTTAAATCAAACCCTACAAAACAATGTCTTCCTCTTTAGAAATCAGCACTTTTCCCTGTGAATAGAAGCCCTATTGAGGAGAGGAAGTGACCTCACCTGAACCACTTGGTACCCCAGCAGCCTCAGGTGTCTCTGCTTGGTGGCTTCCCTCCCCAGCAGCTGGCGGCTGCTCAGAGTGAACCTCTTGTGTCCGTCGATGCACAGTGCCACCCTAGAAACAGGCATACACACTTAGCTCGGGCTCCGTCCAGTGGGCGGGGCAACCAGAAAACAACCTATGGCATCATTATGATTTGCCTTCTGTAATGGATATTTAGGAAGCGATATATCGATGCACTTCTTATGACAAATGAACTTAATGTAAGTCGCTTTGGATAAAAGCGTCTGCTAAATGCCCTAAATGTAAATATGTTATACGCAAATCTAGTGTTTACCTCTTGTGGACGTAGTCGTTATGACTGGCGGGGAGAACATAACCTTCCTCATCCAGTTTAATCTCCACATCTGGAGGAGAAGAAACACAGGTGGACTCCAGAAGATGTAGAGACAATGGAGGAGGCTAGCTGCTTGCTACCTGGGGTTTATCACAGTTAGACGAGTAGAACTGGCTGATTTAGCTACAGCACTGCAGTACAGAGTGAGGAAAGTGAAGCTAACAGTTAGCTCCCTATCGTTTAGCAGTACAAAGTGAGGGGAGTGAAGCTGGCCAACCCTCACTTAGCATTTAGCCATATAGTAATGTTAGCCGACAGGCTAGAGCTATACAGTGAGGAAGATAGCTACCTAGGGTGTAGCAGTAGGGCGTGAGGACTTTGGAGGCGAAGTAGGTGCGGGCCCCCAGCAGGGTGACCAGCCCGGATCTGACGTGGTTGTACAGCTGGACGTCCACCAAAGTCTCCAGCGAGCCGCCCGGCATCAGGAAGGACTTCACCCGGTACTTGGGGAGCAGAATGGGACCCTGGACAGTGGCCACAGAACACCCCGTTACTACTTCAGCATCACTTAAAGAGCACCTCCCTTTAACCAACAGGTGTGTATGCAGATAAGTCACAAAACACAAGCCGATCCATATGCTATCCCTTTGTCGCATCACAACCAGATCTTTGCTGGATAGACCTAGCATCGGTTATATATTTGGGTATTAAACAGGTATTTCAAATGCTGGCAAACATCACAACTCTATATTGTTACATAGCCGTCGATGGGCCAGTAGAAACAATGCATGTTTACCCCGTAGAAGGGACACTCCAGCTTCACAGTCATGTAGAGCTGGGTCAGCTGGGCCAGAACCAGCCGGTCCATTGCGGTTCCCGGCTCTAGAACACAGAGGAGGAGGAAGGACGGGTTCCACCATTTATTGGGGTTCGGAGGCGAGGAAAAAAGCCAAGACAAAAAATGTCAAAGAAAGAATGAAAGAATGCAGAAATACAGAGAGAGGCTTTGCTCACCTTGCAGCTCCTGCAGGAAGTAGCTCTTGAACACCTTGGAGACGAAGTTGACCGGGAAGCGCTCCACCAGGGTGCAGGCGTGCAGCAGGCTGAGCAGCGTGCGCGGCTGGAACTGGGAGAAGCGCGTGTGGAGGATGCCCTCCACCTTCCCGAACACCTCGCCCGCGTTGGGCGGCAGGTATCCCAGCTTCCCCAGCGGCAGGATCTGCCGGGCCACCTGGCCCGTGTCGTAGTCGTCCGCCCGGTACACGAAGCTCTCGGCCAGCGCGTCGAACACGGGCCGCGACAGGATGTTCCTCTGGCCGAAGTACTGCGCCACCCGCGTGACCGTCTCCGGCCGCGCCGTGAACGCCACGCGGGGCACGTGGCGCTCCATGGCGCCCACAAAGTGGACGTCGCTGTGGCCGAAGTGCATGAGCACGCCCAGCACCAGGCTCAGCTGGTCGTCCGTGAAGCCGCCCACGTGGCGGACCGCCTGCCTGCACAGCGCCATGACCAGCGGCGTGGCGTTGCTCTGCTCGAGCGCCACCAGCGCCCCCAGCAGCCCGCTGACGGCCGCCGCGTCCATGCGGGGCGCCAGGGTGAGGGCGTGGGCGTGCATGCCGTGCAGCAGGGCCTGCTGATGCCCCCCCTCGGCGGCCCCGTCCTGCAGCAGCCGGTACACGCCCAGCAGCTCCGCCAGGCTCCACGCCGCCGGCCCCCGCCGCTGGACCTGCTGCATCACCTGGCCCAGCATGCCGCAACCGGGGCCCTCCAGGGCCAGCAGGGCCCGGCCCAGCGTGCACAGCTCCCCCACGCTCATCCGGCCACGGTCCAGCCGCTCCTGGCTCTCCGCCACCAGCCGCACCACCAGCGTGCTCCAGGGGTCCAGGAAGAGCCGGGTGCAGGCCATCAGCGCCGACACCAGCCCCCCGTCCGTCAGCCGGCCCGAGTCCTGCTCCAGCTGGAAGCACAGGGAGCGCACCTCGTCCTTCTCCAGCACCCCGGGGTCCCGCAGCGAGCAGCCCTCCTGCTCCAGGTCGGCCACGCGATGCAGCGCGCCCGCCGCCATCACGTCGGAGAGGGTCTCCGCGTGGCGTAGGAGACGCAGCACCTGCCGCGAGGACGAGCAGCCGGCCAGCCGCTTGCCGAACAGCCGCTCCTCAGCTTCCGGCGGCGGGTGCAGCTGAGTCAGCCGGAAGCGGAAAACCGACCCTTTGTGGAGACCCACGGAACCACTGGCCAGGAAGGACGGGTCCCTTGTGATCGTCGAAAAGCCCATCCTACCGAGGACGCAGTTGTGGTGGATGGGGCGGTCGGCTGCGATCCGCAGCTCAGAAGCACAACATACATCTCCCTGACTTATGTTGCCGAAGAGCCGCGGGATGTAGCGTCCAGCCCGGCCCAGACTGTGTAGCCTCTGGGCGGCTTTTAGCGCCATGAACTCTCCCTCATCAGGACCTACTGGTTCAAAATAATAAGAATCTCAAACAGAACTCTGAAGCATGATGAGTAATTAAATATCCTTAGGTGATCTATATATGTAACATGTAGAATAACTTGACACTCCACTCACTGCCAGGTTGCTGTTGACAAATGGTGTGCCATGTATACAGCAACTTGTACGTCAAACCACAGTTTACTCTGATGAATGATGCATTCAAATGAAGATCTGGACCATCAAACCCGCCCGTATACCAGCTTAAACACTGCTTTATAAACATCAAACTATAAACCACTTGTCCTTGCCCTGTCAGTGAGCTAGCGGGCTAGGAAGATATTGCCTGTACGCTACTACTATAGCAGGTTATCAAACGTCTGTTGATCACTGTCGGCTTTGTAAACATTATAGTCACTGTCAAATCATTTGTTCAACCAAATTGTCTCAAGAAAGGGAAAACCATACCTGTAGCTCCTAGGTCACGGTCCAAGCGCCCCTCATTCAGGATTACATATAACGTGGTTCCGTAACGGCGTGAAACAGCCTCTGATTGGTTCGCCTTCCACCTATTGTAAAAACGGTGTAACTTTACGTGTGGCCACTGGAGGGCACCACAGCCAATCATCTCTGTGGGTCACTGGTCTAAAATAAACGTATTAAAATAGTTCAATGACCCAGAATAATCCAGTACGTTCGGCGAGCGTAATCTTTGAGTGAATCGTGTAAAATACAAATTCCTTTCCAAGTGGAAGCTTATATCCACAATATTGAAGACAGTTGAAACACCACAGCAGTATCTAGGTAGTAAATCATTGAAGTTACTTAATACTTCAAGCATTTAATTGTTTCAAGTTTATAGTTTGTTTCGAACAGAAATTAATTCACTAATTTTTCCATCTCAAATTGTTCATTTTAATAGAGCAAATATTATAGTCAGCCTGCCAGTACACACCTTCCCTTGAGGTCAAAACAAAGGCATCCAGGAATGTCTTCTCATCTTACTGCTCTGTGTAAATAAAGTTGAATGCATGAGAAAGCTGTGGTCTAGCAGCTGTTTGAGCATCCCGATTGTGAAGAGCCGCTGCGCGTTCAGACAAGACAGAGCTCTTCACTGTGTGCAGACTTCAGGTATTCAGACTAGACTGCTCCCGTTTCACAGGCCGTTCACAAAACACACAACACAACAAACTACAACTTGATAGAGGGATTTATTCCAAAACGTTTATATTATAAAAAGGTAAAAAGCCACAGAACCCAGATCACACGTCCCTTAGACCCACGTGGCAAATTTTCCTAACACAGAACATTTGTGCAAACCCCAAACCCTTCAGAAAAACCTTTCACCCTTAAGACACCAGGTCGGAAGAAGACCAGGTGGACTAAGTGTTTACACCGCTTCCTAGAGCAGGGACATGCAGCCCGGAGATCTAGCAGGTTGTGGCGTGGGTTTAATTTGTGTGTGTGGTAGAAGGCGTCGCTGGCTCTCTTTAATCGTCCTTGTCTTTAGCCCCATGCTTCAGGATGCGTGTGAACTCCACGTAGTTGAAGTTGGCCTTCTTGTCGATGGGGGCCTCCCTGACCAGCTCGTCGACCTCCTCGTCCGTGAAGCGGTCGCCCATGGTGGTCAGGAGTTCCCTCAGGTAGTCCTCCTGGATGAAGCCTGAGAACACACGAGCAGACCGATCAGACACCAGCAACACTGCCCGATGGAGCAGCAACACTGCCCGATGGAGCAGCAACACTGCCCGATGGAGCAGTGTCCTGGACACACCCAAACCGTTGGATGAAGCCATATACAGAGACCAATCAGACAACATTGACCAATATAAATAAAGGGTAGAGCATGCTTCCTGGGTCCACCCATAGAAAGAGCAAGAGGGCAATCAGATAAGACTTGATTGTTCATTATCTCGTCCATTCCAAATCAAGCTGAAACAGTCCAGCTCATTCCAAACATTCCAGCCATTCATGAATAAGTCATTAGTCGGCCATCCCTTACAGTGTCCGTGCATCACCGAGTCAGCCCTAACTCATGGTTCCATCTCCCTCTATACTTTGTCTACAACATTCTAGACTCCTGAATCATCGTCACATTTATATGTAGTGGTTGCACAAGTGTAAAACCATATATATACAATTTAAAGAGAGTCAATTCTGGACCAAGTCCAGTAGTCTGGACTGAAGTGTATTAAACACATTTCTGTACTGAAATGTAGGACAGAGAGCTGTTCCTGGGCATTCCTATTGGCATGCGAGTTGCACTATGTGTATCGTGTGCAATAGTACTTGTACTGTCGTGGTACCGTACCTGTGCCCTCCTCATCGAAGCAGGCGAAGGCGTTGCGGATGACGTCCTCCGGGTCGGTCCCGTTAAGCTTCTCTCCGAACATGGTGAGGAACATGGTGAAGTTGATGGGTCCGGGTGCTTCGGTCATCATGGCCTCCAGGTATTCATCGGTTGGGTTCTTACCTGTGGTCAGAGAACAGCGGTTAAACTACAACCCGCTGTACGAGTTTTAAACTACGTGGTTTTAAGATTAAAAGAAAACGTTTAATCTAAAACACTGACATTGTTTGAAACTAAACATGATATGAACTTTATTAACGTCTTTAGTTCAAACTAAGTTGTCATCATAGCCAGCCGTCGCTCCCCTGGACTCACCCAGGGAGGCCAGCATGTCGTGGAGGTCCTCCTTGTCCACAAAGCCATCTCGGTTCTGGTCGATCATGTTGAAGGCCTCCTTGAACTCCTGGATCTGGGACTGGTCGAACATGGCGAAGACATTGGAAGTGGCGCGCTGGGGGCGCTTCTTGGTGGTCTTCCCCTTTGCTCGTTTGCTGGACATGATGACTGTTGGTGGGGCTGGAGGAGAAGATACAGCTGAGTACAGGATATCGGCGGACCAACTGTTTTAATGGTAAACTAAAAGAGTTTCTTACAGGCAGGCAGGGAGACAATGTACTACAGTCAATTCTGATACATTTCCCTGAGGATAAAGAGGATTTATGGGCTCTGGGGCTGACCATGGAAGCCAAAAACTTTTAACTGGGAGTCAAACACTAACCACCACAACTAAAACTTGTACAATAAAGTAGAATCAACACGACATCTTAAGTTCAATAGGAAAACTATAAACACTGTCAGACAGCAGATTTGTTAAGAAATTACACAACCATATAAAGCCATCATAATATGACATCTGGTATGTTGTGCACATCTCGTTCTGATCAGAACATTAACAACTCCAGCGCTGCCAGTCCCTTGGTGGGCAGACGCATCAAGCTATATATGGAGATATTTAACGACTCTGTGGCTCGTAGAATCTCAATGTATCCTTAAGGACTGGAAAAACCAGCGATGCGAGCACGTATGCCCTTAAGAGGAGCTACGTTCTCCTGTCAGCTCGTTATTCATCTCCTGACGGAGGAGCAGTTCGCTGGAAAGCAGCTCGTTTATTTTGTACAACAGCACCGATGTTCGAAAGCACTTGGATTCAGTTAGTGCTCCCCCTGCATAGAGGATACGATTATGATTTGAAAACTAAATTACTACTCTCCTGGCCAAGAGATGACGGCCTATCTTGAAGTGCGTATCTCACCTGGTAGGTGATTTCCCCCAATTACATCATAAAACATCCCATACCGTCTAAAACATTTCCTACATACTGAGAGATATTTGAAATGACAAGCCGATTACATATCTACAACTGCCATTTTCCGCTCCACTAGTTCTACTTTTACTAAACTAGAACCACAACTTTGAGTCAGTCAGACGGATAGTAAAGACGACGTCAACATTAGCATCCGTGCTAACACACAGCTAGCGAAGTTCTGCGCTGACCTAAAAACAGGCCATTCAAAACGGTGACAATTTCAGTCGACATTAATCAGATCCACCGCTTAACAATGGATTAGCAGTGCGACTAATTGTCCCACGGTAGATGTAGGAAGACACAAAAAGTCTTACCTGACAAGTATGGAAGAAGATGCGAGAGGGAGCTGTTCTTCTTCTTCTGACCACCGCCCGAACTTCCTGATATCGACGTTGGTTCCGTAAAGGAAGTCTGGGGTAAACCAAGTCTCGCACACATGGGGGGGGTGTGAAGTAATCAAACAACGATCATGAAGTGTATTATTTGCCTTATATGGTCAGCTAACTCATCGCATGTATTTAAATTGCATACATATTGAGATATGTGTGGAATACTGTCATGTTCATTGGGATTTTATAGATATTTCTAGTCACACATTAATTATCAAGTATTTGAATAACCCTAAAGTGTATTTGCACATATTTCGAGAAACACTCCCTTCCCTTCATTGACGTGCATGGATTTGCCCTTTTATGGACAAGGGGAATGCAGGAATCCTCTCTCCCTAAAAGCCCTCATAGGGTTTGTCAACCAAGGACTGATAACAACTTACAAAGATGGCCAGAAGCAATAGCCATCCTAAACTCTTCTTCAACCTTATCTGAACTATAACTATACATTGATGTCTAATACAATATAAATACCGACATACATACTCACCTACATTCACATCCATGCTCCTTAATTTAACTTTTGGGATAAAGAACTTTTACGCACATGCACTCACACACACACACGCACACACGCACGCACGCACGCACGCACGCACGCACGCACGCACGCACGCACGCACGCACGCACGCACGCACGCACGCACGCACACACACACACACACACACACACACACACACACACACACAGGTAGTTATTAAAGATATATACAATGATGACGGTCCGTTGGTTTTGTAAATAATTGAATAAGATGGACTCATAAGACATAATAAGGCTCATCATAGGCCCGATATGTTTACTAATCACATTGCATCCCGGCTGTCGAACAATTCCTGACGTTTTGTCACAACCAATCGACTGCTAAACGGCGCCCTCTAGTGGCCCTCAGATATAGTAGCATAAACGATAAAAAATATATTATTATTAGCATTTATATTATATATATAAAAATATGAGTAGTAGAAATGTAAATACACATTAGGAGTAGACATGTATGCTACATTAATGAAACGATTTCCTTAGCAGAAACACTTATATCTAAAGTGTATGCATGTTAGGTGCATGTTATTGTTGTTGTAGTCAATAATGTAGGATAGGCCGATAGATATATAGATGGTTGGCTAGTATGTCTAGCATTTCTGTCGAGATGAGATTTGAGCAAACAGATGTTAATGGGTGGAGGGTTTCAGCCTGTCCTGACAGAGGACAGCAACAGTGGATATATGGAAACAAACGGAAATGGGACATCGCTCCTGGGACTCCAACGGGACTATATGTAGGCTATAGAGTGGCGAAGTCACGCCCCTTCCGGTAGGGCTCATGGGACCTATGAGATCGAAAAATATGAATGGGTGTCAATGGAGAGAAAATAATTATTTTCTGGTCCCGGTCTTTATATGCCCTGGATTACACATATGTTGTTTGTGGATTTAAAGGATAATTTTTCTTGCAAAGAGTTCGACCGTTTATTGTGCAATTGTTCAGATAAAGGCTGTAGAGAAAACACAACGAGAAAGACTACACGGCTCGTATGTGACGTCACGCTCCCTGCGACTGGCGTGGAGAAGACCGACAATCTTCCCATCGGCATAACTGAAACTCTGCACGTGCCCCGATTTATAATGGTTTTCACCTCTTTCGATGCTTTTATCCTCCCCTTGGAAAAAGCGGTGAAGTGGGGCAGAGAGATCGCCATCTCTGTGCCGAGTTCCAAGGGCGGGTGTGGTGACGTATATCATATGCGTCTAGAGCAGCGAAGAGCTGTAGTTCACAAAGCGGCCTCACATAAAACCTAAAATTATCAAACTTCTTCACGAACATTTTTAGTTTTCTTTGCATGAAAAATTATCATTTAAATCCACAAACAACATATGTGTAATCCAGGGCATATAAAGACTGGGACCAGAAAATAATTATTTTCTCTCCATTGACACCCATTCATATTTTTCGATCTCATAGGTCCCATGAGCCCTACCGGAAGGGGCGTGACTTCGCCACTCTATACGTAGGCCTACACCCCCAGGGAGTCTTGATAAACGGTTTGTTCCATAGTGCGACACAGGGAACAGATGCAACGTTTATCCAAAAATACATGATCGATTTCCTATGTTCTGTCTGTAAACAAAAACATAATTAGAGCTGGGTCGATTGAAACACAGCGATTTCCTCGAAAGGCTTTCACATCAAATGTCGTCACTACGTTCAGCACGCAAGACTGACCAACACCACGAAATTTCGTGTAATGACGTCCCACCGTTCAATTGTTATCCCCCAAACCTGTTTTCGAGTGCGCTAACTAAAATCCTTCCTGCGGTAGTTTTTTGTAATAAATAGTTGTGTTTTTTGTTTCATGCCATAATAATATGACTACACAACAGATGAATTAGTACTTAAACCTGTGTTAAAGTGTGCAATGTCAGTGAGTTTTAATCAAAATATACGTATCTTGACAATTACGCAAAAATATATTTTAACCTATTTATATTATGCGGAATTATGTGAAATTTTAGCAATGACGAGTACACTACTATGTTGTCCTGTATATTGCATAAAAACAAGAGTAAGTTCAATAGTTTATTTTTAAAATATGCTGTTTCATTCGTCCCGCATGTGTGTTTCAAACGTCCCGACTAGGCGGGGCGTTTGAAACAGATGTCAACTTACTTTCAAAGTTAAAAAACAGCTTGATCATCCAACATATGTATTAAATTACACTTGTAACTAAGATAACACACATGTGAGTTGTTGATCACATGTTGAAATGATTTGTATAGGCCTACGTAACGTCATCTTTGAAAAAGACGTTTAACTGAAAAGTGTTTCAATCGACCCGGCTCTCCCCTACTACTTAATTACTATGGTTATAATTATCTCTACATAGCTTATTTTTCATTAATATAGCATAATTTGGAGGTCGATAAGCCCAATGTTTGGATGCAACGGGATGCAGCGTTGAAGAAAACCGCCAGAGGGCACTCATGGTGTTTGTTTAAAACTTTCTCTAGAATTTTGCCCTTCCATCATTGTAATAAAATAGTTTATGTTCACAACGAGAGAGAGAGAGAGAGAGAGAGAGAGAGAGAGAGAGAGAGAGAGAGAGAGAGAGAGAGAGAGAGAGAGAGAGAGAGAGAGAGAGAGAGAGAGAGAGAGAGAGAGAGAGAGAGAGAGAGAGAGAGAGAGAGAGAGAGAGAGAGAGAGAGAGAGAGAGAGAGAGAGAGAGAGAGAGAGAGAGAGAGAGAGATTTTGTGTAATAGCACTGTGACTGAGATAACAATAGAGAAGCTAAACTTAGCAGCTTGCAAAGCGGTGTGTTGACGAGTGAAGTCATGTTATGTAACAATAGCGCATCAGACACGTTCTCGCATATATAGCCTACCCTGTTATAGATTAAACTGAAGTCAGACATTTACTTACTGACTGGCTTAATTGTGTTCGTATATTTGAGCCATTTTATGTTACATCTACCTTTTAAATTATCGTATTATATGTATTTTAGTAATTGTCTTTAAATATATTATTTTGATCAATAGGATTTTAAGTCAATTAAAAGCATTTTGACATGCTTTCTGTTTGAAGGGTATATATAAACTTGTTTGCCAAACATAATATCAATATCCTGAATAATATCTATAGGCCTACATCCATCCATATTTCTAAGTCGAAACTGGACTAAAGATAAAGCACAGGTTGAACTCCAGCCAGGCTACCTAGGTCACGATGAATGAATAAGCCAGTACGCCTTATATAGTCCAATATAGAAATACAAAAATATTCTAATAAATTAACTGAAAAAGTTGGAACGCTGTAGGCCTACCTCTGGTCATGACGTAGTAGCCCTATGATGCGACAGACAACTGTTTCAACTGTTTCAAACTGCAATGATGGGACAACGGACGATCAACATAAAAAAACTGAAATGATTCCCATGTTTATCAATGGTATCGATTGGCAATAGCTTTGGCAGCGGACCCTATACCACCTGACCAATGGGGCGCAGCGACTGGCCCTCCATCCGCGTTGCTATATTTATCCGCGCCCTCGCCATAAAAGGACGCGGCCGTCCGCTCAGCATTCCGCCGAGCGTCGGTATTATTTCTGATGTGCAGGCCGCTGCCTGTTTTCCGCCACGGCACCCACCTGACGCGTCACCGGAATAACCAACGTAGTGTGAAGTAGTGAGGACGGACGTTGTCGTCATTTGCTGTAAAAATCGGAGTTTGTGACTTAACTTTTTTGCCAGGGTAAGTGTGTCGTTTAAACTAAACTATATGGCTGATTGTTATTTGTTGCATTCTGTTGCGTTGGACGTGCATGTTGACAAAGTGCTCGGTTGAGTATTATTTGTGTATCTATTGCAGTTGTTTATGTTAATTAAACTATAGTTAGGCTTCTTGAATGTTAAGACTATATCACCTAAGCATACAGGTGTAATAATATTTTATTATATTATTTGATCTTTTGAATTCTTGTGTTTGTCTTTACTAAACATGCAAGAATTTTAAAAGGAAACTTTAATATCAACTTTGGTATTAAAGCAATATGTAAAGTTGGCCGACATTTAGGTTTATTAATGCCCCCAAATACTGAGCTTTTCCTTCTCAAAGGGCAGAAAGTCCATCTCCAAGCTTTCACTCGCAAAGGATCAGGTTCACAAAGTAAAAGTCCAGCCATGTTTCAGCTCCTCCCACTGCCCCAGCTGACATCCCTCCTCAGCTGGACCTCTGGGTCGGAGCTCATAAACACAACGTTTGACTCCAAAACCTGGCCCAAAGTTTTACCTTTCATGAGCCAGTAGCAGCCTGACCTCATAACACCCCCTTACGCCTGCTGTTGACCGCTGGGTAGACTGACACGGTGAGCAGGAGACAGATCCGGCTCCAGGATGCCGGGGTCCCTTCCATTCTACCAGAAGCACCAGCGCCACTACGACCACGACTACCGCAGCTCCGAGACCCAGGCGCTGGTTAGCAAGTACCGCGCTAGCAGCAGAAGCAGTAGCGGCTATCCTGCCCACACCTGCACCAGTGGTGGCTATCCTGCCCACACATGTAACAGTGGCTACGCACCCCACATCTGTACGGGCCACGGCCTGACCAGCGCCAGAACCAGCACCAGCAGGGGGTAAGGAGGAGAGCTCCATCCTTTCATCCCTCCATCCAAGATCATCTTAACCCCCTCCTCCAGGCCAGAAGCCCCTCTTAACTCCCTCTTCAAGGCTGCCGGAACCCAATCCTGAAGCCCCTCTTAACCCCCTGACCTCCACGCTGCTATACCCTGATCACCAGACTGCCGCCCCCTGGTTTCTGGATCCAGCACCCCCTCCCCCTTCATTAAGTCACTCCATCGGATCCTTGGCTGGTTCACCTCCCCCTTGGCATCCCTTATCAAGTAACACCCCCCCCAACCCCCCACCCACACCCCCCAACACTCCTGCTTCATTTCATATTCATATCCTTCTTAGAGACCGGAAACCTATCTTTCTTGACCGGCCCCTGAAACCCTTCTAAACGTTGTTGAACCCTCCGTGCAAGTCTTCTGCCTGCTGTCTCTAACATCTCTGTCTCGTCGGGTTTGAGGTGCGTCGCTAACCTAGGGTTGTGTCTTGTGTTCTGAGGAGGTGAAGAGGGCCACTATGTGATGACATGTCACTCTGTACAGTGGGACTGAAACAGGAGATTGTGCTGTGCATTCCGCATGGCATAGCCAACGTCATGATGGCCCCGCTTGGCCAGAGCTCCATGAAGCTACTGAGTTTTTTGGCTTCATGGGTCAAGGGTTGTGTTAAGTCATTAGTTTGATGGGACCGGTGGGGTTAGTTTGTTAGTTTGGAGGGAGCCAATTAGGTTTGTCTGTTGGTTTAGATGGAACCTGTATGCATACACATTTCTTTAAGCAAATAATCAGACTCCTATCTGTTCCTGACAAGGTGGTGGTGGTGGTTAGCTAGCTTGCTGGTACAGTACAGGTGTGGATGGCAGTGGAAATGGGTAACTGTGAGTCCAAGTGCAAACCTGGGCCAAGTGGATAGAACAGCACTGGATGAATGATACTGTACTTCAGGCTGTGACTTATATTTTATAAGAGGAATATCTGAAGGCTAAGGTGCAATGTTGTTGACTTGACACTCGGCTATACATCTTGTACATCCATACGATGACCAACAGGACTTGAGCTGGATCGAGATAGAGATTCTGATCTCTTCCTCTCTTCCTCCCTATCGTCCAATCCGCTCTCACCTCTCCTGCCCCCCTATCCTTAGAACCAGGTCCTCCTGACATTAGAACCTACATTCAACCAAGCTGCACCCAGCTCTCTCAAATGACACACATGTGCAAACATGCGTGTGCAAACAGAGAACCACACCGGGATTTGGAGGGTTGGACAGAACTTCTTCAGTCAAATGTAAAAATCTGGAAAGGTTGCTTGAATGAACTGAGCGGAACAGGAGGAACGTTTGGTGTCACTCTATCTGCTGCTTTAATGCATCAGGTTATGTAGTAGGAGATATGTTGCTGGCAGTGGCAACTCAATCAAAGTAGGGTAGAATCGGAAAGGCAAATCTCCCCTGTGTTGCAGACAAAATTTCCACTGTACTCGAATATATCTAACATGCGTCCACAACTAAAAAAACAACTCCCTTCACCTGGTGACTCCATAAACCTAAACCCACACTTCATCTAATCCTGGCCTAACCTCCCTCATCTCCAAAAAGATACTTACCTTGTCTGGTTGGTCCAGTAGGCCACCTGCCTCTGATTGAACCACAGACAGACAACTGACAGACAGACTGACAGGTGTTCTGTGCACCTCAGCCTCACAGCGTCTTCCTACTCTGGGTTGGAGCAGAGCAGCCAGCTGACCAAGAGAGCCAAGGCCACACATCTTGCGGTGGACAGGGAACACCACATCATCGGCTACGTAGTGCCGATCTTCAGGGGCAGGTATCAAAACAACAGCTTCAAACATCTCCCACCATGTGTGTAAGATCTGGGCAGATCCGTAGAATTTGGGGGGGAATGTGCTGGTAATACCCAGCATACATGCAACTTCTCTTAACATGGCACCTGGAAAGCGCTACAAACTGCGCGTCAACAGCAATGTTATGGCGAATCGGCAGCTTGAAATGCCACCACCGTGTGTGGCCGGTCCATCACCGCGACTATTAATGGCACTTTTGCCTGTCTCCAAACCATGTCCTAATATTAAGTAGGATAATCTAGTGGTTTGACCCCCATGCCAAGCAGTTATATGTCTTAACCACAATGTCCACAGACTAATTGTAGGCATTCTTGAGTAAAATGCCCTCTAACCCAACCTGGTCCTTAAGGACATATCTAAAAAGTAGAAGGCGTCTCCTGGATCTAAATCGCGGTATAACAGTTAATAGTCATACTGTATCATACCCCCTGCCCATGCTCTCCTCTCTGCTCCCCCTCCTACTGGACCTCCTAGTCTGGAGTTTGCTGGTGGTTATTCGGGTGTAGAAGATTCACGCTTGAAGGCGACGTCTGCCTCCATGTGGGGTCAGGATCATTTCACGAGCGGGCTGGAGATGGAGAGGTCAGAGGTCAGCTCCAGGAAGGTGACCATTCGCGAATCAGCTGAACGCATCTCCCTCAGCAAAACGGTCAGTGGTGGTGACATCACAACCCGGTGATGACATCACAACACCGTGATTTCATGGTGGAGTTCCACCTAGAAGGTTTTCACGTAAATAGAGAGATAATAATGTTGTTTATTGAATACACATTTTTGTGGTTTGTTCTAGGGCCCGACCGATTTATCGGCCTGCCGATTTAATCGGCCGATTATAGCCTTTTTGAAAATAATCGGCATCGGCCAAAAAGACGCTGATTACAACCTTTTTTTTTTTTTTATTATTTTTTTTTTATTATTATTTTTTTTTTATAAATGTTATTGCGATTAGTATCCTGCAGATTGCGCTCCTATTCGCCTTGCTAACTAACAACTTTATCTGGAGTAAAAAAGAGGAGATTGAATTTTACCGTACAACATGAAAGCACGCTCGCTCAGGCAGCTGCGCGCTCACCTCACCAATGTACACAAGACGCGTTGTTTGAGCATGTTGGGCCTGTTTTTCTTTAGGTCCCAGGCCATGTTAATTTGTTATACTGTAGACTCTAACGGTGAGACCATACTGCTCAGCACGCACGTGTTAGTCACTGCTCACGAGCGCAGCACATTGGGAGTTAGTTATTTATTTTACATTTTACATTACACTCATTTTTGACTGTAAATGAATTCTAAAACACTCAAAGGTTCTGCATTCAATTCACATATTCGTCAAAGTGTTTAAAGTATATTTAAGGTATCAAAAACTACGTTTTATGTATTATTATTTTTTTTTTATTTTTTTTTTTTTAATCGGCCGATTAAATCGTAATCGTAATTTTTCTCTGAAAATAATCGGCATCGGCATCGGCACTCAAAAATCAATATCGGTCGGGCCCTAGTTTGTTCAACATTTACAACCTATTTGTTTTAGAATCCATGAAAAATGAAAGTTGTGTATGAGTGTGCAATCCAACCATATACCATTAGACGAAGCCGGTTAGATTTGGATACTCTAGGGTTTGGTTCTCAGAGCCAAGAACATGAAAGTCGATATGACAAGGGGTTAGCTTAAATGCTTCTGAGGGAGTATTTATCTTTAACAGATCCACCACCATGAGTTAGGTTCACCACCAAGGCTTATAAAAACCTAGTTATACTAAGATGCTGTCTCCACTATGCCAAGTAATCCACCATACAGGGCGAGACATACCACATCATATCCTGTTTCTGGGAATCACAGGAAAATCTTATAAGACCCTGCCCCTAGTCCAAACTCCTGACCACAGTCCCCAGGCCACCAGTGATCCATTTCCCCCTCAGTCCTCACCCCTGGCCCCAGTCCACCCCAGTACCTTGTCAGATGAGCGCCCAGGCCTCAGAACATAACCCACACACCCACGTGCCCAGTATCTGGTTATCCATCAAGTATCGTAAATCGTTCACTGTTATTTTTAAATAAACTAAACGGGGGATACTTTTTTTATGGCCTGGTCATTTGCTTGTGCATGAAGCACATGATAGCATATTTTTATGTGTGGTTATGCTAACGCTAATTCCGAATGTAAATTCCAATGGTTTGGCTAATGCTAACGGGGGATGCTGATGCTAACCGAGATGCTAACGGGAGGTGTCTGCGATGCCGACAGATCTATGAAAACGAGGAACACAACAAGAGAATGAACAAGGACAGCCTGATGCACGCGCCGGAGTTTGTGATCAAACCACGCTCACACACGGTGTGGGAGAACCAGAGTGTACGCCTACACTGCACCCTAAGCGGATGGCCAAACCCACATGTGGTGTGGTAGGTCTGCCCCACACACGTGCACACGTACCAACACAAACACACACACACACACTTCAATCCATCTTCTTTCAGTGCTCCTTGCTTTCTGTCCTTTACCCACCTTTCATTGTCCTTCTCTAGCTTTTCTCTTATGTTTTCTTTGGCCAAGCTTTTAGTCGTTTACTTCAATTCCTCTCTTTGTCCTGTCGGCTATCTGTCTGTCTGCCTGTCTGCCTTCCTCTGCTTTCCACTACAAGGTACAAAAACAATGTGACCATCGACCCCATTGCCCACCCGGGCAAATATAAGATAGAGAGCAGCTACAGTGTCCACTCCCTGGAGATTGACAGGTAGGTCCTCCTAGTCCACCTTAGAACCAATAGATGTTCAGATGATCAGAATCATCTGAGTTTGGATTATGATGTCTTTTCCTGGACTTTAGAGTAGCTCCTAATTTTCGTGTTTGTTCGGATAGTTTTGATCATGAGAACTATTTCATGATTGAAAAAAAAGTCAAAAAAACATGGCTTTTGTTTAAATTATACGTTAGCATAATGAACACACACTGATAAACATGAACACGTGTGTGTGTTTGCATTCAACACAGTGTGTTTAGTCTACATGTGTCAACAGAGTGTGAGAGGTACTCCCTCCCAGACCCGGGCTGTTGAGAACACACACCCCAGGGACGGCTCTGTTCTTGGCCCGGCTCAATCGGACACCCCAGATAACAACAGGAATAGTCTAGAATGCAGCGCAGGAGTCCGCTGGCCTCAGCCAGTCGCCCCTGCGGGTTATTTTAGATCTCCGACCCGAGCTGAGGGTCTCACTGGGCTTCTGATGCTGCTGCTAACTCAAACACACACACATAATGAGCTGGTGGTAGACGCCAGGGGGGCTTTTAATGTGAAGAGACCTTCAGCACCTGGCACTCATGACATCATGAGAGCTGTCTATTTAATCTCCTGGTATTCCTGGCCCAGGGTAATGGAACGTTCTACCGGGACGGGGGGGGACGGGGGGTGGGGGCGGGGGGCATAGCTGGTTTGGTTTACCGGTTCATAGGGGGGAGGGGGTAGAGGAGGATGGGGGGTGGGAGACGCGTGTCTCAGTTGCTGATTCGGTTTGGACATGGTGGACGTTACAGTTACAGGTTTAGTTGAGATCAGCATTCCCGAATTTCCCATCTGCGATTAATAAAGTACATATTTTCTTATGTAAACATAGTGGATATTTTGTGTTGAGTTACAGGCATGGACATAGATTAATTTCTGAGTTGATAATTCAATAATTGGTCAAGATATATTTGATAGAAACGACCCCACCTTCGAATTAATTTGCACATACACGTTTTAAAGGTTTTGTTTTATGTCCCTCCTCCTATGTATCCTGCTCAGTGGTCTGAACAGTTGGAAATATGATTGGTGCATTCGACCTCTAAGCCTAATTTACATAGAATTAATAGTGCTGTATTTGTGGATGTGTGGCACTGTTATAGAGATGAATATGTATAGTGAAGACCTCAAAGCGCTTCATTCATATATATTTTAAGAAACCATTAATTGCTTAATGCCATGTCTGTTACAGCAGATCATATGATATACATTGGTGATATTACTGAATTGCCCTCCAGAAAAAAAAAAATGCCATGTCTGTAGTCCCCACCTTATTTTTAATGAGATCTGACCCCTTAGCTACAGGTAGTGTTCAAACTAAAGTTCAGTTAAAGTTTAAACATGGCGCATGTTGTTCTTCCAGATGTGATTTCGACGACACGGCGCAGTACCACGTGTCTGCCATGAACGCAAAGGGGGAGCAGTCTGCTTACGCCTCGGTTGTGGTCAAGAGTACGTTTCACCACAAGATGTACAGCTAGATGGCTAGCTAGCACATAGACACGTTCAGTACATTGAGTCATTTAGCAGTGGCTTTTATGCTTATAATTGAGACATTTCATCCAAGCATTTAGCGCAATTTAACGATTGCATGCAATCAAAATTGGAGTAGCTTCTAAGAAAGTGTAGTAGTGCACCATCTTAATATAAAATGCTATACAAATGGAATTAAAATGTGTATTTTATGAATAAATACAAAACGAAGTTACGTTTATCTGTAATTATGTTTCAAAGGGTTGCTAAAGTGTAAAATTGTAATACAGTCACATTGTACTGAAGCAGTTGCCAATATCAAGAGTGCTAAATATCGGAGAAAGTAATTGAAAACATTGCTTTTGTATGTTAGTGAGTGTCATAACGACTAACTTTTTTAAAATTAATTATTAATTGATAACCAAATTATTTTCCTTTTATTTCAGGATTTAAAGGAGAAATGGACACGTCAGCACCTTCACCCAGACGTAAGAGGAAATATGAAATGTGTATTAAACATAAATCTGAAAGGTCTATTTTGTAATTTGTTTTAACCTGCATTGTTTATCGATTGTTTTTTTAATCTATTATTTTTACACATACTAGCACTTTAATGCCTGGACCCTCTGTGGGCCATGGATGACTCATAAATACATCCATGTTGGACTACTCGGGATGGTGGTGAAGGTGTAGATTTTTGGGAGTGTGTGAGGGTGCTGGTAGTGTTGGTGGTGCTGGTGGTGTGGTCAGGTTGGTGGGGCTATTATTGTCGTGATGGAGATGGGATGTGTGTTTGGTTTGGGTTGGTGGGGATGATGATGGAGTTTGTGGTGGAGATGGTGATAATGATGTGATTGTGGTAATGGTGAAGTTATGGTGTTGAGGGGTAGTGATGTGATTGTGGTACTGTTATGGTGTTGAGGGGTAGTGATGTGATTGTGGTAATGGTAATGTTATGGTGTTGAGGGGTAGTGATGTGATTGTGGTAATGTTATGGTGTTGAGGGGTAGTGATGTGATTGTGGTCATGTTATGGTGTTGAGGGGTAGTGATGTGATTGTGGTAATGTTATGGTGTTGAGGGGTAGTGATGTGATTGTGGTAATGTTATGGTGTTGAGGGGTAGTGATGTGATTGTGGTAATGTTATGGTGTTGAGGGGTAGTGATGTGATTGTGGTAATGGTAATGTTATGGTGTTGAGGGGTAGTGATGTGATTGTGGTACTGGTGAAGTTATGGTGTTGAGGGGTAGTGATGTGATTGTGGTAATGTTATGGTGTTGAGGGGTAGTGATGTGATTGTGGTACTGGTGAAGTTATGGTGTTGAGGGGTAGTGATGTGATTGTGGTAATGTTATGGTGTTGAGGGGTAGTGATGTGATGCAGATGTTGGCTCTGTTGATAGTCTGGTGGTGCAGATGACGGTGGTGATGCATACGTTGGTGGGGATTTATATTATGTGGGTGAAGATTTAGGGGGTGTTGGTGTTGATGGAGGTATGAGTGATACGATGGTGTTTTTGATAGAGTGGTGGGTGTGATTATGGTGTGATAATGGTGGTGTAAGGGTAATGTTGTGATGGTGTGTTGATGGTGGAGGTGGAGGTAGTAGTGTGGATGATGTGCGGGTCATGGTGTGATGGTGGATTGATGGTGTGAGTGTGGTGGTGTGGTGTTGATGGTGTAGTGATGGTGTGAGTGGGGTGTTGAGGGTGACGGTGCTACAGTGTGAACGTGGTGGTGGTGGGATGGTGTTTGGGGGTGGTGGTGTGATAATGTGATGGTGGTGATGTGATGGTGGTGATGTGATGTGATGGTGGTGGTGGTGATGGTGGTGATGTGATGGTGGTGATGTGATGGTGGTGATGTGATGGTGGTGATGTGATGGTGGTGGTGTGTTGGTGTTGGGTGGTGGTGTGATGGTGGTGGTTGTGGTGTGTTGGTGGTGGTGGTGGTGTGTTGGTGTTGGGTGGTGGTGTGTAGGTGGTGGTGTGGTGATATTGTGTTCTAGTGTGGTGGTGTGATGGTGGTGGTTGTGGTGTGAGGGTGTTGGGTGGTGGTGTGATGGTGGTGGTTGTGGTGGTGGTGTGTTGGTGTTGGGTGGTGGTGTGTAGGTGTTGGGTGGTGATATTGTGTTCTAGTGTGATGGTGGTGGTGGTTGTGGTGTGAGGGTGGTGGTGTGGTGATGATGGTGTTCTAGTGTGATGGTGGTGGTGGTGGTGGTGTGAGGGTGTTGGTGTGGTGATGATGGTGTTCTAGTGTGATGGTGGTGGTGGTGGTGGTGTGAGGGTGTTGGTGTGGTGATGATGGTGTTTTAGTGTGCTGGTGGTGGTGCTGGTGGTGGTGTGATGGTGTTTTGTGGTGGTTTGATGGTGGGTGGTGTTAGGTGTTTGTATGACAGTGTTGGGTTGGGTGAGGGTCTACTTGTGCTTCAGCTCTAACACCAGTTCTGTTCCTCTTGTTGCGGCGGGCGACCCAGGGTCCTATCCACGAGGTAACGAGACCCCGGGGTCTCCTCTCCTAGTTAGATGTTGTTGGTGCAGTCACTGCTTGTGTGGCACCGCATGCTCACGATCATCATCATCTTCATCATCATCATACCTTGAGTCTCTGTTACCGGTCTCTCCTCTACTAGAGTACTTTCTGATTCCTTCACTTCATGTCGTCTTCATTTTCATGTTTGGCTGTATGGGAGAAAGGATTTCTCCTGTTGGTGTTTGGGTGTGATGTGTGTGTCAGCTGTCCCTCTCCTACCCTCAGTGCAACACACATCTGTGTTGTTCTCGTTCACCACTTCCCTCCTTTGCCCATCTCTCAGTCTCTAGGGTCTGTCTCCGGCGATAATGGTTTTCATTAAAGAACTAATGAAAGTGAAAGTGTGATAATTGATTATTAGTTAGTGTGATAAATCACTAGAACTTACCCTGTTGTCCATTAAGCTAGACAGCCCGTTCACAAGCTAAAGACGCTAAAGCGTTTGCTGTTTAAAGGGGGACCATCACACGAGTACTGTTGTCTCTGCGGTCTGCCACATCAGCTCCCTTTCCGTGAAAACGGGAACGAGAAAAGGTCGACCACTGACGTCGACGGTCCAACATCTCTGTGATTTCTTTTCTCGCAAAAGCAGAGTTCATGTGGCAGTCTGCGTTTCACAACACGCGGATGAAGCAGTGTTCCAGAGTGTGACTCCTCCCCTTTAACGATCCAAAAGCATGCACGCGTGCCTCCACCTCCTCCCCATCCCTCCACTGATCCAAACATCTCCGTCCCCCCCAGTGGGCCTGGTGTCTGAGTACGGCATCACCTTCAAGACCCACATCGTGGACACGTTTGGCGTCTCCTTCGGCCGGGAGGGCGAGACCATGAGCCTGGGCTGCACGGTCATCATCCACCCCAACCTGGAGCGCTACCAGCCCGGCGTGGAGTGGTACCGCGACGGTGAGGAGGCTGCACGCCTTGCCCATGGGTGCTTAGGTTAGGAGCGTAACAAAGGGACCGGCTGTAGTCCGGACAAAGCACTCCCAATGTAAGAGCACCGTGACCTGCGGCCCTGCGGTCATTTGGCTTGGCCTCTTGTTCTTGGGGTTGCTGGTTCGAGGCCCGACTACGTCGCGGCGTGGGCGTCAGCAAACTGTCACATTAGATCAAACTAGTCAAACAATTTCCATAAACAAGTGATCATATTGATAGTCTCATTGCATTTGGCATCATTATACCGATCACATATTTATTGATTGAATTAGCTGACATCGTCACATTGATGACATCGTTATATTGACATTGAGTGTGTTTACGCCATCACGTTGTCATTGAGTCTGCTGACATCCCGTTGATCTCCGTCCCGACGGCCAGACGTGCTGCTGGCGCCCAGCAAGTGGCATCAGATGCACTGGAGCGGCGACCGCGCCACCCTGACCCTCACGCACCTCAACAAGGAGGACGAGGGCCTGTACACCCTCCGCGTCACCACCAAGTCCGGATACGAGACCTACTCTGCCTACGTTTTTGTCAGAGGTGAGCAGTCGCGGCCGCCTCCAAAAACGAATCCCCCGTCATGCCCTCCCCCACACGGAGTAGCAGACACTGGCGGGGAACAAGGCATTCAGTATTGATTTACGCTAAAGAGAAGCAACCATCTGTCGTCTCATGACCCATTTGGGATGATGGATTCCTCTCAGACCCGGTGTCACAAGATAAAGACAGGTTGAAAGATATGACCGTTCAGTAACTTGTTAATTACTCTCCAGTATCTGAAAAATGACTGAATGAATCGTACGAAGACACATTGTGCTGTATAATGTCAAATTTGACCCACTCTTACAGATATGTCTCAAACATCTTTATATATTGTTCTCCGGAATTGTCCATCGTTAAATATGTGTTAAATATGTGCATCGTTAAATATGTTTAGTGTTGGCCAAAGTTTTTCATTCCCTCGATAAATACTTGGTGACTTTGATCAAGCACCCAGTGTCAACCAAACACCTCCTGTGCCACCAGATAACTATAATAATAAATACGAACATGTTTGAATGGGCGAGGGCCTTAAAATGGATGCCAACAAAGTCTTTGGAAAGCCACACTCAGCTGCCACAGGTTGACATTAATATGGATGATGCAGCCGTCCCTCTGTCGCCTGTCTTCCGGCCTACTGCTGCTATTGTATGCTGATGACCTGATATGTTACTGCTTCGGACTAGGCACATGGACCATGTGTTGTGTGAATAGTATTGAAGGTTGGAGCGACACAAAGCCCCTGCCCCTGCTGCAGAGTTCAGGGTCAGCCAGTAGAAGTGGTTTAGAAAGAGATGGGGCTATTCCCAGAGGGCTCAGCCAGGGCCTTGCGGTAAACAAAGCAGGATTCCACTCGTATCTCTGATTAGAGTGGAGATACTGTAGCTCAATATAGTCTCCATCACCTATGGGCATAGTTTAGCCATGAAGCAGCTGGCCTTTTAAGCTAGACAATGTTTTAAAGTAGTTAGCAAATGTTGTAAAGTTGTCCTTTTTTAATTGGTTGACTAGTGTTTTAAAGTACTTAGTTGTTTAAATTAGCCAGCTATTGTTTTAAAATAGCCAGTGTTTTAACTACTTAGCTTCAAGTGTTTTAAAAAAGCAGTGCAGCAGTGTAATAATGCTGTCCTGTATTGAATATACAATACAAAACCATAATACGGTAGTTTAATTTAACCCTTATGCTGCCTGATAGATTGGGATGCTGAGGGGTGCTGCGTATTTTGCAGTATTGAAGTAATATTACATTTGGTTACACAGCCTTTTTTAAAACTCAATTCCGATGAGTCAATTAGGGCATTCCACGGTCTGTTATTTCTTCATAGCAGGGCGCTTCTATGAATAACTGACCGTTGCTATGGGGGCTATTTCCAACTGTATATTTTAGTAAGTAGCCATGTAATTACCGGGACTATGTACCTTCAGGGTATTTCAGGACCCCTCCGCTTCTTGTCAGGGTCCTGCTTCACCCTTTCAGGGTGTGTTTTTTAATAAAGGCCGGCTCGCTGTACATTATCCCGTACATTACTTAACAATACTTTGTATACGACCGGCCAGATGCGGATGCGGAGGTGGAAGGGGCCCCTGGGGCCCCCCTGGACGTGCGCTGTCTGGACGCCAACAAAGATTACGTCATCGTCTCCTGGAAGCAGCCGGCGGTGGACGGAGGGAACTCCATCCTGGGATACTTTGTGGACAGGTGAGTCGCTCATTAGCATACAGGGGAGTTGCTTGTAAGTGTACAAGTGAGTCGCTCGTTAGCGTACAAGTGAGTCGCTCGTTAGCGTGATACAGGTGAGTCGCTTGTTAGTGTATAAGTGAGTCGGTCGTTAGCCTGATACAGGTGAGTCGCTCGTTAGCGTACATGTGAGTCGCTCGTTAGCGTGATACAGGTGAGTCGCTTGTTAGCGTACAAGTGAGTCGCTCGTTAGCATGATACAGGTGAGTCGCTCGTTAGTGTACAAGTGAGCCGCTCATTTGCATGCAGATGGGTAAGTCATTATCTTGAGCTAGTATGTTAGAGTTAGTAATGTTTTATATATGAATGGACATTGCCTGCCCTCACAAGAACTGCCCAAATCAGGCAAAAAAAGTTATTTTAATCCCACCATCCTGGAACCCCGAGACATATCCTGTGTTTGTTTTAAGAAATTGTAACTTCGGGGAGGATTTACGGACTCAAAACAACAGCTGTGACCCCATGGCTACAGGTCATCACTCACTTACACCTACCATCTGGAATACACAAGACCTTTGTCTGGACAGTTCATCACTCACTGACACCTACCAACTGGAATCCATAAGACATTTGTCTGGAACAGTTTAGGCCCCAATGGCCACTGGAAGGCACTGAGGGGCCTCAGGGTACGAACAGACAAACTGAGAATTAGATTTCATAATATATACTATTTAACTGGCTAGTTTAATGCATACAACAAATTCAATACAATGGAGAGGTGAGACAGCCCTTTAGGATTCTACTTAACGTGTTACGGATGAAATCTATACCAACCTACAGAGCACGCCCTGCGGTCCTCGACTGTATTAGGAATCCAGGGTGTTCTATCACCATAGCAACGTGACTGTGGTCCGGCCGGGTCTGACCATGTACCTGTTGGTCGCTCTCCAGGTGTGAGGTTGGAACCAACCACTGGATCCAGTGCAACGACACCCCCGTCAAGTTCGCCCGCCTCCCCGTCACCGGGCTGGTGGAGGGGCGGTCCTACGCCTTCCGCGTGCGGGCCGTCAACAAGAGCGGCATGAGCCGCCCGTCACGCACCTCTGAACCCGTGGCCGCCGTGGACGCCGCCGACCGCGCCCGCGTGAGAGGTAGGAACACGTGATGAGGGGTCCGGATGATATGAAGATATCGATGCAGGGACATTTGGATACTGTAAATAAATGAATGTCAGTATTATAGCAGGTTTGCAAGCATCATTAGCTCTCGATCGTTTGAACAAGGGATGACATCCTGTGTTTGTGTTTATCGTAGGAACCTCGGCCCCCGTGACTGGTCAGATCATCGTGACGGAGGAGGAGCCAGCAGGTAGCCTAGCGTGCTGTTAGCATCACAGCGGAATCCAGCTGGTCTGGGATATGGGAAAAAATATTATCACGACAACCATTGGGGAGTTTACACAATATTGATAAATGTCCAGAGAGCTTTCCTTCTGACTCATGACTCATATTTTATTATTTTCAGGGCGCACACTGGGTATCACGATAAATCGATAACTTGATTGAGAGACGATACAACAATGTTCCTGAAATATTGCCCCGCCCTCACCTTACATTGCACTAGCATCATGCTAACATCATCCTCCTTGAGTTCAATGTTGGCCAATAATCCTCTGACCTATGACCCCCTATCAGAGGGCGTGGTTCCCGGGAAACCCCTTGAGCTGGAGGTGACCGAGGCGACCAAGAACTACGTGGTCCTGAGCTGGAAGCCCCCTGGAGAGAGAGGTCACGAGGGCATCATGTACTACGTGGAGAAGGTGAGCCACAACCTTCTTACTTACTTACCTGGTAACCCCTCTGGGTTCTGGTTTGCATGCCCTTCTAAAGCCTGTGTGTGTGTGTGTGTGTGTGTGTGTGTGTGTGTGTGTGTGTGTGTGTGTGTGTGTGTGTGTGTGTGTGTGTGTGTGTGTGTGTGTGTGTGTGTGTGTGTGTGTGTGTGTGTCTCTCAGTGTGTGTCCGGTACTGACAGCTGGCAGAGGGTGAACACAGAGATCCCGGTGAAGTCCCCCCGCTTCGCGCTGTTCGACCTGGCCGAGGGGAAGTCCTACAGCTTCAGGGTTCGCTGCTGCAACTCAGCCGGGGTGGGGGAGCCGTCCCCCCCCACCGAGGCCACCACCGTGGGAGACAAGCTGGGTGAGGATACTCACACACACACACACACACACACACACACACACACAGTCACATACACACATACATACATACATACATACATTGAATTAAGGAATGATCAGACTACGGTCATCTCTTAAAGTAAGATTACTGATTCGTGACTGATTAAGATCATTTAAGTCATGTAAGTGTACCTACCGTAGTTTGAAGGCTGTTTTTAGTCTAAAGTCAGCTGACCGTGTCCGTGGTGGTCTCCAGATGTCCCAGCAGCCCCAGAGCGTGTGGTGGCGACCAGGAACACAGACACATCGGTGGTGGTCTCCTGGGAGAAGTCCCGCCATGCCAAGGACCTGGTGGGCTACTACATAGAGACCAGCGTGGTGGGCAGCGACACCTGGGAACCCTGCAACAACAAGCCTGTACCAGGGTCCAGGTAAACTACATGTTTGCTATCTCTCCAGGTTCATCATCTTGTTTTCCTTGTGTCCTTCCACGGGTACCTCACTATGTTTTCCCTCTCTCTCCAAGATCCTCAACTTTGTTTTTCTCTCTCCAGGTTCCTGTTGGCTCGTCCCCTTGTTTTCCCTTTCTCTCTCTCCAGGTTCCTGTTGGCTCCTCCCCTTGTTTTGCCTCTCTCACCAGGTTCTTGTTGGCTCCTCCCCTTGTTTTCTCTCTTTCTCTCTAGGTTCCTTTTGGCTCCTCCCCTTGATATCCCTCTCTGTCTCCAGGTTCCTGCTGGCTCCTCCCCTTTTCCCCCTCTCCAGATTTCTGTTGGCTCCTCACCATGCTTTCATTTTTTCTCCAGGTTCGTGTGCCATGGCCTGGTGACCGGCGAGACCTACGTGTTCAAAGTGAGAGCGGTGAACGCTGCTGGTATTAGCGTGAGCTCTCAGGAGTCTGAGCCAGTCCTGGTCAAGGCCGCTATTGGTGGGTGGAAGAGATAAGGCCCTCCCTTCTTTCATTTGTTTTACTTCATAGACCAATCACTGTCCAGGATGTTTGAGGATTCATCTTGTTGTCACGCAGTGCATACATTATCAGTGAATACTAAGTAGATGAGGACTGCTAATTAGATGGATTTCATGTAGAGCTAAAAGAGAGGCTAGTATGTGTTCCTCTTCCCATCTGCGTCTACATCGCCTACTCTGTTTCCCATGATTCCACTGCGTCATCCAATCACACTGCGAGGCACGGTCACATGCTCCCTCCACCCTCCCACTCCACCCCCAACCCCACCGCTGCTCGAGTCTTGCACACGTCCTCTAAATTGGGTCATCGAGATCCAACTCAGCAGGTGTTGCAAACCAGGCCGTCTCTCGTTCCCATGGTTACAACCACCTCAATACCCAGCCCCTGCCACCCACCTTTGTATCCACCATCCACCTCCCTCTCCTCCACCCCACTTTCCTCCACCTCTCCTGGGCACGACATGTGTCGACCACCCCCTGACCTGGTGCTACAGGTACCCTCCACTCACCCTGCACACACACACTCCCATCACCCCCACCGCAACCAGCATCTGCATGGTGTCTCAAACCCTGTCTCCTCTTGCTGTAGCATTGTTTCTTGTTCCGCAACGGAACAAAACAAACAAAGATAAACACATATGAACACTTTTCCGCATCATTTATTTGATGCTACTTGATTCATTTCTAAATCCGACAAATTCATTGATTTATACGGAGAAGCGTATGACATTATTGAGGGAAAATGTATTGGCCTTTTCTCCCGTGATGACAAAATATGTATCTCCTAATTACGAGGCACACAAAGCCACACAAAGCCTGTGCACCTATTCCACATCCCTGCCATAGCTCACGTGCACGAGTATGTTACCTAACACGCTACCGTCCTCCTCCTCCTCCTAACTCACAGATGTCACCTGTCGGCCATCTTGTCTTCATTGACCAACTGTCAGTCAGATGAAGACAACAAATACTGTATCTAAACGTAAATGTTGTTAATATTGTTGTTCATGTTAATATAGAGACAAAGGTTTTGTAGCCAAGAGTATGTTCTGTCTGTTCTATCTGCCTGTTCTGTTTCTGTCAATATCTTCCTGTCTGTTCTGTTTCCGTGTCTGTTCAAATGTGTGGGGTCAGAACGGACCCTGTGCTCAACTAAAATCGGCTCTTCTGCTCTTCTCCGCTAACTCCTGTAGGGGGCGGCATTCCTCACGGTGTGTTGCCGGAAATGGGGCCGGGAGGGAACAGGGGCGGACTAACCCAGCACGGGCCACGCTGGACGGACACGCATGACACTGTCCAGCCCCCCGCTGACACTACCATGCTAAGGGGCAACGCTCTGACTGACACGCCCACGGCTAAAGCCGAGGCGAGCGTCGCGGCTAATGCTAAGGCTAATGCTAACTCAGTTGAGTCCCAATATCCCGCCACTAAGAGTCCAAACAAAGGCGCAAAGCGAGGCAGCGTCTCTTGGGCCCCCGAACTGGAGTCGGGATCAGGTTCAGTATCAGACGTGGTCTCAAACACGCCCCTAGCGGCGCCCATAACGGCGCCCATAACGGCTCCAATAACGGCGGCCATAACGCCGCCAATAACGGCGCTCATAACCCCGCCCCTAGCCCCAGCCTGCAATGGCGAGGAAGAGGCCATAGGGGGCAGCAGAGAGCCGTTAGAAAAGCGTAAGTTCTCTGTAGACGCCACGGCACAAAGACCCAGGAGAGACTCGACAGGTGAGGACTGGTCAGAGATGGAGAGACATCCCACACAGCACACACACAAAAAACGTTTCTTCTTTTATCCCCCCCCCCCCCCCCCCCCCGAACCAAGGTGTTTTTAGTAAAATTTTCTGTCATTTCTTTAGACAATTGCAGAAAAGGTTGCTTCTCATTGAACCATTTTAAGAAAGAATTCTCAATCACAAAATGCTGAATAATAATATGTCTAATAGTATCTTCAGGTGAGAAGGTTCTCCCAAAGGTAAGTCACTGTGAAGCTAACTGAGGTTAAACACCACCGCATAGTAGATAGTCCTCTGTCACAGCAAATTAAACCTTTAGTCACTTTCCCACTAAGGGCTGGTTCCTGTGTAGAACATCGCCCCCTATGGGTGGTCACACAATAACATAGTGGTGATGCCATAGCAAGTAGGTCTATGTCATTACAGGAACTAGCCAATCACTCTCTTTCCCTGGAAGAATGGCTCAACCAATCACAACTAGAACTGGACACTAGTGATAAATCATTCATATAAAAAAGATATAGCTAACCAATGCATACACTATATACAATATATTCATCTACTAAAATAACACTTTTAATATATATATATATGTAGCAATGTACTTTTTTGTTGGACATATAAAATAGATTTAAATTACTCAAATGATTGAATATGTAATATATTCTGTACCATTAATGTTATTGTAGAACCCAGTTATTAAAAACATTGTATACTTATGCTAAAATACTGTGACATAAAACACTACATCATTAGCTGTATGATTATCACTAGCTAATAAGCAGTGGCGGGAACTTGTTCAAGTTAAATCTGCAGTTGTGCTGTGGTTTGATGCTTTTCCTTCTGTGATATCACATTTAATGACTATAAATTAAAGAGTAATTTGATTGCCTTTAATGAGGTATTATGCCATTATTCTGCATTAATATATGTGGTATGATTTTGGCTGTGCTTTGAAATTGGAGCTTGAAACTGAAGCTTAAAAACGCTACCATATAAGAACAGACCAACCGGACTGATCTGGAATGATCTGGTTGGTCAGAATAGAGTGCAAGTCCTATCTAATCATGCATCTCATCATCATCCATATGTGTAAATATGTGTAATGTTTGATGTGCTGTTAGTGTCTGGGAGGTCTTGCTCGTCCATCATTAGTTCCCTCAATGTCACCAAGGTTATCCAAGGTGTCTTACAGTGATATCTTAAAAGAGCATCTCAAAGATACAGATAAACTATGGACATTGGGGTTCAAACCCAGAATCCTTCAGCTGGAAGCCAGACACCCAGACCACTAAGGGACCCTGCCCCCAAACTAGAAACAACATGGGGACGACAGTTCAATTCCAGAGCTTCAGTTTCTACTGATCGGCCACACCCGTAGCACTCGGGTTTGACATGCTGTCATGTGATGTCCCCCCCCCCCCTCAGCCTCCCCTGCGCCCCCGTTCGGCATCAGCGTCCTGGAGTGTGTCCGGGACTCCATGGTGCTGGGGTGGAAGCAGCCCGCCTTTGTGGGCGGTTCAGATATCACCGGCTACTTTGTGGACTATCGCGAGGTCATTGACGGCATGGAGGGCCAGTGGCACGAGGCCAACATTCAGTCGGTCAGCGACAGAGCCTACAGGGTGAGTCCCGGTCTCAACCAATCATCCGCTCAGAAAACACCCCACTTCAAAGTAGTTTAGAAGGTCGAGAAATTGAGAAATTAGAACTTGTCGATCCTTTCTCAAGCAATAGGATTGTTTAACATTTAGTCATTTAGCTGAGGCTTTTACCCAAAGCAAGTTATAGTGCAGAGCAACCTAGTTGCTGAAAGACATCTGGACTGAGTGCAGAGTAGGTATAGGAACCAGCATACCAGACATACCAGCCCATGTTTATCTATATATGGAGTTTGGGAAGAACCTTTATTGTGAAGGGTCTGCTGTCTTTCCTCTACAGGTGTGCGACCTGAAGGAAAACAAGAAGTACCAGTTCCAGGTGCGTGCGGCCAACATGGCGGGGGTCGGCATCCCCTCGTTGCCTAGCAACACCTTCCTATGTGAGGAGTGGACCATTGCTGTGCCAGGTGAGGAGTTCTATGCTACCCAAACGTTCTCCCATCTCAGTAGATGAGGAATGGTTTTCATCAAGAAAAAAACAGCTGGCCATTTTTTTCGGGTAATTCAGTGTAGGGTCTGACCTTGAGCTTCCTCCTGACTGGTTCCCAGGACCCCCTCACGATCTCCAGGTGACCGAGGTACGCAGCAGCTCGTTGGTGTTGCTATGGAAGCCGCCGGTTTACCAGGGTCGCGACGCGGTCAACGGCTTCTACGTGGACATCAAGGAGGCGGGGGCGTCTGAGGAGGCGTGGCGAGGCATCAACAAGAAGGCAACCGACGGCAAGTTCATCAAGGTGAGTCGACATCCTCGAGCAAATACCCATCAGCCACCGGGGCCTCGGAATGGAGCCTATAACATGATGCGTGTTCTGATGTGCAGATCGAGAACCTGCAGGAAGGGGAGAAATACGTGTTCCGTGTGCGAGCTCAGAACAACGCTGGTGTAGGAAACGCTTCTGAGGTTACAGAGCCCACCCTGGCCGAGACCAAAGCAGGTAGGTAGTAACCCTGGTACCAGACCAGGTGGTCACTAACCCTTGTACCCAACCAGGTAGATACTAACCCTGATACCACTCAAGGTAGGAACTTAACCTGGTATCACACCAGGTAGGAACTAACCCTGGTACCAAACCAGGTAGGAACTTTACCTGGTACCAAACCAGGTGGGAACTTAACCTGGTACCAAACCAGGTGGGAACTTAACCTGGTATCACACAAGGTAGGAACTTAACCTGGTATCCCACCAGGTAGGAACTAACCCTGGTACCAAAACAGATAGGAACTTAACCCTGGTACTAAACCAGGTAAGAATTAACCCTGGTACAAGACCAGGTAGGTACTAACCCTGGTACCAAACCAGGTAGATACTAAGCCTGGTACCACACCAGGGAGGAACTAACCCTGTCCCAGACTTACCAGATAGAAACCAGTCTTACCCAAGTATCAGTAGTATTAGCAGTACTACTTATAGTAGCAGTATAGCAGTAGAAGTACGATACTCTTATTTTAATAGTGGTAACATCTGTTGTAATAGAGGTAGTGGGAGCAGTTATAGTAATATGTACTATTTGTAATATGGATTGTATTCACACTCGTCATGACAATAGGTAGAGCAGTCCTGAGCAGAAGGTGTAAAACATGAACTAAGGAGTTCTGAATGTTTGAGGTTACGTGTCTGTGCTTCAGGTACCAAGGAGATCATGGTGGATGTTGACGACGATGGCGTCATCTCCCTGAACTTCGAGTGCTCTGCGATGAGCGCCGAATCTAAATTCGTCTGGTCCAAGAACTACGAGGAGATCTCAGACACCGAACGCATCGCCGTAGAAACCAAGGGAAGCAAGTGAGGCTGTTTCTGAACTTCCGGTTCCGTGATGTGTGGTACTATAACATCTCAATACGTGCACGTTCTCCGCGATCCTGAGCCTGTTCCTCCTTTCTCCCTACTCCCTCCTTACCTGCAGGGCCAAAGCCTCTTTCCTCGCCCCTGGAGAGGAAGACATTGGTATATACTCCTGTTCTGTCACGCACACCGACGGAGCCTCTGCCAGCTACGACCTAACAGCAGAAGGTGAGCACAGAGGACTACAGTCAATTAACAAATTATCCAATCAATTAACAAATCAAATCAACTGACCTGATATTTTAATCAACTAATGTCCCAATCAATTATTTAACATACCTCAATAGAGCTCAATCAATTGATTGAGGAAATTGGCAGCAGTTTAAACCTGAAACAACAATTGTAGTGCATGTTCGATTTTTTTCCTGAGCTTTTACTTTGACACATCATTAATTATGTTCTTCTTCCTGCCCTACAGAGCTCAAGAAGCTTCTGGAGACCAGCCACGACCACAAGTTCCCCAGTGAGTGTCCATTGCATGGCCCCTGTCTTCAAAGATACTTCATTGGATGTTTCACAATACTATATTATTGTTTAGTCATTGATAAGATGCTTTAACACAAAGTGACCTAAGTTACAGTGAGTTCAGATAAAGGTCTTTGGGTAGCAGGTATGGGTGAGGAGGCATCATGCTCTAGGATGCCTACAGGTTATCTGCAGACATGGGAGCTAAGACTTATTGGAACTGTGTCGAAACACACTTGATTATTCTGCTTCCTTTAGTCCTTGAGTTCGTCCGACCTGTCCTCAGGTATTGTTTTCTGTTTTTTTCGTTCAGTTATTCCCCTGAAGTCAGAGTTGGCGGTGGAGCTACAGGAGAAGGGACGTGTCCGTTTCTGGCTGCAGGCAGAGAAGATATCCGCCAATGGAAAAGTGGATTATGTGTTCAATGACAACAGTCTGTCTGCAGGAGAGGTCAGTGTACAACGCAGACAGTCAACAGTACTACCACCATTTGTATTCATAGTAACAGGTTTGTTCTTCGTGGCAACTTGAGTTCATTGCAACCCCATGATATTTGCCTAATTAAGTGTACATCATTGAGTGTGCATCATTGAGTATGTATCATTGGCTATGTATTGTCTATGCTTCCCCATCTTGCAGAAGTACAAGATGAACTTTGACAAGAACACGGGCGTGATCGAGATGATCATGGAGTCCCTGACGCCGAAGGATGAGGGGACCTTCACCTTCCAGCTGCAGGACGGCAAGGCCACCAACCAGTCCAGTCTGGTGCTGATAGGAGATGGTATGTCTGCCCCCTGCTGGGGGGAGGACCTGAGAGTTACCTGGAAGTGTTCCTCACTATGAGACAGTATGTTGAGATTGTCCTCTCTTCTGGGCTGGAATCTGTTGAAGAACACTGCCATGGTCGCCATGGGAACTTGGCATGTTAGAAGATTAAAATAAGATAGTACTTTATTTAACCCTGATGGGAAATTTGGGTGTCAAAGTACAGCACATTATTAAAAGGGCCGGACGTGCTCGCAATTTGGTAATTTAAGAGAGTTCTGCTTCATAGGTGCAGTCTGCAACATAAACAATGCTTCTGGGTAACATTCCCAAGTTTGACAATTTACGTTATTTTTCCATATCCGACCAGCCAACGAACGGGATACTCGGAAGGCAAATCCGAGACCAATTAAAGCAATGGTCAGACTTTTCCGCAACAAGTAATTAAAATAAAACAAACTTGGTGCCTCACTAGGTGGATAAACTACAACACTAGATAAGGAAGAGAGCTAGATCTGTTGTGTAAACATCTCATCCTGCACTAAATGCTAAAGTTGTTTTTGACTACTTGTTTAGTGTTCAAGGCTCTCCAGAAGGAGTCTGAGTTCCAGATGAAGGAGTGGGTCAGAAAACAAGGTAAATATTACTTTATTACATGTGTACACTACCGATGTTAATATATCAGTTTATTACATCTGGTAGAGTGATGTTTTAAAGTTTCTCTGGCGTTCTCACAGGTCCTCACTTTGTGGAGTACCTTGGATTCGAGGTGACTCCAGAATGCTGTGTGATCCTCAAGTGTAAGGTAAGGAGGAGGCTCAAATGGCGTAGGGTTGAAGGTCCACTATTTTACCATCAGGGCTGCTTTCCAAAACCTTTTCCTTGACCTCAAGCTTTGGGCACCAGCCGTTCAATGATAAAGGAGCAATGTTGAATCAGGACCGATTGGGAGAGCTTAGCTGGTTTTGTGTCATTAAAGGCAATTTCGACTGTTGATGGTCTGACCAATTACAACCTTCAGACAATCGCAGTTGAATGTCTGATGACTTTGTTGAAGTATCGTTAAAACACTTCAATACAATCGCTGAAAAGACGATTCGGTTGTTAATTCAGCTTGCAGAAGCATACGACAATTGGAACATCAGGGACATTGAAGATATTAATATTATTCATCTAGCGGGTGTGTGTAGTTGGGTGGGTAAACCTTCTAAAAACAAAATAAACTTTGTTATTTATCCATATTTTTTCCTCACCTAGGTAGCATGGAGAGGGCATTTCCATGACACATTCATGGTTTCCCCACAAAGCACACTAACAAATTTGGCCGATAGGTGAATAAGGTCTAAACAACATCACACCTGGTGATAAAATATGGGCCCTTTAAAAGGTTTAAGTTGGTAGTGATTGATCCACCTAGGTCTGTGTTCATATCATAAACGATTCCCTGCTGTGTGCTTTTGAAGGTGGGGAACATCAAGAAGGACACCGTGGCGTTGTGGCAGAAGGACGGCCAAGATATCAAGTCTGACCAGCAGCTCAGCTTCACAGAGGGAGTGCTGAAGCTGGAGATCGCTCAGGTAAGGAAACCAGGGGACACCAGCTACCAGGCAGCCCTGATATCCATGGGAGGAACCGTACAAAGATACCGTAGGTAGATATCTTTGTCTACCTACGGTAGACGGAAGACACTTATATATTTACCTATGCATAAACCCTAACCCTTGTGATAGAGATATGTTTAAAACATGTTCAGATCAGTTTGTTAAAAAGTACAAAATATGCAAAGGTCACAGGTCAGCATATTTGATACAGTACTATGCTACTGTTCTGACCTCGTTTCTATCCTTCTAAGACTGCTCTACTAAGGTACTCATTATAAAGGTATTTGTTTTTAATTTGGTGTCAATCACTGTCTTTATCTTCATCCCGTTGTTTCGGTATGTGTCTACATGGCCATTGTGTTGTTCTATGTAGTCTCGATATACATTCACACTCTTGTATCTCGTTCAACAAGGCCCGGTAAGATAAGATGTGCTTATAAGGGAATGCCTCCTTAGCCCTCGAAGACTCCCGTGGTAAACATGGCATTGAGTGTCCTGCTAGCTATCTGATGAGAGGGCGTCAGGCTAATGCTACTAGCGATAGCATATATAAACCTCTGACCTGTGTGCTGTTTCAGCGCGGCGCCCGTGCAGTCGCTGGTACAGCGGACACAGTCGACACAGTCGACGACGTTACCTGGAGACAACTTAAAGTTGGCATTGGTTTTGTGTTCATCTGTTCATCCACCAGTTCATCTGTCTGTTTGTTCTGTTTGTTCTGTTTGTTGGCTTTTTTGCACCCGCGTCCTTTATCTGAGTCCTGCAGCATCCACAGCAGGAAGGGACAAGCCCGGCTTTCCTGTAAACTGGTCCTGTGTATTAGGCCTGAATTTCACGTCCTTGTGAGGAGCTCATGTTGTCACCTCTTCCACCAGATCTCCAAGAAGGACGCCGGTGTGTACAACATCGTTCTTAAGGACGACAGAGGGAAGGACACGTCTACGTTGAATCTGACGGATCAAGGTATATACACCTCTGCAATAAAGAATAACACCAGAGCACTTTTGTGAGTTTGACGCCATCAATAGGTCTAAATCTGGGTCATAATTATTTTAGAAAATGTTATTCATTTGTATAATGCATTACATTTAAACTGTCTCTTTTACAGGTTTCAGGGATATGATGAATGAAGTGTTCAGTGTAATTGGTAAGAACCATTTTTTGCCATAAAATTGTGTGTCCCTTTAGTTTTCTCGTATTAACTCACCTGTTGGCTGTGTTTTTCCAGCTAACTCCTCCACTGCCCTGAAGATCACGAGCACAGACGAGGGAATCCGCCTCTACACCTTCGTCAGCTATTACAACGACCTGCTCCAAGTCACATGGCACTACAAGTGAGTCATTTAAGCCATTTGGTGTATCCATGTAGCTCCAAAGCTTCTTCCAATACCAACCGTTTCGCTGGGAGCCGTCGAACACCCTAACCCCTAGACACCTATCAGTATGGAGTTCAGACGGAAAGTTCTATCAGGAATAACAGCTCGACCAGGAATAAGGCTGACCCCACACACACACACACACACACACACACACACACACACACACACACACACACACACACACACACACACACACACACACACACACACACCGAGAAGTTCTGCTATAACATAGTAGGAACGCTGGTCCGAGGTTATTCCTGGTTAAATCACGACTCCACTCCTCCTCTGTGTGTCCTCTGACAGAGACTCAGCCATCTCCTTCTCGGACCGCATTAAGAGCGGAGTGGTGGGCGAGCAGCTATGGCTGCAGATCAAGGAGCCCACGGAGAAGGACACGGGGAAGTACGCTATCGAGTTCAACGACGGCAAGGGAGGCCTGCGCCGCACCGTGGAGCTGTCCGGACAAGGTCAGCTGCCCCCAGACCCGCTTGAGGCTGTGCTGGTTCTAGAGTCTGGGCTGGTTCTAGAGTCTGGGCTGGTTCTAGAGTCTGGGCTGGTTCTAGAGTCTGGGCTGGTTCTAGAGTCTGGGCTGGTTCTAGAGTCTGGGCTGGTTCTAGAGTCTGGGCTTGTACTTTACGGTTATAAGCGAGTTATAAGCGATAGATATTTAATGAAACATTTCAAAATAATTTTAAACGGTTTAAATGGTTGGGCAGTATTAATTTAGAAATGTTGGGGAAGCCAAGATTGTTCACACCAAAAAATTGGTTCATGGGACAAAATAACTCTCCAGGCATCTTGAATACTGGTCCCCGAATCTGGACTGGATCCCAGCGACCGCTTGCTCACATATTCCCTGTTTTGTCTTCCAGCGTTCGACGATGCCGTCGCAGAATTCAAGAGACTGAAGTGAGTGACTCTGTTGTTTGATTTGATCGTAACGATGATGTAATTTGTTTAGCATTCAGCAGGACATTAACTATGGCATGAAGTCATTTTGTCATCTAATCATTTCTTCCACCTTTTTTTCTCCTCAGGGCTGCTGCTATCGCTGAAAGAAGTAAGTCTGTTCATCAATCCTTTCATATTCAACCTGACCCGAACTGTCCTATAGTTCTGTGGATATTGGTGCTCATTTTCTTTCCCATGTAAACACAGTAAACATGTGTTCCTAGTAAAAATGTGTCCCTAGTGAATATGTGTTCCTAGTGGAGTTGTGTTCCTCGTGGGTGTGTGTTCCTAGTTCCTATGTGTTTCTTCCAGACAGGGCCCGGGTGAAAGGAGGTCTGCCTGATGTGGTCACCATCCAGGAGGGGAAGGTAGGTCACCAAGACAGGCCTGCTTCATCCCATAACTCTAACACACACTGACCAGTCAAATCATCACAACAGACAGGCACGCTTCATCAAGTAACTCTAACACACACTGACCAGTCAAATCATGACAACAGACAGGCACGCTTCATCACGTAACTAACACAGGCTGACCAATTAAATCATGACAACAGACAGGCGCCTAATCCAACCTCAGTTGATTAATTTCGACTCTTAAATCACGCTACTGCATATTAAATGACTCAACTCAAATATTTTCTAAAACTTCTCGATTCTAAAATTACTTTATGAACTCTGTGAATCTCAATGCAAATCTTCTCTATTCTATAACTATTCTGTGAACTCTACGCAGATATTTATTAAACTCTTCTGTAAACCTACTCTGTTCTAAACTTCACCGCTTCCTCCGAAACCCATCTCCTCTGCACTATCCGACCACTGTGTGTTATCTCAGTAGGTATATTTTCTTCCTCAATCCTCCTACCCTCTCTCTCTCTCTCAGGATCTGAACCTGACCTGCAACATCTCCGGTGACCCCGTGCCCGAGGTGACCTGGCTGAAGAACGAACGGGAGATTGTGTCCGACGACCACTTACTCCTCAAGTTTGAGTCAGGGAAGTTCGCCAGCTTCATCATCACAAAGGTGAACTCGGCTGACTCGGGCAAGTACAGCATCCTGGTGAAGAACAAGTTCGGGACGGAGAGCGGGGAATTCACCGTAAGTGTCTTCAATCACCCGGAGGAGCTGGGCGGCAAGAAGTAGACGTCTGAAGGGAATCTGTATAGAAGATAGCGAGAAACAGACGAGAAAGAAACAGGGAAACTAGGCTGTTGAGGATGCGTTATGCAGATTCTGGGGTTAGATAACAGAGGCTCGCTATCTTTGTGTTGATACACGATCCGGAAATCTCATTTGGTGCAAGATTAGTCTTATACCAGTTAGTTTGATTCATATCTTACAGAATAAGAAAGCATGCCAAAGATATATAATAACAGTTGTAGTTTTTATTTGTGTGACCTTTGGATGGTGAATGTATTTGTTTGAATTTGCTGCAGTGAAGGAAGCATAACTAATTATCCAGAGGAAGAACAAGGTTGTTATTATTACTAGAAAATGCTGAGGCAGAGAAGAGAGAGGAAGCAGAATTATAACCCGACGGTGGACTGGGTGTTAGTTTTGAAGTTTCTACTTCCTGTTTGTACATGTTTGTTTCCTCTCTTCGTCTCATCATCTTCCCTGTCATTTAGCCTTTGTGAATATGTCCCCTCCCCCTTTCCTTTACATTATTTATGAAAGTTGAATCTTTAAAGTACGGTTCAAATATGACATCATTGTGACATCAACGGCACGCTCAATAACTCTCTTCACTGTCCACATGATCCCGTTGTTAAGTGGTTTTTCGTCGTTTTGTCAAACATCCAATGTACCCAACTCACATCACTGTGACCGCACTGTTGTGATTTCGTATCACTTCCTGTGTTCCCCTGTTCTCCACCTAATAAAAGAGCATGTTTCTGCACCTCCTCCTCCTCTCTCGTCTCACTGTGTTTGGATCCCTCATTACTCCTCCGCTCTCCCTATACACTTCCCCATCTCCTCCCTTAGTCCTCCTCCCCTCCTAGTCTTGTCATGGAGTTTACAACTCCTCCTCTCTGTTGCTAAGTCTTCCTTCTTCACTCCACCACCAGCTCCACCTCCTCCGTCTCCTATTCTCTCACTATTATCGTCATCCTTCACTTTGTCACAGCCTGTACAGTTCAAACCTCCTTCTCCTCTGAAGAGTTTTGACCTGCTCCTCATTACTCCAGTGTATTCTTCCTCCTCAGAGTCTATAGAGTTTACCCCTCCTCCTGCTCCTTCTTATACCCATTCCATAGTGTTTAGGGTTTAGACCTGCTACTCCTCATAACTCCACTGTTTTCTTTCTCCTACTCCTAGTCTCTGTAGAGTTTACACATCCCACTCCTCACATCTCCATACTGTATTCTTCCTCCTCCGACTCCTAATGTCTGTATAGTCTACATCTCCCAATCCTCCTATCTCCATACTGCATTCTTCCTCCACCAACTCCTAGTCTCTCCGTATAGCTTACACCTCCTCCACCTCTTATAGTTAGAACTGCTCCTCCACTCCTCATATCTCCATACTGTAACCAGAGTTTCTTTACTGACAAGAACATTGGTTCATCATTGATGTTGCCTTCCCCCAGTGGGCCACCAGTCGGTAAGTCCATAGCTCCTCTATAGAGAGGATACGACCTGGCCGACCCGGGGACCTCGGGCTTCAGAACCAGCCCTTGTCTTTGACTTGAAGAACCCCTTCTCCTCAGCTGCAAGTGACGCAGGGGCCCGTAGACCTGGGCGTGACCTCCTACCTGACCGACCAGGACGGGAACGTGATGGTGGGCCCAAACACGACGCCGCCAAAGAAAAGGACGCCCGCTACGGCGCGAACCAAGCAGAAGCCAAGCGGTGAGGTCATAGGTCAGAGGTCAGGCTAGGGCAGAACATCAGGAGGCTCATGAGAAGGAAATGGACACCGCGGAAAATACCCTGCTCGCTATTAATAATGAATAGAGGAATTAGTAAAGAGATATGTGGAAACACTTTAGAGATACAGAACTTCAATCTAAAAGCCACTTAAATCTGTGGGGCATTAACTGTTGTTTCTATTCATATCCATTACCGGCGCTCACCGTAGACTCTCCAGTACCAAAGACCCCTCCGCCCGGAAAACAAGTCGACGGCAGAGAGAATGTGGAGCAGGTAAAGGAGACGGGGAAAACGGTGACGGAGGAGGACCCCGCTGAAACACCGCCCGCTCCGACCGCAACCGGGACCACGCCGGAGACACCCCAACACCCAGAGCTCTGCGATGTGGCTGCCTCGCCCTCCGGGTCACCCGAGGAAGCCACGGCACAGTGACACGGTGTTGCCTAACGTCGCGGAGGGACTGAAACCACACAGTTGGCAGCGCTCACACATGTCTTCAGTTTCCGTGGCTCAATCGTCTTTATTGTCCCTGAACAGGGATGCTTTTCATGCAATATATCTTCGGTTGAAAATGTGTATACACAGTTGGAACTGGTTCAGGTATAACATGAAGGCTGGATAGTTTGTAATGATAAATGGTTACATCTAGGATCAGGGGTTGTTATGGTTATGTGTGCTGTTGGAAATGGTCATGTTGAAGGGTTGGGATGGTAAGATGGAGGGTTAGGTATATTGCTAGATATCAGGGTAGAGATGGTTATGTTTCATTAGGTCAGAGAGGTTTGTTTAAAGGGTTGTGGTTAAGGTCAGGCTGTGTGGGCTACCAGGTGTGTCTGTTTCATCTCTCCACTAATGCTGTTACTAATTAAAACCAGTATTATATCATAAGGCTTGAAGTGAGCGTGTGGATGTAACATTACGTATTATTGTATTATTACATCAGTGGGATCCCTGGACACTCGTTCACATTAACACTGTTTAAATATTATCGAATGCTCAAACATCTGCCCTAATGCAACGCATGCATCACCTCATGTCAACTATGTTAGCTTTCAGGTATCACGTATCATCAAGCCATAATGTAACTTGTGTTTTCAAATCGGCCTGCTGGTGTGTTTGTATGGGTGTGGTTGCCTCGATGCCTGTTTAATAGTTTGAGTTGCTTCAATAAAGAGGGTGTAACGGCGTTCTTCTAGACAGTGATCTACGTCAGGACGTGACAGGGCCACACTGAGTGTTGATTGGGACAAGGTGGGCCTGGAGACACATGTTTCCGGTGACTTAACAAACTGGAAATAGTTGCTGTGAAGTAGGGCAGAATTAATTCCCAGCAAGGATTAAGTATTGCAACTGGAACAGAACAGGGGGTGAAAAAACAGAGGTGAGGAAGAAGAAGTTCACATCTAGCCTACAGTTGTTTAACCTATATCCCAACTTTTATAATCCATAAACTATGATAAAATAACCCATGAACACAGTTCAAACCCTGCTTAACCGACTAGAGTTTTAATTTAATATCTAAAACTAGGCAAGTGGTATTGAGGCCAAGAAGTCCTGAGCTTTTTCAGTTTGAAGAAAGCTTGATGTTGTTTACTAATGAGGTGGCCCTGTTCTCAATGGGGCTGCTCTGCCCTTGATTCTTGTACTGAGGGGTTTATGAATATTTTAGGAGCTCTACTTAGACACGGCTAGGTTTGTTTTCACAGTCCATTTCCTGGACTGAAATGAGTGTGTTCAAATTTTCACACAACAATTGGGTGTATTCCTTTTATTCCTACTGGCTATATTTGATATGAAAAACAAAAACACCATTTCATCACACTATGGTTGTGTCTAAATAATGTTTGTAAATACAACCCAGCTAATTCTGCTTTCCAGAAAGATGTCGCTTACATTATATTGGAAACGGGGTTGTTTCTACTTTCACTTGTTGCTGGCCGTCACTTCTGCTGATGTGCGGTTCTGGTAATATTATTATGACAACACCGGAGTTACGCAGAGGAGCGCTTCAGATCACGTGTCCGGCAGAGCGGCCCCTGAGCTGAATTGAACCCGCCGGTGTAGAGAGAGGTACCTGATTTATAGCGTTTTACCGGTCTACCGGTCTCTTACTTCCTATGAGCTGTGCAACCCAGTTAACAGTCCCAGGACCAGCGCGAGACAACTAAGAAAATGACCAGAACAACAACAACAACAACATTAAAGACAATTAGATGCATATTGAGACTTGGGAACATTGACTAAGAAACATGCGACAATCTTAAAGGAAACGGACATTCTTATCGGAAGTCCATCCCTCTCTCTCGCTCTCGGGGCTAGACCCGCTCTACTGAAAGCCCCGCTACCTCTCCCTCTCGCCAATAACGCCCATTCGGAGGATCCCGTTCCGTCGTGAGATCAAAAATGCCTGGAGACGATGTTACTGCCGGTGACAGCCAGACCTGAGTGATGCTTGGCTCACGGCTAGTACAGACAACAACTACAGCGGACGAGGTTCCGCTTGAGAAGGTAAGTGTACCGTCAAGAGTGTAGGGCTCATAGAAGCACGGCATGACAGGAGGATATCCGATCGTGAAATTATCGCGACCCACGGTATTTGCCGCCGGTGCGTCGCCTACCTGTACACCAAGCGACGCAGACAGACTTGACTCTCTTTTACCTAGGGGGGTCAGACATAGAGACGGTGCATATGTAAACGCAGCAGGCAAGGCGTGTGATTGATGAATATTTCGTTTTATATTCACTTAGAAATTGCTCATCAATATTTGATCATATTTTAGTCGCAGCAAACGGTATGCTTAAATGTCTCCGTCCCATCGAGGTCCATTAGGATCTAAGGTGGCGGGACAGACAGACAGCCAGACTGACAGACGACGGAAAGACAGACATACAACTTGGACCATAGAGACTGGGGTGGGTTTTAAAACACCGAGGACGCCAGTCAACCTGTAGCCTACCAGAACCAGTGGGCCGGGCCGGACAGCTATAGCTGCCAAGGGGAACATGGCTTTACACATTAGCAGTAAACAGGATTAACCGTCTCAAGGTGCTTAAGGTGTGAAGTCCAGGCGTCACATGATGAGATGTTTACCTGTCAGACTCCTGCGGGCTGCCACTACACAACACGAGCATGCGAGACGGGCTTATCTGTCCACGCAGATTCTTGTCTTGCAGCTGTCATCATGAATATGTGTGGTTTTCTGCACACATTTGTCAGCAAAATGGGTAACACAAGCATTCACGTGGAATAGTTATTTATTAGTTTCGGATTGCCGTGGTCGCATTATTAAATGTACCTTCCTCCATGACGATGCATGCAATTTATTTAATTTACTTACTTTAATTTACTTTACGGCTATGTAACACAGCAACATGATCATGTTACTCATGAGATAAAGAGTGCAGAATGGCCAATCATTACAACACAGATTATAATGGGTTGCATTGCAACAAAAACACAACAAGATTATCAGAAGCCTTTTCAGAGCTCAGTTGGTGTACGTCCACACCAGGAGCGACCAAAGCGTCAAAGACGCTCTGGTCGCTCACAAAGTTTCGCTGCGAATTTTTCTGTTCGCTTTGGTCGCTCAAGTCGCTCATGACGTACAATTCAATTATGCAGACGCATTTAAAGGAACCGTATGCGTTTAGTAGGCCCTACAGACAGCCACATCAAATAGTGAACTCTCCCATACACCTTGGCCATATTGCCGAGACGGTTTTGCTTGTTCGATAAAGTGCTTCGACAACAAGTAGGACAGTGATTCCCCCCAATATAAAAAAAATCTTAAAATGTAGGCTAATTACAACCGAGAACAAAAAACCCTGCGTGCTGTAGTAGTTAAAATATGTTTCACTGATCTGGATCTGCAAATCATGATCTGCACTCATTCGTCGCATTCAAAACAAATAGACGTTGGGACACATGGCTAATTTGCATACGTGCACAGGACTGGTTGGCTCTGCAAGGCAAATAATGGAACATATCTATCTATCTATCTAGGCCTTTCTGTCTATCTATCTATCAACGCGTGTCTAGTTTTAATGTGATGTATTGTGTGTATTATCCAGTCAGACTTGTTCTGTGTGGTATTGTAGGCTACTGTCCTGTGTGGGACGAACCACCTAAATGGATTCCCGACGATTTGTGTCGTTTGGTATTAATAAAGACTTGACTATCTATCTATCTAGACTATTTAATTAAAAATTATTCACCTCAGGCTCCGTGAATAGTGGGGAATAGAGGGATAAAAGACAAGAGATATATCCCTTGTCATTTATCCCTCGTCTTGTCGATTAGTTTGTTTATGTGACGATTTCAAATAGGCCTACTATTTTGGTTTTGTTTAAAGCATGCTACACGCGATTGGTTGGTTAGATTGGTGGCATGCAGAGCAAATTATAATGATTCCCGCTTAAATACGAACGTTCTAGATGTAGCCTATAAATACTCCCGCTTATCATCACTTGATATCCAAACCACTATGGCGTTTCGATCTCTGAACTGAAAAAGGGTGGGTTCGTACAACACCGGGTGCCCAGTTACAGCCGCGATTATACTTCAGCCGACATTTTGTTCAGTGAGTGAATAAAGGTAGGTAGGAACCAAAGTGCCTGCCGATGTTCCCTGGGATCCACGCAAGCGAAGAGCGTCTACATTCCGATTGGCTGTCAGTGTTTGGTCGCTGAAGCGAATAATAGTCATTTGCATAAAGTTAAAAAGTTTTCAACTTCTTTTTGACGCTCTGGTCGCTCAACTTTGGCCGCTGGTAGCGTTGGTCGCTTTGGTCGCTCTGGTCGCTCTTGCCCATAGAAAGTGAATGACTTCCGGCGATTTGGTCGCTCAATTCGCTTCTGGTGTGGACGGACAGTGTTCTTTACTAAATCTGGTGTAATGCGTAATCTTATGTAATCTTCATGGGCTGGGTGATTTGTAAACGTTATTTATCATGATAATCATGGGAGTTCAAACTAACATTCTAAACAGTCTACTCTAAATAGGGTCATTACATTGAAGTATATAGACATTTAAAGGTAAGGTAGGCCTAATTAATATACTAAAACAACTTTTGCTTTCTATATGCCAAACTCTATTTTGATTATTTTAGGAGCACATAATATCGGTCACGCATATATCAACTCATGGTTTTACTTATCCTGTCCTCAAAACAGACGGTAATCGGATTTGATGGTCTTGTGATTGTCTTTTAGTGTATAAACTGTCATCTGATGCTGGGTTTAAACGGCATTGGGGTCAGACATAGACGACTTTGTAAACAGCTACCACCAACTATCCGGTCACCATGTTTAAACTTGCTTATTCATACTGAATGGCACTGAGTTCGTTACAAAACACATCGCACAGTGATATGATGCGGGCTCCATCCAGATGATTGACGGTCGGTAAACACAGGGTATGGTGTCCGGTCTAGGTCACACTGAGTCACCCACCGACCCACTGTTGGTCTATTGCCACATGTCGGACGTCAAACCCCACTGGCAAACCAAGACTTCCTGTTTTGTGTCTGACAACTTGGAGCCTCACCATGTCCACTTAATAGACACATTATCAACAATTAAAATCCTTATTAAAAAAGAAACACAACACTACATTCACTACATTTCCCATGTAGTTATTCAGTGGGATCTATTGTATTGGATGCATTATCTGAACATGTTCAACAAATATTTGATAATGGACCTCCTTATTCACTGCTTTGTCAGCTGAGGCTGAACCGTCCAAACTGGTTGAGCCAGCGAGCCAGCGAGCCAGCGAGCCAGCGACCCAGCGACCCAGCGACCCCGCTGTGGGGGTGCTCGACAGGGTCCCAGAGAGACAGCCCGGCTGCCGATCTGAAGATGTCTGGCTGTCTGTCTGCTTTTTCGAACAGTTAGTTCTAACTCTTCCCTGAGCAAGACACCTAACCCTAACTGCTCCCGACGAGCTGGCTGTCGCCTTGCATGTTTGACTCTGCCGTCGGTGTGTCATTGCGTGCATTAACCGATGTAAGTCGCTTTGGATAAAAGCGTCTGCTAAATGCCCTAATTGTAATTGTAATTGTAATTGATCAGAAGCATTGATTAGAGGGTGGAGTTGTTGTGTGTTAGATGCCGGGGACGTCACTCTCAAACCACTACTAGAAAGTTAGATCAAGATACACACATCAGGGCGATATGGAGATATGCATATATTTATCCTTATATTATATTTTGATATGATTGCTGGTTGACAACAGAGGTCCCATAGAAGTAGGTCTGGCGGTTCTAGACACAGGGGGGCCATGGAGGGGCCAGTGTTTAACCAGAGGGGCACAAAAAAAATTATATGGAAAGATTATAAACTTTATTTTACTTTAAAATCATCAAACATTTAATTTGTACGAGAGTTTATACCTTCACCAGTCTGTATTTTTCTGTCAAACTATCTTAAATTGATGGAGCTTATGCCCTAAATCATCAAAATCATATAAACATTTATTTTGCACAAGCGTGCAAGAGAAGTAGGGCCATAAAAAATGAAAAATAAAAAATACAGTACAGGGTACAACATACAGTGTGTCAATGTGGAAAAAAAACCTCCAGGTTACAACGAAGTGCAAAACAATGTGCCATTTCCTATTTATTTTTTAGTGTGGAGAATCAGGGTTCCCAAGAGGCTGAGCTTACAGGAAGGGTTACATCAATCTTGCACAGTCTAAAGAGCTCACAGGAAACTTCCCTGTTCTACGGTTCTTTCCTCATTTAATGATAGCTGCTATTAGAAGAAAACAAAACGTAGGGGCATGCATTCGATTTCGTTCCATAACCATCCCTCCCGATTTCACATGGGCAGATAGCCTACTACTCTTTACTCAAATGTATTTGTTATCCCAATGCAGCACCCAAAACGGATGGAAATACGTGGTTAACATCACAACATTGTGTAGCCTAGACCTATCAAGGATACTAACATTTGGATATTCGCTTGTGCTTCGATGAGTTTGCTTAAATATGATTACGTTTCTAAATATATCGAGACCAGAAATGTACAAACTTAATTTGATCATCAGTGTGAGGAACTACAGTAGCACGGTTATGTGCAAGAACAACAAGTCACTTACGAAATGAAATCGTTTTGCTTAGCTTCGACTCTTGCAACAGGAGAAATCGTGGCTCCTTTCTCCAAGAGTACTCATTTACCGAGCAACAGCAGCGCGTTGTTTGGGTGCGCAGCTCTAATTTACCCGTGTAGAACGATGCGTCACATTAGTTCCGTAAAATCAGTAAAATCATAGTTATTTTATTTGGTCAGCCTGGGGGGGCCACAGGGGGGGCCAGGGACATGCCTACAGGGGCACTGGCCCCTGTAGGCCCCTGTGTAGAACCGCCATTGTCTATCAGCCTGTGGTAATTCATTGATTTAGTGGCACAGGTTTGATTCATGTGGGCTACAGATTGAGTTACTGTTGAGAAGTAAGTCTTGGGGATATTTAGTAGTTTACTAGAAATGTTTGAGTTTATGTGAAAAGGCAAACATCGAACCCCGTACTTAGGAACCAAACTTCAACTTCCGATCTCCCCTAGACTCGAGTCTACAATCAGAAACCACATTTGGTTTCAGTTCTCTCTACTCCTCTGTTCCACGACACTACTAACCGAAGCTCCTTCTGTTCTATAAAACAAACATTGGTATTATCGTCATGGGGATGGTCAGCCAATGAAGGACCTCCTCTAAGACCTGCTGTTTCCCTCAGTGGGCCTGGAAGGCAGTCCCATGGTCCCCTACATGGGACTCTAAACCATGCTGATCTTCAGTAAACTCTTACACGATTGGCTGTGAACGTGTGGTGTGTTCCCACCAGATCTGCTGTTATTTTTTCCTGGGTTAGGTAGGGCTTTATCTCACTCAGTCCGTACAGAAAGACACATTATCGCATGAATTACAACTTTAACTCAAGTCCAACATTGGGAGCGTGGGATACTATGTGTACAGTATAAAAGACCTGAATGTGAGGTGCACCATTGGGTGTATTGTTTTATACTGAATCCTTTCTCTCTTAGAAATGCCACGCAGAACAATCAAACAACCATTCATCACAAGCACAATGCAATGCATGTTGTTCTGAGAAACGGCTACTACTGGTATGATGTGAGTGTGACCTTTGTCTGCTCGCTCTGGACTGTTCTGGCCTAGTCTGATATGTTCTGGTCTATTCTAGTATCGTCTGGTTTGGTCTGGAAGTTGTGATCTGTTTGTTCCTGGGTAAATGGGGCAGAGCCAGTGTGTTCAGGCCAGGGACACTATTTTCAACAACAGGATCACTAACCAAGGACTGTCTCCGACTTACATACTGTGGTCCACTTCAGTGAAACTCTATGGGACTCAAAAACTCGAGCACCCACTCTCTTTGTGCAGAACATCTCTGAAAAGAAATGCATCGACCTGATGATCAACCTCTTTCCCAGAATCACATATTCATGCCAGGCCATAACCAGTTAAAGGGCACCTATTTTACCACCAGGTGTGATGATGTTTTGCCCTTTAAAACCATTTCAAAATGGACCCTAGAAAGTCAATTGCATCCGGCGCAATTTACTTTCTACACTGATGCATGTGTCGTTGCTAGTTGGCAACTGGCGCAGAGCGTTCTTTTCCCTCCACCGCCACGCGTCGGTAAATTAGGGAATGATCTTGCGCCCCAAGGGGCGGTTCGGCCAAAACGTTCCCTGGTGCTAATTTGCAGTTTCAGAAAACAATTGCGCCACAAACCAGGAAATACCTGGTTTAAAGTCAGCGGCGCGTTGTTCAGATGCTATCTTAAGGGCGTATGCATAATGTTGCTTGTGCAGCTCGCGCATACACTTTGCTTCTCTCATCTACCACACATTCTTGGTAAATTATTTGGGAAAGAACAGCTGATACAGCGGTAATAAGTTGTACTTTGAAATCAATGCATCTGCAAACACCATACAGCAAACACATATTTTCTTGACGGACATCGTGTACAAGACCATAACTTTTAGGATTGATGAGTATTTGATCGTGAGAAAACATTGTTTTACCGCGAGTGAGTGCTAAAAAGAATGAATGAATGCGGGCACGCGTGTGTGGTCCATATGTTTAAACACACGCAAACTAAAGACGTAACGCATAATACAGTCCATGGCAATGTATATTAACGGGGGACACATGCATATTAGGAACACAAGGCGATAACGATAATGCATACAATACTGGTAAGAAACCATGTTTGTTAATGTATTGCGTATATCATTAAATACAACCAAAGTTACCGCATATCATATGTGTGTTAAGTTTTCTTTGCCGAAATGTATTTGAGGACTCAGTATTTCTGAAGTTGTGGAAGAAAACGCTATTCCTATGTGAATTAGGTCATATTATTTGGGAATAAACTGAGCCATTGGAAGTTTGAAATTCATGTGGTCATGCATCTGTCTCATCGGAGACTGCAAACGCGCTGGCAAAATATCAACTCGGCAGATTCAAATGCGCTAATGGGTCTTAAAGGGGATGGGAGATGGCCCTCTCATTGGTTTATTGCACGTTACGCCCAAACCACACCTACGGGTAATTAGGCTACTTCAGACCAACCCTTTTTAGATTTGCGCCAGGCGCAAATCTAAACCTACAAAGTCGGTAGGTTGATCCATCTACTCCCGCTAGGGATTTCACAAAATTTGGCGTTTAAAATGGCTTGAAATGGCCAATCAACCTCACACCTGATGGTAAAAGAGGGGCCCTTTGAGTCTAAGGTAAGGTTGCTCGATGCCTTTCTCAAGGACCCTTGTGGAGGAGGCACCGAGGATGGAACCAGCGATAGTGAGCAACTGGGTCTAACTTGCCTTTGCCGTTGTTTCCTGGCCGTTCTTCTAGGTGTAAACCATGAACTACGTGGGCCAGCTTCTGGTGACGGTGAAGGAACTGTACAAGGGCATCAACCAGGCCACGCTCTCGGGCTCCATCGACGTGATCGTGGTCCAGCAGCCCGACGGGACCTTCCAGTGCTCGCCATTCCACGTGCGCTTCGGGAAGCTGGGCGTACTGCGCTCCCGGGAGAAAGTGGTGGGTTTGGCTATGAAGACCTACCTACAGTTAGCTAGTGCTAAATTACCCATTAGTTAGCAGTTAGGAACATTTTTAGCTAATGGTTTGTTAGCCGTTAGTTACCTATGTTTAAGCATGTGGCTGGTTAGGTGTTAGTTGACAGATGGTTACCTTTAGGTAGGTTAAGTACGTTTTAGCTAGAAGTTAGTGTTTTTTAGGTTGGAGTCTCATTAGTTTGCAGTTAAAACTGTTTAGTTAGCAGCTAGTTAATTATCATATTATATTTTTAATATTTGGTTTGAATACATTTCCAATTCTGTTGTTTATGGATTCCATTTGAAGCAATCTATATTTTTCTCTACTTGGCACTTGTGCTAGCACAGAGAATGAGGTAAAGCAGTAGTGGTTTGTTGTTGCTACCATTGCAAACGTTTTGAACCATATTAAGAATTCCTGACCAGACCTAAGCTCTGTATCATTTGCGCTCTGTTGCGCTAGGGAAGACAGAGTGCTAATGGGGGCCTTCTTGATAGTGACAACAGAAGCTTGTAGCTATGGTCTATTTATGGACAGGGTAAGACTAGAGGCTGTGGGCATATTCTCAGCCTCTACTCCCCTCTGATTAAACTTATCTCTTCATAACACTGTTAATATCTTTCTTATGTTTAAAGTACAGCCAAAGGGAGGCAGCGGGTCAATATAACCACATGTCGTAAAATAAGATTGTTTTATAAGGTTGGACCATTGGACCAGTGATAAACATATTCAATCAAAATAGCAACAAGGACTTCAAAAAACATGTAGAGTGTGTGTGTGTGTGTGTGTGTGTGTGTGTGTGTGTGTGTGTGTGTGTGTGTGTGTGTGTGTGTGTGTGTGTGTGTGTGTGTGTGTGTGTGTGTGTGTGTGTGTGTGTGTGTGTGTGTGTGTGCGTGCGTGCGTGCGTGTGTTTGCAAGCCTTGAACTTTGTTTTAACCTCCATGCTGAGGTTAACCCTTCAGCTAATACACTAGGACACATTTACGCATCACTGTGGAAACAAGAGCTAAGCAAGGAGGTGACAAGCCTGTGAAGCCAGGCAGCTACCAGCCCCACCTGCTAGAAGCCACGTCTCATGAAACAAACATATGTGTTGAGGAGTAAACTGTTGCTCCTCAACACATACACTTGCAAACACTGACTTATATAGATCACTGTCTGTGCTCAGTCTGCTGACTTTATGATTGTCCTACTGATGTCTGACGGCTATGTCCCTGTTATGTGTTGCATGTAAATGTGACGTGTGATGTGCCTTGTCCCTGTTACATGTTATATGTGCTGCAGAACAGGAACCTGCTGGAAATCAGCTATTTTACTGAGACAGGCCCGTTTTAAATTGTAACTTTGTTACTTTTAATACTTTCCTGTATAATAAATATAAAAAATAAAACAAAAAAAATAAAATACCTTTTGTCTTCTGAGGGATGGAACCGTGAGAAGGAACATAGAAGAGGGATCCCTCCTTCCAGGGAAAGTTAGGATTATAATGTCTCCGTGGAATGGGAAGATGTATTATAGTAACACAGAGCGGAAACAAAGGTTGGGTAAGATGTTATAAGAAAATAAGACAAAACAGCCATGGCTGTTCAGTGCTAGTTTGAAGAACGACATAACCATCTTAACCTTAACTTAGCTGTGCTCGATATCTCCAGATGTACAACCAACCTCTACCTATCTGATCCTCCTAGATCGATATTGAGATCAATGGAGAAGCTGTGGACCTGCACATGAAACTGGGCGACAACGGAGAAGCCTTCTTCGTCCAGGAAACAGAGAAATGCAATGTAAGTATCCTAGAGGAACCTGCAAAGAAATTAAGATGAATGTTATCAAAGTCATTGATGGTTAGCAGGCCAGATGTTCATTAACAAATTTTGAGGACTCTTACTTTGAAACAAAGAAGTTCCAGCTGGTTCTGAAATAAAATACTTATGAATATGAAAGATAAAGTACAGAAATCGTATAAACTTCCGAGTTCATAAAATACATATCCTTTTAATTATTCCTTAAAAGCCCTCCTCAGTTGTCTATCGTGATCTCCCACCCAATCAGGAGGCGGTTCCCTCCCACCTGGTGACATCGCCCATCCCGACAGAGGAGAGCCTGTTGTGGCGGGAAACTGCGGAGCTCCGCCCCCCGCAGACTCCCTCCCTCCCTGACGACCAGGTGTCGCCAGGCCCCGCCCAGACCAATCACAAGAAGAAGAAGAGGAGGAAGAGGAAGCATAAGGCCGACCCGCGGCGCGAGGACCAGCCGGGGGCCGAGGGAGCGGAGCTGGCGGGGGGAGGCAGGAGCTCTGAGGAAGAGAAGACCGTCCACAACGGAAGGTAAACCTCCACCTGACCCACAACTCAGGACTGTCAAGACAGTCAGACCTAGAGAGAAACACTTCAAATCAAGGAACATCTAGGAGCATCTACTTTGTCAGTAAAGTTTAACAGTGCACTCACATTTTTATTATTCTATTGCTCATCATGTATTATAGATATATGCTATTGTAAATTTTTAGAAACAAAACCAAAATGTGACTTTAGTGTTTTGATGCTGTGCTGCTACTGTTTTGACCCTGTTCCCAGGCCGGCCTGTGCGTCGGTGAAGGACCCCGCGGGACACAAGTCTCACCCCTCATGGAATGGCCTGGAGTGGGACAGCTACCCCTTCTCTGACGGAGACTGGGGTCCAACCAACAGGCAAGGCTCCCTCTCTAACTGCAGCTAACCCCTCCTAACATGTTGTCGTTTTGATTATTTTACCTATTCAATTTTCTGCTTTGGATTGTTGAAGTCTCCCATGAGTGGCTGAATACCATTGACCAACATTTCTCTGCTAAATGTTTTGGCCAATGGGCTGCATCTAATGGTCCATCCCAACGTTCCTTGTTCTCAGAGTTTAATAAGGAGTGACGCTCTCTCCTCAACAGGGATCCGTCTGAAGACACCTCACCTAAAAGTGACTCTGAACTTACGGTGAAGTCCTCAGAGAGCATGCTCAGAGCCGACGCACACATGCAGTGGTCCTGGGGAGAGTTCCCAGAATGCACCAGGGTAAGGAATGGAATGGAACCCATTCAAATAACAGAAATATCATACGTCTTCACGGCTGGCTTCGGTGTTTGAACGTTTGTGCAGGTAAGGAAGCCTTGTGCTGACATATTTGATATGTTGTTGTCCTACCAGGTCAGTAAGAAGGAGAGAGAGACAGAACGGAGGGAGCTGACCATCACCCCGTCCCAGAGCACGCACTTCCGGGTCATCCTCAGCTCGGAGGCCATGGAGGTGGAGTCCCTTGACCCCCGGGACTCGCCCTCCTTCTGCTCCCCCTGTTCCCCCTGCGGTCTTATCAAACCCCGGCCCCGGGCCGCCAACCTGGAGCCGGGCCGGTCCAACGACAACGGCGCCGCCTCATCCGGGCAGCACACCGCCAAATGGAAGTCCAGCCCGCCTGCACGCATCAACGTCAGCCTCGATTCAGAACCCTGCAGCAAAACCAGCGACTCGCAGGACAAGAGGAGAGGTATGTAAGACCCATGCTAATGCTAGCTCTAATGCTAATGATCATGCTAACTCTACTGCCCATGCTAACTCTAGCGCTCATGGTAACCTTAGCTGTTATTTTTATTATGTCTTTCAATATTTGTGCAGTGTTGTTATGATGCATGATGCAGTTTCTCTATTGAACAGACGTGATGGATAGAGAAGAAGAAAGGAGGATGTTGAGTTTTAGGGGATATCTGTTGTTCGATGGTTTTAAAAAGTCTTGTCAGATGTTAGTACCGGTAAGCACAAGGGAAGTGGGAACTCCCTTTTGCACGTTTAACAAGGAAGTGAAAACATTCACTCAAACTCAAACATACACACACACACACACATGCACACAATGCAGTGTCAGCAGAACCATCCTCTTCCTCTGCTGTGTATAGATGTGAGGAAGAGGAGCCAGCACCAGGGACCTGAGGACATCTACCTGGATGACCTCACTGCCCTGGAGCCCGACGTAGCCGCGCGCTACTTCCCCAAGAGGTAAAGCCCCCTGCAGAGGAGGGGGGGGGGGGTAATGAAACCGAATGGTTCCTTGGTTCAAACCTCCATTGTCCACAGTCTCTCTTAGGCCTCCTTGAGCTAGATGTCTAACCCCCACATGCTCCTCCATCCCTTGAATTGAATGTAAGTCGCTTCAGATAAAGGTTTCTGCTAAATTACCATATGCCCTGTTAGCCAGAGGTTAAATAAAAATATAATTGTAATAATAATTAAGATGTATTCGAGCAGGTGTTGAAGCACCGGGAGATATACTGTATATTGCTAAATTACATACATACGTATATACATTTATAGATATGCATGTATAGTGGTCATGTCTCCAGGCACTGGCAGGAGGTATATATCTATATCTATCTATATGTGCAGTGGTCAGGCGTCCAGGCACTGGGAGGAGGTATATATCTAGATCTATCTATATGTGCAGTGGTCAGGCGTCCAGGCACTGGGAGGAGGTATATATCTAGATCTATCTATATGTGCAGTGGTCAGGCGTCCAGGCACTGGGAGGAGGTATATATCTATATCTATCTATATGTGCAGTGGTCAGGCGTCCAGGCACTGGGAGGAGGTGGGACGGCGCTCCAGCTCCCAGTCTCCCCAGTCAGTAGGGAGTGGGGCAGCGGACAGCGGGACCGACTGCCTGTCAGACTCGTTGGGGGGGCTGGACCTACCTGACGTCACCCTGTCGCTCTGCGGGGGGGTGGCCGAGGACGCAGAGATCCCCAAAGGTACCCCCCCCCCCCCGTCGCCCCGTCCAGTTCTAGTACTTGCGTCATCAATGACACTTCAATTAAGTATGACTGATGCTTGTAACCCAGTAATGATACACAACTTTCAAGCATTATACATGAATTAAGCGTTGATTGTGGATTTAGTATAGATTAATCACATAAATAGAAACGATGCATGTTTTATGTTATAAGCACAATTCAACTTCAATTGATTACGGGGTTTAGATTACCCGCTGCACTCATTCATATATTCAGATAAACATTTGATTCCAGAGAGGTTTCTGGAGCACATCATCACTTACCAGGATTTCTCTGAGAATCCGGCGATCGTCGACAATCCCAATCTCGTGGTGAAGATCGGAAACCGGTGAGTAATTGACTCTCACAGACTCGGGTTGAAAGAGCCACACACCCTGTTCCACATAAACGATAGTGATAATTGAACAAAAATCATTATTGAGATGGATCTCAGTCTAAACGTGATCCACAAACGTTTGTTTCCGTAGATACTACAACTGGACTCTGGCTGCACCGTTGATCCTCTGCATGCAGGCGTTCCAGCAGAACCTGCCCAAGGTAAGTTCTAGAACTAGATAGAGTTGTTAGAATCTACCCAAGGTATGCTCTAGAAATAGATAGAGGTCTTAGAACCTTCCAAAGATAAGCTCTAGAACTAGATAGAGGTGTTATAATCCGCCCAATATAAGATGAATAACTAGAGGTTCCAGAATCTGGAATGTAGTCCAAGCACGAGACAGTCAGTGTGTGTGGGGGGTTAACTTGGTTGTTTGGTGACCTCCAGGCTACGGAGGAGGCCTGGGTGAAGGAGAAGATGCCCAAGAAGTCTGGTCGCTGGTGGTTCTGGAGGAAGAGCAGCGTCAAACAGGTAGACCCTGCCCCACACCTTAGTGGAGCGCCACGTTAGATGTTGATGAACCCCAATCAACCCTCTATGCGCCCTGTCCACCCAGATGTATGATGGATCATTATACCAGCCTCCTACTCGGTGGACCGTACTTACTGGAAGGCTGAATCATCCATCCTACATCTGGGTTGACACTCCCATTTGTGAAGTCACAAATAGGTGGATTTCGAGATGGCTCGTGGTGGCTCAACAACACAGCTGGTGTTGAAGCAGGGTCTCTTAGCGGGGCGATCCTGATACAGACTCTTCTCTCTGCAGTCGGTGGAGTTCAAGCAGTCCAGTCTAGACTCTCAGAACCCGGAGAGCCCCTCCACCCCGCTACCGACTCCTGCTGCACAGTGAGTCAGCACTTATTACCCATAATGCATTACTAATGTGTACATTTTGGTAAAGAATTGCTATGTTTTGGTAAAAATGGCTAACAATGGTTTGGTTTAGGTGAAATGATTTGGGTAACATTTTTTAAATGGTTATGTTTACATGAGATTGTTATGTTTTAGTAAAGTGGAAGTTAGTAAAGTTGTAAGGTTAATGTAATCCTATGCTTTAGGTCCATGAGCTCAATTCTACCATTGTCCTACACTGTCCTCTTGTGGCAATGAAGAGTTTTGACAAACAATTTCTCCTGTCATCATTTCATCCCAAGTTAGACATAGTAGCTAACAGCAGGGGTTGGGCAGTGAAAACAGGTCTGGTAGACTGGCGATATTGGGAATCTGACAGCATTCCCTCGTTCACAGACTGGAAGAGAGCTCCAGCGAAGACGACTCCAAGGAACTGAACTCTGTGGCTCCTCCCCCAGAGACAGCAACACCGCTCACTGAGCGCGTGCAGACCGGAGGCCCCGCCCCTGGTCTTTCCTACAGGAAGTCACTCCGCCTCTCGTCTCAACAGATAGTAGGAGACTTGATAATATCTTGTTATTCAACAACATGGAATATATGTGTTTGAGTACAAAATATAGAAAGTGTTTTCCATATTCTTTAGGTTTGTATTGTAACAAATGTAACTCTGTCACACTCTTCTCTTAACTTTTTCCCAGCAGAATCTCTTGTTTGGCTTATCTGGCGAGTAACTTTAAATCGAAAATGCTTTGATGCGTCCTGATAGGCCAGCCTGAAACTGAGGGAGGGGCCTAACGACGTGACCTTCAGCATCACCACCCAGTACCAGGGAACGTGTCGCTGCCAGGGCACCATCTACCTCTGGAACTGGGACGACAACGTCATCATCTCAGACATCGATGGCACCATCACCAAGTAACAAGCCTTATGGAACCTCCGGCCTCTGTTCTACAATAATATACTGCTGCATCAATTTGGTTCTACAATCTTCTGTCTGTTCTAGAATCTTCTTTTGGTTCCACAATCTTCTGTTGGTTCTATAATCGTCCATTTTGTTATCTAATCTTTAGGCTCTAGAATATTCTGTTGGTTCTAAAATCTTCCTGTTGGTACTAGAATTGTCCATTGTATTAACTAATCTTCTGTGGGTTATAGAATCTGGGCGTGAGAGCCTTTGGGTTTGTTTAACATGACAGAGGGATCAATTTTCCTCTCTTCTGTTGGTATCAAGCAACTCTTCGAAGTTTCTTCTGAAGCTTTTGATGCTATTGATCATATGAATCATCATATGAATCCATGAGGGTTTTTCATGTTGTCCCTGTTCTTTCCTGTCCCCAGGTCCGATGTGTTTGGTCAGATTCTGCCCCAGCTGGGGAAGGACTGGACGCACCGCGGCATCGCTAAACTTTACCACTTGGTGCATGAGTGAGTCTCGCCTCCCGATCCCTCTTGGACTTCATCCTATTTACTCGCATTGTAACCCACACTTAGTCCGCTTTTACCTGCACTTTATGTTACTCTGCCCTTCACCTGGTCAGATTTAACCATCCTCTTACTCACAATGAATGAAATGGATTCTATTTAATTGTATTCTAAATGTAATGTGATCTATTCAAACCTATTGTTTTTTTCATTTCTATCCCAATCTCATATTATATCATCTATTCAAATCTAGTCTGATCGATTCCGATTCATTCTGGTCGTAACGATTGATAGCTGCTGCTCACGGTTATGGAAGGACATCTGTATGTACCGTCACCGTGACAACGTGTCTAACCCTCTCCCTCAGGAACGGCTACAAGTTCCTGTACTGCTCGGCGCGGGCCATCGGCATGGCGGACATGACGCGTGGCTACCTGCAGTGGGTGAACGACGGGGGGGCCATCCTGCCAAGGGGCCCCCTGATGTTGGCCCCCAGCAGCCTCTTCTCCGCCTTTCACCGGTGAGACCCAAACCCTGAGTGCTAGCTCAACACTGGAGCCTCATCAAGCATCTACATGAGAGTAGCTCTTTACCGTCACAGTTTGATTCATGGAGACCAGAGGTCGGGTCCTAGGTCAAGCCTCCTCCTCGTCCTGTGTGATCCACAGGGAGGTGATCGAGAAGAAGCCTGAGAAGTTCAAGATCGAGTGTCTGACGGACATCAGGAACCTGTTCCCCGCCAGCCAGCAGCCCTTCTACGCAGCCTTCGGCAACAGAGAAAACGTACGCCTCGGTTTTGCTATTACGGCCACTACGCTTTCATCCTCAGTGAATAACTGAGAATGAATTAAGATACATGTCATTAATGAGCAGCTAGGGGTTAGACAGTACAGAGACAGGTCGTTAAGGAGCAGGTACAGGTTAGACAGTACAGAGATGGGTCATTAAGGACTAGCTGGGGGTTAGGGGCATCTTGCTCTAGGTTGACTACAGACGGTGGACATTGAGGATGGAACTAGGGATGTCCGATATTGGCTTTTTTGCCGATATCCGATATGCGATATTGTCCAACTCTAAATTTTCGATTCCGATATCAGCCGATACCGATGTCGATATTTGGGTTATTTTTCCTCAAACCTAATTTAGGTAACATTACATATCTCCTGTTGTGGAATTAACACAACATGCTTAATGTTATTGTGATGCCCCACTGAATGCATTCTTGAATGCAACAAGGCTTTCCAAATGTTAACATTGTCTGTGCAAAATAAGAAAAATACTTCAACTTAATTTAAGGGAAAAGTGCCATGTTTATTTTTATTTTTTTAATGGTCTCAGACAACAGTTTGGATTACACTCTCCCTGAGATAATCTTGACAATGCCCACAACAAATAGGGCAAACTTGACTTCACAAATGATAAAACATTGTACCTGAACAACTATGTGCAACATAGCAGTATGTTTCTTTAACTAAAACTCAATAACCTTAATTGAATAAATGCACAAATATGAGTCAATTACAATGTGCACTGTACTGCACAATTTTGAAAACATTTATTTGAGCTATAAAAAAAAAAGATATATATATATCTATATATTTTATCGGTTTTAAGGCAAAAAAAATCCGATACCGATATTGACCGATATTACATTTTTATGCTAATATCGGGCCGATAATATCGGTGGGCCGATAATATCGGACATCTCTAGATGGAACCCATTGCTGGTGAAAGTTATCAAACCCTATCTGCTAGACTATCCTGCCCCTGTCTTTCATTAGAGAGTTCTGGGTCCTAGAGTACTCATCCTCTCTCTCCTGTGTGTTTTGGATGTAGGATGTGTTCGCCTACAAGCAGGTGGGCGTTCCTGTGTGTCGCATCTTCACCGTCAACCCCAAAGGAGAGCTGATCCTGGAGCAGGCCAGGGGAAACAAGACCTCGTGAGTAACTTAGTCCTTCTGCTTCTTAATCACATTAGCTCTCACTGACACTAAGTTCTGCAAACAGACCTTAACTTGAAACTTTTAAATCGGCAACATTTTGACCTTTTGACCTCTCTGGACTTGCAGGTACGGCCGGCTGAGTGAGTTAGTGGAGCACCTGTTCCCGTTACGCACCCGGGAGCAGAATGCCACTTTTACTTACCCAGAATTCAGCTATTTCTGCTTCTGGAGACAGCCAATCGCAGAGGTGTGTCTGGAAGACATACTGTGATTGTCCAGAGAAAATGTTGCACTGCATGCTGGGAGGTTAGTTTTCATAACGCATCCAGGTTTGATGGTTTGATGGTCTTGTTTGATGGTCTTAAAAATAATGTAAGAAAAACAAGTTTATAAAAGAGTTATTAGCACAGATTTACAGTCTAGTGGCACTTAGGGCTGTTATTTATATTTCCTATTGCCCTGGTGAGAAAACACTGTTAACATAAGATAAATAGAAGAAAGGATAACTGTGAAATAAACTCAAATGTCATGGGACCAGGATCTCCAGGTAGAACCTTCTAGAGCTTCCAGCCTGTGTTCTGAAACACCTGAGAAAGCACACCTCCGATGACTGTTGGATAAACCCTGTTATGCTACTGACCTAGAGGGGAAGGTACTATGATCAACACGGTGGTTCACATAGGGTGAGGCTCAGCCATTCTCTCTGGTTGTGTCCCATGCAGAACATCCAAATATGGGACTCTCGCTTGCATAATTCCTGTTCCTGTCTGTATATGACGGATTAATACTGGTAGGGTTCCAGTAGCACAGAAACCAACGTAACGTTAATCACAAACAAACTGTGAAGAACAAACATTGGAGCTTTCAGATAATATATTCAAAACCTGCTTCTTAATGTTCAAAACCTGCTAGTTAATATTCACAACCAGCTAGTTAATATTTACAGACTGCTAGTTAATATTCACAACCTGCTATTCCATGTTCCAAGCATGCTAGTTAACATTCACAACATTCTAGTTAATGTTCACAACCTGCTAGTTTATATTAATAAGCTGTTAGTTTTTTTTTAAACATAACAAACTGCTAGTTAATAATCAGAGCATGCTAGTATATATATTCACCACCTGCTTGTTAATATTCACAATATACTGGTTTATATTGACATCCTGCTAGTCAATATTCACAACCAACTGCTGTTTAAAGATGTAGTGTGTAGGATTTTGTGCCATCTTGTGGTGAGGTTGACTGGGTGGCAACCAATTGAATACCCCCCCCCCCCCCCTTTCAACAACTACTGTGCTGTAAGGGGCCAGAATACCTCCGAAATGATGTCATCCTCTACGACTGCATCGAGTAGCCAAGTGTCAAGTGATGAGGTTCCTTGATAGTTATAAATTGCGTTTAGTTATTTACTCTCTCTCTCTCTCTCTCTCTCTCTCTCTCTCTCTCTCTCTCTCTCTCTCTCTCTCTCTCTCTCTCTCTCTCTATCTATATATATATATATATATATATATATATATATATATATATATATATATATATATATATATATATATATATATATATATATATATATATTTCGTAGCTTATAACTTAGATAGTGATTATGATTGTTAATTGAACACATTCTCTCTAGAGATGTTTTCCGTTCTTGGCTATGCGAAAACGTGGTGGTGCAACATAGTGGGCTCTCTCGTAAAAGACCCCCTCCCAATGTAGCTATAAATAGTGCAGTCTAACTACAAAATAACACACATTTAAACATTCTCATGAATATGAAAGTCTGGTCCACTAAATACCACATAATTCTACACACTGCATCTTTAGGACCTTCTGTAAAGTAATGCTATATTTAACACTTCGTAAGTACTTAATACTTACAAGTACTTATATGTATGCTTGTATGTATCCAGAACTTCAGGATGTATGTAAGCTAAAGGAGAGTGAAGTTAGTATGAGCGGGCTGATCCTTCTGGTGAGGATTTTAGACTGCAGTCTGTAACTTCTGATGAGAAGAAAGCACTTTTTATCACATCTCTGCTGCTCACACACACACACACACACACACACACACACACTCACACACACACACACAGACACACACACACACAGACACACACACACACACACACACACACACACACACACACACACACACACACACACACACACACACACACACACACACACACACACAGTTTGTCTTATGCGCTTGTGTCTCAGCACAAATTAAATCAAGGCACATGGTTGATCGTATTAAGATGATCTAAAATGATGTTGTATTCTGCAAGGTTTGATTAAGTCTTGATCTGTTGTTGCTCCTATCGATACAGTATGAATGTCCGTATTCTTTCTATGAAAGTGCTAAACTTTGTGTGACCACAACACACCTCTTTACAAACCCATGTTGTAGTAATTTTTTCACTTCTGAATGCCTTTGTAGCTCCAACACAAGAAGTGTTAAAGAGCATGTAGTCCTTTACATGTAGATATAATCTAGTTTTGCTTTTGATTTAAAAACACAGATGACATTTAAAAGGTGTGGTTTTATGAAGTAAATCATTTCAAATGTATAGATTGTAATTGTTGTAAACATCTATTTTATTAATAAAAAATAATGTGGTTTTTGACAATCATTGAATACAAAATGTGTTAAATTTCAATGAATAAAACATATTTTTTGTAGTAAGTCTAAGAATGGAACCAGCTATGACTTCCAGTGACAAAGAACAGATATCATTGTGTTTCATTAAAAGTCCACCGGACGCGTACGCGCCGCGGAACGGCTGCGTCCTCTGCCCTGCGTCTATTCCTACCGGGCGCGTAACGGCAGCGTAGCGCTGCCTTGCGAGCCAGCCGTATTCACGCGAGATCACGCGATGATCCTAAACCTAATGTACTCACCTTCCACTCCCAAAACTATTTCACTTAAATGCCACGCTTTGTCCTTTCTGACATTTTCCTTATAAAAAGGATGATTTGGTACATAAATGACTTCATGTTGCTGAACTTCGACAATGAGTCTCTCGTCGTCCCCTGAGACCCTTTGATTGATTGACTGCTGACCTGGTGCCACCGGTCATGACTTAATAATGTTGATGTGAAGTTACATGAGCTGAGTATTGTGTTATATTTTGAAAATTGACCGGATGCTCTATGGCTTTTACTTTTCATTTCCTGCCCGGCTCGACCTGCTCTGTCGAAATTGACGCGGTTTAGCAGCGGCTCGCGGCAAAAATAGAATTGGACGGAAAGATAGCGCCACGGCGGGGCCCGCCGCTCCTGGGACGCTGCTGAAACGTTCCGCGGCGCGCCCGGTGGAAATGGTCTGGAAATGGACCAATAAAAACAGACAGAGGTACCCCAGTCAACGCATTTGCGGGGATTCGAAGCTGAGCTGATTAGAGTATTAACCTCCGAACTTATCAATGCACCATCACGACACTGAATAAAGTCATCACAATGGTAATACTTGACTTTATAATTCGCATGAAATAGAAATTAGAGTGTTCCAACCGAGGATATCAACCGGACTGGAACCCCGATCTCCAGGGGGTTAGGCAGAGTGCACTCCACTGCACCACTGAGGCGATGACAATACCGCATAATCAATCATCAATAAAGAGGATATACATGACATTAAAATGTATGTGTGTATTTCTATTATTTCCCTTATGTTTTTTTTCATGACGACCAATAAAAAACAACAGTGTTACCCCTTATGTTTTTTTTATGACGACCAATAAAAAACAACAGTGTTACCCCTTATGTTTTTTTTCATGACGACCAATTAAAAACAACAGTGTTACCCCTTATGTTTTTTTTCATGACGACCAATAAAAAACGACCGTGTTACCCCTCATGGTTTTTTTCATGACGACCAAAGAAAAACAACAGTGGTACCCCTTATGTTTTTTGTCATGACGACCAATAAAAAACGACAGTGTTACCCCTTATGTTTTTTTTCATGACGACCAATAAAAAACGACCGTGTTACCCCTTATGTTTTTTTTCATGACGACCAATAAAAAACGACAGTGTTACCCCTTATGGTTTTTTTCATGACGACCAAAGAAAAACAACAGTGTTACCCCCTATGTTTTTTTTCCATGAAGACCAATAAAAAATGACAGTGTTACCCCTTATGTTTTTTTTCATGACGACCAATAAAAAACGACCGTGTTACCCCTTATGTTTTTTTTCATGACGACCAATAAAAAACGACAGTGTTACCCCTTATGGTTTTTTTCATGACGACCAAAGAAAAACAACAGTGTTACCCCTTATGTTTTTTTTCATGACGACCAATAAAAAACGACCGTGTTACCCCTTATGTTTTTTTTCATGACGACCAATAAAAAACGACAGTGTTACCCCTTATGGTTTTTTTCATGACGACCAAAGAAAAACAACAGTGTTACCCCTTATGTTTTTTTTCATGACGACCAATAAAAAACGACAGTGTTACCCCTTATGTTTTTTTTCATGACGACCAATAAAAAACGGCCGTGTTACCCCTTATGTTTTTTTTCATGACGACCAATAAAAAACGACAGTGTTACCCCTTATGTTTTTTTTCATGACGACCAATAAAAAACGACAGTGTTACCCCTTATGTTTTTTTTCATGACGACCAATAAAAAACAACAGTGTTACCCCTTATGGTTTTTTTCATGACGACCAAAGAAAAACAACAGTGTTACCCCTTATGGTTTTTTTCATGACGACCAATAAAAAACGACCGTGTTACCCCTTATGTTTTTTTTCATGACGACCAATAAAAAACGACAGTGTTACCCCTTATGGTTTTTTTCATGACGACCAATAAAAAACGACAGTGTTACCCCTTATGGTTTTTTTCATGACGACCAATAAAAAACAACAGTGTTACCTATGGCGACACATTAGTGCCATAATTCACTAATGTGATAAAAGATGCATTCGGGCGTATTATATTATTCCCCACGCGTAGATATTAACTGCGAGCGCGCAAATGATCTCTGCGCGCGCGCAAATTACCTCTGTGCGCGCAAATCAGCCTCTCGCGCGCGCAAATTACCTCAGCGCGCGCAAAACAGCCTCTCGCGCGTAACAGCCTCTCGCGCGTAACAGCCTCTCGCGAAAGATGTTTTTACGCTCGCTCGAATTTAATTTTGGCACTATGGGGGAGGGAACCAAGGCAGGGCGGGCTTTCCTATGATTGGCAGTTTCTGAAGCGCGATATTTGATTGACAGCCCTCCTCTCATTCAATTCTGAATTGTACAGTAAATGGCTGAAACGATAGTTACGTATTGTAACTCCAGATTCTATGAGTATAGGCGCAGCCTTTTAAGTGTCGGCCTCATTGTCCTTTAAATAGCTGAAGAAAAGCTGTTTATTGGGAGCAGAACGTCTGCCGGCGCCCGACTATATCTGCGAAAGGCAGACGTCGTTGAGGCACGCCGCACGCGGACGTAATTGAGGCCCACGCTGTTGGTGGTCGGGGATTACACATTTTTCAGTGCTACGGCACACGCCTAGGGATAACCCAATAGCGATAGCCTTAAAAGGCTGTGCCTATACTCATAGAATCTAGAGTTACAATACGTAACTATCGTTTCAGCCATTTACTGTACAATTCAGAATTGAATGAGAGGAAGGCTGAGGAGGGCTGTCAATCAAATATCGCGCTTCAGAAACGGCCAATCATAGGAAAGCCTGCCCTGCCTTGGTTCCCTCCCCCATAGTGCCAAAATTAAATTCGAGCGAGCGTAAAAACATCTTTCGCAAGAGGCTGTTACGGGCGAGAGGCTGTTTTGCGCACGCTGAGGTCATTTGCGCTCGCGAGAGGCTGTTTTGCGCGCGCAGAGGTAATTTGCGCGCACGCAGAGATCATTTGCGCGCTCGCAGTTAATATCTACGCGTGTGGAATAATATAATACGCCCGAATGCATCTTTTATCACATTAGTGAATTATGGCACTAATGTGTCGCCATACTTACCCCTTGTGTTTTTTTTCATGATGACCAAGGAAAAACAACAGTGTTACCTCCTATGTTTTATTTGATAAATATCGACAGTGTTACCCCTTATGTTTATTTCATGATGGCCGATAAAAAACGACAGAGTTACACCTCATGTTTTTTCCATGTTGACCAATAAAAACAGACAGAGGAACCCCAGTCAACGTTTTTGCGGGGATCCGAACCTGAGCTGATTAGAGTGTTAACCTCCGAACTTATCAATGCACCATCACGACACAGAATAAAGACATTACAATGGTTATACTTGACTTTATAATTCGCATGAAATAGAAACAAGAATGTTCCAACAGAGGACATCAACCGGACTTGAACCCCGGTCTCCATGTGGTCAGGCAGAGTTCACTCCACTGCACCACTGAGGCGTAGACAATACAGAATAATCAATCATCAATAAAGAGGATATACATTAAACATTAAAATGTATGTGTGTGTTTCTATTATTTCCCTTATGTTTTTTTTCATGACGACCAATAAAAAACGACAGTGTTACCCCTTATGTTTTTTTTCATGACGACCAATAAAAAACAACAGTGTTAACCCTTATGTTTTTTTTATGACGACCAATAAAAAACAACAGTGTTACCCCTTATGTTTTTTTTCATGACGACCAATTAAAAACAACAGTGTTACCCCTTATGTTTTTTTTCATGACGACCAATAAAAAACAACCGTGTTACCCCTTATGTTTTTTTTCATGACGACCAATAAAAAACGACAGTGTTACCCCTTATGTTTTTTTTCATGACGACCAATAAAAAACGACAGTGTTACCCCTTCTGTTTTTTTTCATGACGACCAATAAAAAACAACAGTGTTACCCCTTATGGTTTTTTTCATGACGACCAAAGAAAAACAACAGTGTTACCCCTTATGTTTTTTTTCATGACAACCAATAAAAAACGACAGTGTTACCCCTTATGGTTTTTTTCATGACGACCAATAAAAAACAACAGTGTTACCCCTTGTGTTTTTTTTCATGATGACCAAGGAAAAACAACAGTGTTACCTCCTATGTTTTATTTGATAAATATCGACAGTGTTACCCCTTATATTTATTTCATGATGGCCGATAAAAAACGACAGAGTTACACCTCATGTTTTTTCCATGTTGACCAATAAACACAGACAGAGGAACCCCAGTCAACTTTATTGCGGGGATCCGAACCTGAGCTGATTAGAGTGTTAACCTCCGAACTTAACAATGCACCATCACGACACAGAAAAAAGTCATTACAATGGTTATACTTGACTTTATAATTCGCATGAAATAGAAACAAGAATGTTCCAACATCAACCGGACTTGAACCCCGGTCTCCATGGGGTTAGGCAGAGTTCACTCCACTGCACCACTGAGGCGTAGACAATACAGTATAATCAATCATCAATAAAGAGGATATACATTAAACATTAAAATGTATGTGTGTGTTTCTATTATTTCCCTTATGTTTTTTTTCATGACGACCAATAAAAAACGACAGTGTTACCCCTTATGTTTTTTTTCATGACGACCAATAAAAAACAACAGTGTTAACCCTTATGTTTTTTTTATGACGACCAATAAAAAACAACAGTGTTACCCCTTATGTTTTTTTTCATGACGACCAATTAAAAACAACAGTGTTACCCCTTATGTTTTTTTTCATGATGACCAATAAAAAACAACCGTGTTACCCCTTATGGTTTTTTTCATGACGACCAATAAAAAACGAGTGTTACCCCTTATGGTTTTTTTCATGACGACCAAAGAAAAACAAGTGTTACCCCTTATGTTTTTTTTCATGACGACCAATAAAAAACGACAGTGTTACCCCTTATGTTTTTTTTCATGACGACCAATAAAGAAAGACAGTGTTACCACTTATGTTTTTTTTCATGACGACCAATAAAAAACAACAGTGTTACCCCTTATGGTTTTTTTCATGACGACCAAAGAAAAACAACAGTGTTACCCCTTATGGGTTTTTTTATGACGACCAAAGAAAAACAACAGTGTTACCCCTTATGTTTTTTTTCATGACGACCAATAAAAAACAACCGTGTTACCCCTTATGTTTTTTTTCATGACGACCAATAAAAAACGACAGTGTTACCCCTTATGGTTTTTTTCATGACGACCAAAGAAAAACAACAGTGTTACCCCTTATGTTTTTTTTCAAGACGACCAATAAAAAACGACAGTGTTACCCCTTCTGTTTTTTTTCATGACGACCAATAAAAAACAACAGTGTTACCCCTTATGTTTTTTTTATGACGACCAATAAAAAACAACAGTGTTACCCCTTGTGTTTTTCTTCATGATGACCAAGGAAAAACAACAGTGTTACCTCCTATGTTACATTTGATAAATATCGACAGTGTTACCCCTTATGTTTATTTCATGATGGCCGATAAAAAACGACAGAGGAACCCCAGTCTACGTTTATGCGGGGATCCGAACCAGAGCTGATTAGAGTGTTAACCTCCGAACTTATCAATGCACCATAACGACACAGAATAAAGTCATCACAATGGTTACACTTGACTTTATAATTCGCATGAAATAGAAACAAGAGTGTTCCAACAGAGGACATCAACCGGACTTGAACCCCGGTCTCCATGGGGTTAGGCAGAGTTCACTCCACTGCACCACTGAGGCGATGACAATACCGATTATTCAATCATCAATAAAGAGGATATACATTAAACATTAAAATGTATGTGTGTATTTCTATTATTTCCCTTATGTTTTTTTTCATGACGACCAATAAAAAACGACAGTGTTACCCCTTATGTTTTTTTTCATGACCAATAAAAAACAACAGTGTTAACCCTTATGTTTTTTTTATGACGACCAATAAAAAACAACAGTGTTACCCCTTATGTTTTTTTTCATGACGACCAATTAAAAACAACAGTGTTACCCCTTATGTTTTTTTTCATGACGACCAAAGAAAAACAACAGTGTTACCCCTTATGGTTTTTTTTATGACGACCAAAGAAAAACAACAGTGTTACCCCTTATGTTTTTTTTCATGACGACCAATAAAAAACAACCGTGTTACCCCTTATGTTTTTTTTCATGACGACCAATAAAAAACGACAGTGTTACCCCTTCTGGTTTTTTTCATGACGACCAATAAAAAACAACAGTGTTACCCCTTATGTTTTTTTTATGACGACCAATAAAAAACAACAGTGTTACCCCTTGTGTTTTTCTTCATGATGACCAAGGAAAAACAACAGTGTTACCTCCTATGTTATATTTGATAAATATCGACAGTGTTACCCCTTATGTTTATTTCATGATGGCCGATAAAAAACGACAGAGGAAACCCAGTCTACGTTTTAGCGGGGATCCGAACCAGAGCTGATTAGAGTGTTAACCTCCGAACTTATCAATGCACCATCACGACACAGAATAAAGTCATCACAATGGTTATACTTGACTTCATAATTCGCATGAAATAGAAACAAGAGTGTTCCAACAGAGGACATCAACCGGACTTGAACCCCGGTCTCCATGGGGTTAGGCAGAGTTCACTCCACTGCACCACTGAGGCGATGACAACACCGAATATTCAATCATCAATAAAGAGGATATACATTAAACATTAAAATGTATGTGTGTATTTCTATTATTTCCCTTATGTTTTTATTCATGACGACCAATAAAAAACGACAGTGTTACCCCTTATGGTTTTTTTTCATGACGACCAATAAAAAACAACAGTGTTACCCCTTATGGTTTTTTTCATGACGACCAAAGAAAAACAACAGTGTTACCCCTTATGTTTTATTTCATGACGACCAATAAAAAACAACAGTGTTACCCCTTATGGTTTTTTTCATGACGACCAAAGAAAAACAACAGTATTACCCCTTATGTTTTTTTTCATGACGACCAATAAAAAACAACCGTGTTACCCCTTTTGTTTTTTTTCATGACGACCAATAAAAAACGACCGTGTTACCCCTTATGTTTTTTTTCATTACGACCAATAAAAAACGACAGTGTTACCCCTTATGGTTTTTTTCATGACGACCAAAGAAAAACAACAGTGTTACCCCTTATGTTTTTTTTCATGACGACCAATAAAAAACGACAGTGTTACCCCTTCTGGTTTTTTTCATGACGACCAATAAAAAACAACAGTGTTACCCCTTATGTTTTTTTTATGACGACCAATAAAAAACGACAGTGTTACCACTTTTTTTTTTTTTCATGACGACCAATAAAAAACAACAGTGTTACCCCTTATGGTTTTTTTCATGACGACCAAAGAAAAACAACAGTGTTACCCCTTATGGTTTTTTTTATGACGACCAAAGAAAAACAACAGTGTTACCCCTTATGTTTTTTTTCATGACGACCAATAAAAAACAACCGTGTTACCCCTTATGTTTTTTTTCATGACGACCAATAAAAAACGACAGTGTTACCCCTTCTGGTTTTTTTCATGACGAGCAATAAAAAACAACAGTGTTACCCCTTATGTTTTTTTTATGACGACCAATAAAAAACAACAGTTTTACCCCTTGTGTTTTTCTTCATGATGACCAAGGAAAAACAACAGTGTTACCTCCTATGTTATATTTGATAAATATCGACAGTGTTACCCCTTATGTTTATTTCATGATGGCCGATAAAAAACGACAGAGGAAACCCAGTCTACGCTTTAGCGGGGATCCGAACCAGAGCTGATTAGAGTGTTAACCTCCGAACTTATCAATGCACCATCACGACACAGAATAAAGTCATCACAATGGTTATACTTGACTTCATAATTCGCATGAAATAGAAACAAGAGTGTTCCAACAGAGGACATCAACCGGACTTGAACCCCGGTCTCCATGGGGTTAGGCAGAGTTCACTCCACTGCACCACTGAGGCGATGACAACACCGAAAATTCAATCATCAATAAAGAGGATATACATTAAACATTAAAATGTATGTGTGTATTTCTATTATTTCCCTTATGTTTTTATTCATGACGACCAATAAAAAACGACAGTGTTACCCCTTATGGTTTTTTTTCATGACGACCAATAAAAAACAACAGTGTTACCCCTTATGGTTTTTTTCATGACGACCAAAGAAAAACAACAGTGTTACCCCTTATGTTTTATTTCATGACGACCAATAAAAAACGACAGTGTTACCCCTTATGGTTTTTTTCATGACGACCAAAGAAAAACAACAGTATTACCCCTTATGTTTTTTTTCATGACGACCAATAAAAAACAACCGTGTTACCCCTTTTGTTTTTTTTCATGACGACCAATAAAAAACGACCGTGTTACCCCTTATGTTTTTTTTCATTACGACCAATAAAAAACGACAGTGTTACCCCTTATGGTTTTTTTCATGACGACCAAAGAAAAACAACAGTGTTACCCCTTATGTTTTTTTTCATGACGACCAATAAAAAACGACAGTGTTACCCCTTCTGGTTTTTTTCATGACGACCAATAAAAAACAACAGTGTTACCCCTTATGTTTTTTTTATGACGACCAATAAAAAACAACAGTGTTACCCCTTGTGTTTTTCTTCATGATGACCAAGGAAAAACAACAGTGTTACCTCCTATGTTATATTTGATAAATATCGACAGTGTTACCCCTTATGTTTATTTCATGATGGCCGATAAAAAACGACAGAGGAAGCCCAGTCTACGTTTTAGCGGGGATCCGAACCAGAGCTGATTAGAGTGTTAACCTCCGAACTTATCAATGCACCATCACGACACAGAATGAAGTCATCACAATGGTTATACTTGACTTCATAATTCGCATGAAATAGAAACAAGAGTGTTCCAACAGAGGACATCAACCGGACTTGAACCCCGGTCTCCATGGGGTTAGGCAGAGTTCACTCCACTGCACCACTGAGGCGATGACAATACCGAATATTCAATCATCAATAAAGAGGATATACATTAAACATTAAAATGTATGTGTGTATTTCTATTATTTCCCTTATGTTTTTATTCATGACGACCAATAAAAAACGACAGTGTTACCGCTTATGGTTTTTTTCATGACGACCAATAAAAAACAACAGTGCTACCCCTTATGGTTTTTTTCATGACGACCAAAGAAAAACAACAGTGTTACCCCTTATGTTTTATTTCATGACGACCAATAAAAAACGACAGTGTTACCCCTTATGGTTTTTTTCATGACGACCAAAGAAAAACAACAGTATTACCCATTATGTTTTTTTCATGACGACCAATAAAAAACAACAGTGTTACCCCTCATGTTTTTTTTCATGACGACCAATAAAAAACCACCGTGTTACCCCTTATGTTTTTTTTCATTACGACCAATAAAAAACGACAGTGTTACCCCTTATGGTTTTTTTCATGACGACCAATAAAAAACAACAGTGTTACCCCTTATGTTTTTTTTCATGACGACCAATAAAAAACAACAGTGTTACCCCTTATGTTTTTTTTCATGACGACCAATAAAAAACGACAGTGTTACCCCCTATGGTTTTTTTCATGACGACCAAAGAAAAACAACAGTGTTACCCCTCATGTTTTTTTTCATGACGACCAATAAAAAACGACAGTGTTATCCCTTATGTTTTTTTTCATGACGACCAATAAAAAACAACAGTGTTACCCCTTATGGTTTTTTTCATGACGACCAATAAAAAACAACAGTGTTTCCCCTTATGTTTTTTTTCATGACGACCAATAAAAAACGACAGTGTTACCCCTTATGTTTTTTTCATGACGACCAATAAAAAACGACAGTGTTACCCCTTATGTTTTTTTTATGACGACCAATAAAAAACAAAAGTGTTACCCCTTATGTTTTTTTTCATGACGACCAATAAAAAACAACAGTGTTACCCCTTATGTTTTTTTTATGACGACCAATAAAAAACAACAGTGTTACCCCTTATGTTTTTTTTCATGACGACCAATAAAAAACGACAGTGTTACCCCCTATGGTTTTTTTCATGACGACCAAAGAAAAACAACAGTGTTACCCCTTATGTTTTTTTTCATGACGACCAATAAAAAACAACAGTGTTACCCCTTATGTTTTTTTTCATGACCACCAATTAAAAACAACAGTGTTACCCCTTATGTTTTTTTTCATGATGACCAATAAAAAACAACCGTGTTACCCCTTATGTTTTTTTTCATTACGACCAATAAAAAACGACAGTGTTACCCCTTATGGTTTTTTTCATGACGACCAAAGAAAAACAACAGTGTTACCCCTTATGTTTTTTTTCATGACGACCAATAAAAAACAACAGTGTTACCCCTTATGTTTTTTTTCATGACGACCAATAAAAAACAACAGTGTTACCCCTTATGTTTTTTTATTCATGACGACCAATGAAAAACGACAGTGTTACCCCTTATGGTTTTTTTCATGACGACCAATAAAAAACGACTGTGTCACCCCTTATGTTTTTTTTCATTACGACCAATAAAAAACGACAGTGTTACCCCTTATGGTTTTTTTCATGACGACCAAAGAAAAACAACAGTGTTACCCCTTATGTTTTTTTTCATGACGACCAATAAAAAACAACAGTGTTACCCCTTATGTTTTTTTTCATGACGACCAATAAAAAACAGTGTTACCCCTTATGTTTTTTTTCATGACGACCAATAAAAAACGACAGTGTTACCCCTTATGGTTTTTTTCATGACGACCAATAAAAAACGATCGTGTTACCCCTGATGTTTTATTTGATAAAAACGACAGTGTCACCCCTCATGTTTCATTTGATAAAAACGACAGTGTTACCCCTTGTGTTTATTTTCATGACGACCAAAGAAAAACATGTTTTTTCCATGGTGACCAATATATAACGTCAGTGGAACACCTGCCCTTGTTTTTGCGGGGATCCGAACATTTGCTGTTTAGAGTGTTAACCTCGGAACTTAACAAAGCTCCATCAAGACACCGAATAACAATCATCACAAAGGTTATACTTGACTTTATAATTCGCATGAAATAGAGATAAGAGTCTTCTAACAGAAGACATCAACCGGACTTGAACCCCGGTCCCCATGGGGTTAGGCAGAGTGCACTCCACTGAGGCGATGACACTACCCCATAATCAAACATCAATAAAGAGGGTATAGATGACATTAAAATGTATGTGTGTATTTCTATTATTTCCCTTGTTTTTTTTAATGACGACCAATAAAAAACGACAGTGTTACCCCTTATATTTTATTTCATGACGACCAATAAAAAACAACAGTGTTACCCCTTATGTTTTTTTTCCTGGCGACCAAAAAAAACAACAATGTTACCCCTTATGTTTCATTTGATAAATATCGACAGTGTTACCCCTTATGTTTATTTCATGACGGCCGATAAAAAACGACAGAGTTACTCCTCATGTTTTTCCATGTTGACCAATAAAAAACAACAGTGGTACCCCTCTCGACATTTTTGCTGGGATCCGAACCTGAGCTGTTTAGAGTGTTAACCACCGAACTTATCAATGCACTATCAAGACACCGAAAAAAGTCAACACAATGGTTAGAGTTGACTTTTATTTCGCATGAATTAGAGATAAGAGTCTTCCAACAGAGGACATCAACCGGACTTGAACCCCGGTCTCCAGCGGGTTAGCTCACAGCTCTCTCCACTTCCCACTGAGATTTGTACTTTAAATAAGTCTGTGGTTATATATGATAGACAAATATATATGTTATAGACATAAGAGCATTACGTTTAAAATTAAAGAAATTGTATTTTCCACAGAAATTGAGCCGCGGTCTCCAGTGGGTTAGGCAGAGTGCACCCCACTGCACCACTGAGGCGATGACAATACACAATAATCAATCATCAATAAAGAGGATATACATGACATTCAAATATATGTGTGTATTTCTATTATTTCCCTTATGTTTTTTTTCATGACGACCAATAAAAAACGACAGTGTTACCCCTTGTATTTTATTTGATAAAGACAACAGTTTTCCCCCTTATGTTTTTTTTCATGACGACCAATAAAAAACAACAGTGTTACCCCTTATGTTTTTTTTCATGACGACCAATAAAAACAACAGTGTTACCCCTTATGGTTTTTTTCATGACGACCAAAGAAAAATGACAGTGTCACCCCTTATGTTTCATTTGATAAAAACGACAGTGTTACCCCCTATGTTTTAATTGATAAATATTGAAAAAAAAAATATATAATTTTATCATACATGATTTTTTATTACATTATTAACATCCACCCTTTTTATGATATTTATCATATTATCATTTCATTTTATTTAGAACATTGTCTGTGTAGGCTGACGTAGGCTATGACGCACAACGCAGAACTGTCCATAGCTGAATATGGTACTATGCTGACTTTACATAAGCATGTTGGTGTTCAACATCTGTTGTAGTGAATATTCTAAAACGGTGTAAAATGTTGCTGCCATATTAATAGACACGTTGAATGTTATCGTTTTTGATTCTGGAATCCCGCACGTAAACTGGTTGGCAAAAAAAGAGCAAAGATGGACGGTTCACTTGACGGAGAAACCGTCCCTTTCCTCATATCAGACAACTCGTAACTCTGGATGAAAATGAAGGCTTTCTTTTATTGTCACTTTCCTTTGTAAACCTTTAGAAATAACCTCTGGAATCCTTGTTATAATGCTGTGTATAATCCACAGCTGTTGCCGACAAGCAAGAGCTTGTCGGCATGTTGTTAGTGTGTGAAATTCAGCACAGTATCAGCCGAGTTGACTCTAATTTCCACATTTGTTACACATTAGTTGGCAGAACTCTTTTTACATACCAGTAGAGTGTTTATCAGAGCGGAGCCCTGAATGTGACGTCACCCGTCATCTCGTCTCTGTAAACAATGGATGTTGCGCAGCATTTATTATGACGTCATTATACAGACTCTCTCCCAGCACCCCCCCCTCGGACTGACTTCCCGCGTCCCTGCCGGCGCAAGTTGGGCTATTTTCTAACTTAAGTTAAAATCTCTCCAACACAATACATATACTTCTTTGACACTTTTTCTACAAATTCTGTTGATAGTAGTTCATTTTTAGCAGTTTTATATGTTTTAAACAAATTATCTTAAACGTTGCACCTTTAATGAATACAAAAGGCAAAATTACAACGCCTGAATAAAAACAAATAATTATACATTGGGACCTATAAACAAAGCAAAGAGTAAACAATAAAACAATTATTGCAAAAAACAAACTGCTAAATTAAAATCATATTTTTCCATATATCTTCCCAAGTCACCATCATCACCTCTCATTCCTTTAAAGAGTTTTTGTTTGTCAGAGTCTATTATTTAGGCACTATCTGAAGCAGTGAGCAGAGCTGTCTGAGGGAAGGGTTTATTTGTGAATAGGGGGGCGGGCTTATCTGAGGGTATGGGGAGGGGCTATCTGAGGGTATGGGGAGGGGCTATCTGAGGGTATGGGGAGGGGCTATCTGAGGGTATGGGGAGGGGCTATCTGAGGGTATGGGGCGGGGTTATCTGAGGGCATGGGGCGGGGTTATCTGAGGGCATGGGGGTGGGGTTATCTGAGGATGGGCGGGGTTATCTGAGGGCATGGGGGTGGGGTTATCTGAGGGCATGGGGGCGGGGTTATTTGAGGGTATGGGGAGGGGTTATCTGAGGATGGGCGGGGTTATCTGAGGGCATGGGGCGGGGTTATCTGAGGGCATGGGGGCGGGGTTATCTGAGGGCATGGGGGCGGGGTTATTTGAGGGTATGGGGAGGGGTTATCTGAGGATGGGCGGGGTTATCTGAGGGCATGGGGCGGGGTTATCTGAGGGCATGGGGGCGGGGTTATCTGAGGGCATGGGGGCGGGGTTATCTGAGGGCATGGGGGCGGGGTTATTTGAGGGTATGGGGAGGGGTTATCTGAGGATGGGCGGGGTTATCTGAGGGTATGGGGCGGGGTTATCTGAGGGCATGGGGGTGGGGTTATCTGAGGATGGGCGGGGTTATCTGAGGATGGGCGGGGTTATCTGAGGGTATGGGGGTGGGGTTATCTGAGGATGGGCGGGGTTATCTGAGGGTATGGGGAGGGGTTATCTGAGGATGGGCGGAGTTATCTGAGGGCATGGGGGCGGGGTTATCTGAGGATGGGCGGGGTTATCTGAGGGCATGGGGCGGGGTTATCTGAGGATGGGCGGGGTTATCTGAGGGCATGGGGCGGGGTTATCTGAGGGCATGGGGGCGGGGTTATCTGAGGGCATGGGGGCGGGGTTATCTGAGGGCATGGGGGAGGGGTTATCTGAGGGCATGGGGGCAGGGTTATCTGAGGGCATGGGGGCGGGGTTATCTGAGGGCATGGGGGCGGGGTTATCTGAGGGCATGGGGCGGGGTTATCTGAGGGCATGGGGGTGGGGTTATCTGAGGGCATGGGGGCGGGGTTATCTGAGGGCATGGGGGCGGGGTTATCTGAGGTTGGCGGGGGAGGGGTAGAGAAGCACGGCGCTGAACGTGGACAGGAATTCCGACGAGGCTGAGACGGCGAGCTTCCCCGCGGTCATCACCAGCCCCACCTGGTCTCCACGCTTCAGGCTGAGCACCAGGTTCAGGGTCGCCACGGCGCCCCCACACTCACACGGGCCCCGGGGCCCCTCCACCGTGGCCCCCGAAGGAGATCCCGCCGTGTAAAGCTTCTGGATGCTGCGATTGGCCACAGAGAGCACCGCCTCCACGGTCGCCCCTCGCTGGGCGGTCAGCACGCCACTCAGCTGGTAGCGGCCGTCCAGCGGTGCCGTAAACACACCTTGAAGAGGGGGAGGGGCAGAGTGAGGTGTTACCCATAGGTTTACCTCACAGTCAGATTCAATCAGTTTCAATCTGTAGCAGTCTCAAAGGCCGAGGTAGATGAAGGCTCAGATGGAACGAAAGTCCAATGATTTAATGTTAGTGTGTCGTTGTGACGCTAAACGGGAGATACCTTTAAGGGGGTTATAGTGTCCTCCGTCGTTGACCAAGACCTTGTTGAAGCGGATGATCCCAACCTCCCCGGGGAAGGAGGGGAGGCTAAACCCTGCTGAGAAACACACCTTCACCCCTGGAAACCCACAGATTACCTGTTAATTAACCTGTTAATCTCAAACAGATCACCTGTTAAATAACCTGTAAATGTCACTCAGATCCACTGTTTATTAACCTGTTAATCTCACTCAGATAATCTGTTAAATAACCTGTTAACCTCACTCAGATCACCTGTTAAATAACCTGTTAATCTCACTCAGATCACCTGTTAAATAACCTGTTAATCTCACTTAGATTATCTGTTAAATAACCTGTTAGTCTCACAAAAAAAACGGGTTGATTAACCTGTAATTCCCAAACGGACGAGCTGGTAATTAAATCTTTAACATCACTCCCATGACCTGTTAACTAACCTACCTATCCCACAGAGATTACATTTTAATTTGCCTGTCAATCCCACTCAATTTAGCATGATAGTTAACCTATAAATCCCGTACATGTTATCACATTAATCAAATAGATAACCTGTTAATTAACCTGTTAATCCTACATACATTATACCTGTTAAATGTCCTAATACAAAAGATTTGTTAACCCCAGGGATTACACCTGTTAATCACAGATTATGCTTCTGGTAAATAACCTGTTAATCCCAAAGAGGTCACACTGCTAATGAACCTATTGATCACAAAGAGAGCAACCTGTAAATCCTAAAGAGACTGTACTGTTCATTTACACCTCCCCCAGGAATAACAACCTGCCAATCTAACACAGCACATATCAATCAGTGATACAATATATGAATCAGGGAAATCCAACCTGAAGAGCCAGCAGGTTCCAGGAAGCGTACTGTATGACTCATGTATGTATCTGTAGACAGAGACAGAGACAGAGACAGAGACAGAGACAGAGACAGACAGACAGACAGACAGACAGACAGACAGACAGACAGACAGACAGACAGACAGACAGACAGACAGACAGACAGACAGACAGACAGAGAGAGAGAGAGAAAGAGAAAGAGAAAGAGAAAGAGAGAGAGACAGAGAGAGAGAGAGAGAGAGACAGACAGAGAGAGAGAGACAGACAGAGAGAGAGAGAGAGAAAGAGAGAGAGAGCGCATGTTTATACATCTGTAGCGAGAGAGAACATATTTATACATATGTAGAGAGAGAGAATACACTTGGATACATCTGTAGAGAGAGACAACACGTTCATACATTTGTAGCGAGAGAGAACAAGTTGATAATCTGCAGCGACAGAGAGATGTTCATGTATCTTTGCATGCATCGGTAGAGGGAGAAGGAATTTAACAGAGCGGGTGTTTTTAGAGATCTCTGGGGGTCTCACCTGGCCGGGGGGGCATGTCAATCTTAACCGAGACACTGGCTTCGGACGGGGATGCTGTGGTGTGATGAGTAGGAACAAAGTAAGAAATAAGGACGTAATAGAACAGAAAAATGACAGTAAATAACCCTGTGGACACAAAGTGTAGATTATGGTATGGGTGCTTGTCCATGTGTGTGTGTGTGTGTTTCCGTGTGTGTGTGTGTGTGTGTGTGTGTGTGTGTGTGTGTGTGTGTGTGTGTGTGTGTGTGTGTGTGTGTGTGTGTGTGTGTGTGTGTGTGTGTGTGTGTGTGTGTGTGTCCGTGCACGTCTCACCAGGGGCTCCGGCGTATCCGTGCACGGTGGCCATGCTGCCGTTGGCCCCCAGGACGGGCCGGGAGGCCACCTTGGTCCCTGGGGGTCCTGCCTGGCCCGTTTCAACCACCCGGGGCCCGGCCACGCTCTCCTTCTCCATGCCACCCATAGCCACGCCCCCTACTGCCACGCCCCTGACCTTAGGAGGGGCGGAGTCTTTGGAGGGGGTGGGGGCGAGAGTGGGCCTAACCCCAACACCCGCCCCTCCACCTGAAAGAGAAGAGGAGTTTTATTTAACTTCTGAGGGAAATATTCACTCAGTCCATTTCTATAAATGACCTGTCACAGATAATAATATAATGATAAAATATAATGATGTAGCCGCCCCCCTCGCCTCTCTCCTCACCTGTTTGTGACTGCTCTAACGAGAGGGTTAGGAGAAGTCCCCTGGGAACCTTCCGAGGGAAACCTCCTCCACCTCCTCCTCCACCTCCTCCTCCACCTCCTCCTACCTTCTAATCATGGCGGCCTACTGATCATCTCCAATTAGCTCCAGAATGATCCTCTGGTCCCTCCCTCTCTCTACAGCCCTCAGGACATCAGAGACCGGCGCACTGTTCCCAGGGTTCAAACCCAGCAATGAGAAGCATTGTCCAGTTCTACACCACATATCTAGAACTGACTTCTAGTTTATATCCACCGCCACATATCTAGGACCAACCTCTAGTTCTCTACCACCGCATATCTAGTACTACCTTCAACATCATCGGAGGTTTTGCTCTCTTCTTAGACTATTATTCTAAATGTAATTGTCTATTATTGTTGTGATTGTCCTTCAAATCACACACACACACACACACACACACACACACACACACACACACACACACACACACACACACACACACACACACACACACACACACACACACACACACACACACACACACACACACACACACACACAGTGGTTGTCCCCTGTAGCCATACATTCCTGTGAAGGACAGCTGACCAATCCGAATCGTAAAATCTTATCAGGAGCCAGGGGGCCAGCTTCCCCCCAGGCCTCAAGAGTCTTAAATAAAGCAATATAGACCAAGACCAAAAACACACACACACACACACACACACACACACACACACACACACACACACACACACACACACACACACACACACACACACACACACACACACACACACACACACACAAACTGATAACCATCAATGTTATTAATTGCAATAGTCATAAATAACTGTTGTGCATTTTGTTGTTTTACTGTCTGAAGGCAGAACATTGTCTAAAGCCGATGTCTATCCAAAACCACTTCTCCCCTCGGGACAACAAACATGACCTTATCTTTCCTCTGATGCTGAACAAGGAAACACTGCCTGTTAAAGTGAGCAGCATACCAAGATACACCGGCCATCTAACCCCCATAGCCCCACCCAGCCTCTATAACCACCCAATCCGTCCGGCCCACCCTACCACCACCCAGCCCCTATAAACCCACCCCTCTAAAGCCTCCTACCCCGACCTGCCTCCCAGCTAGCTCCTATGAACCCTGCGGTAGGCGGCCCATTAGCTCTAACAGTGGACAGCAGTTTAGGGACCGTTAACCACACAGGGAGGGTCCACATGTGTTTGTGTGTGTGTGTGTGTGTGTGTGTGTGTGTGTGTGTGTGTGTGTGTGTGTGTGTGTGTGTGTGTGTGTGTGTGTGTGTGTGTGTGTGTGTGTGTCTGTGTTTGTGTGTAGCCAAGGTATTTTGTGCAGACGGGGCTTTGATCAAAGTAATTGAAAGCCGTCCAGAGCCGAGGGCACTGTAGCAGTAAACAAGGAAATCATTTGGCTTCACTTACATATGTGTGTGTTTGGAGTGTATATTTGTGTGTGTTGGATGTGTGTGTGTGTGTGTGTGTGTGTGTGTGTGTGTGTGTGTGTGTGTGTGTGTGTGTGTGTGTGTGTGTGTCTGATGATTAACGCAGAGTGCAATAAAACATTCCAAGTTGCTTGTTCCAAACCAGTTCTGCGCCCGCTACACTGAACTAGCTCACCAAACATAACAAACTAAACAAACAAGAAATGAACTAAACAAAACGTAACTGGCTTAAACTAAACTCAACATCAAAATGTTTAAACCAGTCATTTTCAACCTCAAGTACCAAAACATAGACGCCTTCAGAGTTTCTGCAGGCGAGACCGTAGACCACAGGTTGGGTGTTGCTGGAGACATCATCGCATTGGTTTGGACCAGCCAATCGTGAGCTAAACATCCGGGCTCGTCAGAGTTTCTGAAGGCGAGACCCTAGACCACAGCTTGAGTTGTGCTGGAGCGGTCATCTCATGGGTTTGGATCAGGTCCCGACACGTCCCAGGACCCTCTCTGATCTCCCCAAGGGTCCGTCCCTCCCCTCCCTCCCTCGCCCAGAGCTGGGTGATGAAGCTCTCAGATCTCAGGGGATGTGAAGGTTTGATTGCAGTGGGACAAGCTTTAGGACCAGCAGAGGGATTATCATGGGCTTGGTAGGAAGGTAGTCTAGTTTAGTGGTTAGGGTGTTTTACTCCCTTCTGAAGGTCCTTTTTGAAACCCCATTATCCTCAGTCGTCCTGTAGGCATCCTTGAACAAAATGCCCTAACCCCTACCTGCTCCTTAATGACCTGTCTCTGTACTGTCTAACCCCTACCGGCTCCTTAATGACCTGTCTCTGTACTGTTTAACCCCTACCTGCTCCTTAATAATCTGCCTACCCGCTCCTTAATGGCCTGTCTGTACTATTTAGCCCCTACCTGCTCCTTAATGGCCTGTATTCTGAACTCACTTGAACAGTCAGTCAGTCCATTTGGATGAAGGCATATGCTCCATGACGATGGTAAATATAATGTAATAGTGATGTCCCACCAGAGGGAGAGGTTGCTACTCTGGCAGGAAGAAAGAAAATTGGTTGTATTTTAGGAACTCATCGGAATAATGGGGATGCATTAAGTCTTGGCTGGTTTCCACCGAGGGAACCCCAGATGGGCTAGATGATACTGGGAGCCTATTCCAGCTGGCAGGGTTGGAGAATACGAGTCATCAGACCTCAAGAACCCTTGGAACCACCACAGCAGGGGTCACTATGACAACGGCGGAGGAAACAGATTGGATGAGGCAGCAGATGATGTCACACCAGGAAAGCTGTGGAGCAGCCATGTGGGAGACCCCATCAGTAACCCGTGGCCCCTCATCTCATCCCTGCCTTCCCCCCCCAGGAAGATTTTCAACTCAAGAGTAGATAAGCAGAGACAATGGAAACAGAGTTGGTCAGCAGAGGATACAAGATGAGCAGCTGTTGGTCGATATCAGAAGCCGTAACGGAGTGCTCTGTAACGGAAAGTACATTCTGTAGTAAAAATAGGCTATTGGATCAGTTCTAAATAGGGCAGTGATGAGATTGGCCACAATAAAAAGGATAAAAAAATAATAAAAGAAAATAATAAAAAGGAATGAGTAACTCTGTCCTTTGGGGATGACCGGTGACTCATCTCCCGGTGACAGCAGAGTGACTAACCCCGACCGACCAGGGGGTGGAAACCTTTCCACTCACCATGGGTGTGTAGCTTGTTTTGGGGGGGAGGGGGGTGGGCTGCAGTACAGTACCCGTGCAACCGCCATCTCCCAGGCGACGCAACTCACCAGCGACACGGAAACACACACGCAACCCACAACTTAACACTGACCCCCACCGAGCAATTTGTGTGTGTGCTCATGCTGAGAGAGACGAGCCAGCATCGTACCGACAGCCAAGCAGGGGAAACAGGGGGGGGGAGCCAACACATTGCTCAACAGCATCAGGTCGCTTATTAAAACTAGCAGCATGTGTGTTTCATCAGGCCCGCCTACCGGGAGCCAGGGCATTGCTGCAAAGAGATCCAGCTCGCTCTCACGCTAACGCTAATACACGCTGTCGATGCTAAACACGACGCAACCGCTAATACACGCCGCTAAGACCAATGCACAAAGCTAAAGCCAAACATGAGCGGGCATTATACATAGTCGCTGGATGCATAGTTCCTTAAGTGTGCTGACAGTCTACCCAAGGCAAGGGTATTTAAGTTTGGCGTTTAGCCCAAACAGTTCCCTTGCTCTCCATGCGGAGCTACAGCCTTTCAGAGCGACCCGTAACAAAGAGCGGTATGAATTCTGCACAAGGGCCGCGATGACACCATTTATGGTTTGCGACGGCTCGCAGAAACAAAGCCCTCCGTGACGATGCAGTTGTTGGCCTCAGCTCTGTCATCTCTCCAGTTGTAGGCCGACATTGTTTTTCAATAACGTGACATCCGGAATGGTTTACTCTGCTTACACCTACCGTTACCAACAATCATAACTTCTACGTTTTGTTCATCTATAACATCTATAACGTTGAATTTATTACTGTGAAAAACCGATCATAACTTTATATGATGAAGAAATATAATTGGTTTTAAACCACTGAACGTTGAAGTGCTGAATCACAAGGGAAACATTTCACCGGGTGATTTGGTAGCGGGGATGAATCACGTTTGGGCGTAGTGGACATAAATCTTAAATGTTGGTATATGAGTAGCAGTAGAAGAGTCCCATCTGTGTTATATTTGGCTGGCTTACTTACCCGACCGACATCATATAGTGTAAGCATGTTCTCATGGTGCGAACAGGGATGGAACTTCCTATTCAGAAAGCTTAGGTCCATCCAAAGATTTTCAGTCAACTACCTCAGTATTGCACATCATCTCAAGACAGGCTAGTTGTTAACATTCTGGGTTTGGAAAACATGCCCTACTTGGTCCTTAATCAAATGTATAGCTGAATTCACTGTTCTTCTAAATGACTAAAAAAGTATTCATCTTGACTACTGTCCTGCCAGATTTTCGCTCTACCCATCTTGTGAAGGCAGAACTAGTATTTTCTGAACCCGGAGCCCTAGAACCTTTTTCTGATCGGTGAAATGCGTTATAGGTGAGCTGCTGCTCTGATGAATGAAGGTGTTAAAGGGTGGTGTTTAATAACAATGTGGATGTTTACCTGTGGTAACCCGGGTACCGCCTGTGAGGAGGTCTTCGGACCCACCAGACGCCTGGTCCTGGAGGTCCTGAAGGGTTCCTCTAAGCTGGGCGATGCCCCGGCCCTGAGCTCTCAGGGTCCCGTTCAGCTGGCTGACACTCGTCCACAAGCCGCTCACGTTTTTGTTCAGAGCCTCCTCGATCTCCTGCAGGTAGCCAGACATCGGGTCCAGCTTGTCGCACACCTTCTGTAGACTCCCAATGCGCTCTTCCACACCGGCTACCTCCCGGCCCACGTCTCGGGTTTGGACCTGGCAGTCATCGGCCTTGGTCCTCACCTCCTTGCGGAGCTCTTCCAGCCTGGCCCAGATCTCCAGCTGGTCCTTGGCTGGTGCTCTGCTGGCCTGGGTGCAGGTGGCGTTGAGGTCCTGGAGCTCCTGGGAGTGTTGAAGAACAGAGCTGTCCACATTTGACATGGAGCCCTCCAACCTCTCCAGCCGGGCTTGCAGGAAACCCAGTTCCCTCCAGGGGTCCTCAAGGCTGCTCCGGCTGTCATTGGACAGACGTCTCAGAATCCCTTGCTCCTTGGAAGCCGATTGGCCGTTGACACTATTTTGGGAGGGGTCAACCTCATTCCTGGAGCTCAGAGTTTGGTCTTGTTCTCGTTCAGTGTTCGCTACAAACGTTGGTTTGCACTTGTTGCACTCTTTTGAATACAACCTGTCTATGGTGTCCAGTCTCCCCTCCAATATGTTGACGGAGTTTCTTTGAGAGTTCATCTCGCTCTGAAGAGCAACGAGACCTTGTGCTTCTGCAATCCCAGACTGGGAGTTAAGACGTTCGTCTTCCTTCTCCTCGAGAGAGGAGATTCTGTCCTCCACAAAAGTTATCTTGTCCTCCAAAGTTCTCCTCAGATCTTCACATCCCTGGTCCGCTTGTTTTCCAAGCTTCTGCTCCCCTAAGAGGCTCTGAGCCTCCATGTTCTCCTCGGACAGGTTCAGACGGAGCTCAACGTTTCCCAACCGGGCCAGGACAGCCTCAGAAGCGTGGATGTCTGGAACAGAAACACCTACGACAACCTTTTTGCTCTCCAACACTTCCAACTTGGTTCTGACGTCCAGGATCTCTTTGCGGAGGTCCGACTCCTTGGAGTCCATGAGCTCGGCCAGGCTGAGGTCGTTGTCCTCCTGTGCCTCCGACTCCCGCTGGACCGACATCATCTTATAGTCGCAGGAGTTCTTCAGGTCGGACATCTTTATCTCCATGCCCTCCATCAGCTCATCCCTCAGAGCTCCGAGCTTCTCGTCCACGTAGGCTCGCAGGGTCGTGTCTCCGCCCACGCAACACGAAGAAGACGAAGAGGATGAAGAGGACGAAGAGGATAAGGGGGGAGTGGCCGGGGAGCCCTGCGAGACCTCCATCAGCAGACGAAGCTGCCCGTCGTGGTGGTCCACCCGCCCCTGGAGCTCGTCCAGGGCGTTGCTCTTGGTCTCCAGCGTGTCCACCACCTGGTTGATCCTGCCCAGCACCTCGTCCTCGTGCGACGGGTCGTGCTCCAGGGAGAGCCCCTGCAGCTGGAACATCTCGGTGTCCCCGCCCCGGGCGCCACTCGGTGGGCGCCGCTCGTGGAGCAGCGTCACCAGCATCTTGCTGGCGTCCTCCTGGAGGCCCAGACGCAGACCCGAGCTCATGTCCGTCATGGCCGCCTGCATGTCCAGCACCATCTGGGACAGACGCTGGATGTCCTCCTCCATGCGCTGCAGCGTGGAGGGGCTGTCCTGGGCCCCCCGACCCCTCTGGGGCTCAGCCTGCCACCCCCAAGAGTGGGGCTGCTGCCCCCCCACCCGAGGCTGGTCCCGGTCCGCTGGGGACAGGAGAGGACATGGATGACTTGTGCACTTTGATTCTGCACTTCTGGATATCAACGGCATGCTGTTGTACTATAGTGAAAACACAATAAGTTGAGTCTGATTTGATATCATCAAATTATTTAGGATATATTTGAAAAATGTTTCGACATTTTTTAATGTTTTTTTTCCAAGGTTTGTTATATGGGGTTCGAACCCCAGTGTCCACAGTCCTTGAACAAGATGCCCTCTTACACCTACCTGCTCCTTCATGACATGTATTTGTAAACCATCACTGTGCATAAACGACTGAACAGCAGTACACGGTAAGATAAAAGATAAAAAAAAAAGAATGCATAACATGATAGGATCTGTTACCGGGGGCTCGGTATGGGGCGGCCGGGGGTTGCCGTGGAGATCCACCCTTCGGCTCGCTGCAGTCATAACCCTGGTAACCTGGACAACACCTCCACTCCAGCTCTGTCAGCTGCCTGTAGCCGATCTTGTAGGTCGGCCGGAAGTGTCTCCGCTGGCTGAACGTCACATCAAATCGTGTGATGGTCAATACAGTGTATAGTTACAACGTACAATGCACACAATGTAAAATATCCACGTGGTACATGTAATTCATTCATTTATTAATGTAGGAATAGATCATGAAGATTTGGTCAGATGTTAAAGAACTTATTCGTCCGACTTTGCCTGTTAATATTAAGTAATATGAAGAGGCTTTACTACAGATATAAAGTTTCAAATCTTCCATCTCGCCAAATTTGGACTAGTCACCATCATTAAGTCATTCGATTGACAGTGGATCTATTTTCTCTCGTCGGGAAATCAAAAATGACCGCAAGAAGGGTTGGCTAAAATATTGTGTGATTTATGTCTAGGATTCTTAATATAGGATGGGATGACTCTCCTGAGAGTGTCCCGAGCCATCGCATAACGCGCCTTCTGCTCAGCTGCACGAAGTCTGTGGAATGCTCTCCCTCACCATCTAAGGGCCCCACAGACTGTGGATTCTATTAAAAAAGGCCTAAAAATGTCATTAAGTTGATGAAAAGTGAATTAAAAATTTAAATGTATTATTATTTTAACGCAGCGATGGTTTGATCTGCAGGATGTGTCCAAATTGCCAATGATGGAAACTGAAAACCGTTTATCATTCCAAATCCAACTACAATCTTGAGACTGAATTGATCCCTAAAATGTAGAACAGCAATGAACCAAACCCAAATTTCCACCCACGCCGAAGTGCCAACTTCTAAGCCCAAGTAAATAATAAGTGAGGAATCAATTCTCTCACTAACAAGACAACCTGAAACAGATTAACAAAAGGAAATTGTTGTCTCGGATGAGAAGAAAAGTCAACGGAAGGGTACAGCTTAATTGAACGGAAATGTACCCTTGCTGTTGAGCGCAGTCCGGGTACCTCCCCGGGCACGGCCTGTGCTCCGGCTGGACGAACACCTCCGTCCCACTCAGCACCGCACCGCTCACGTTCTTGTGCACGACATGAGCGCACCAGTTTCTGTAGAGATAAGGTCAGTTGGAAGTTGATGAGTAGAACTCCCGGTCTAATTTTGCAGTCCTGTCAAGGATCGTTCTGTCGCGCAACTTTTTTTTTTTTCCGCCAATTTCAAATGGCACTAACACTTTCAATATTAAAAGACGTACAATAGGACCTACACATGGTAACATAATAAGTAGAACAACTCACTTGTTTCTCTGTCGAGGCTCCCCTCCAGAATAAGCGCTCCCTTGAAACATGTTGTACTGAAACGGCGTTGCGCAAATAACTGAGAAAGTAATGATGAATAGGCCGAAGTAAATAGGGAGATATTTAATGAACCCAGGTGAACGAGTGAGATGATTCATCGTTGCCTAAAATCGATTGGTTATTATCTAACAGAGAAAGTAGAATAAGGTCCTCGCTCGTGCCCGTGGCTTTGCGTTCAGTTTCCAGTATAGAAACAACCCCGGACCAGAGTCTCTGTGCTGTGACGTCGGGGCCTCACTACCAGACTGACAAGATGCCTTTTTCCGTTTTCCATCGGAAACCAAACCCCTGATAGGAGTCACCTCCCCCCCACGGCTCCTCTCCCTACTCCACAACACAAGCCATTATTTTAGACGTTCATTCTACATCTAAACACCAGAGCTGGCTGGGGCTGCTGAAGTCTTTTTATTGTGTATTCGGTCAAATACTGAATGCTCGTTCGTTACAGAGCCAAAATGATGCCGTTTAGTGGATTTTTTTGTGATGATGGTTTATGTAGAGAAAGGGCTTTTAGATTGCCTGTGTATAAATCTGTATTCCTCTCTTAAGTGAAGATGGAAATGGTTTCCCCTGAAATAATAACATTTAAATGTGATGAAAAAAGTTCCACAATTGAAATCAAGCAACAAGAATGCCATGAAACATATCATCTTGCTTTTAAATAAGCTCAACAAAGCTGGAAAACAGGTTGACAAAGCCATTTAAATTCTATGGTTGAACATTTTAAAAGGTAAACAGAAACATGTAAAAGGTGCATGCAATATTGCTTTGAAAAGAGCAAACAAAACATATTTGTGATAAAATATTGAACACATACAAAAGAAAATCCCTGATGCAAGCAGAAATTCAAGTATTTTACGTATACTCGTTTAATGTAAGCATATTTTTTTTACTAAAAGTGCATTATCTGACTTTAATATATAAACGTATACAAATGCCAAAAGTCTTGAACAATCTTTGGCTGAAGCATGTAAACCATTTGACCCAAGGTGGAGCATGTAAACAATTTCAGAAGGCGAAGGCTATCAGAGCGGCAGGAGATCCAGAGGGGGGGTCTACTGCAGGGTCCTCCGTGCAGAGGCCCGGGGCCTCTTCTGGGGGGGGCCGGCCGCCTCCTCCTCCTCTTCTCTGAGAGCTCGCCTCCCCGATGTTGATACCGGAGTCCGCTCTGAGGACACAAAGAAACACGAAGAGAGACTAACTAAAACTAGCCAATTAGCTCCTAGCTAGGCTACTACCCTTCTGCGGCGTGAAATCATCGTGTTAGCCGCTCACTTAGCTACTAGCAGTCTGTGTGTTTAACAATAACTGTGGTAGCCTCTTGCTCAGCCCCTAGGAGTTGAGAGTTTAAGATCACTGTTTAAGCCGCTAGCTTGGCTACTATCCGCCTGTGGTGTGAAATCATTGTATCAGCGGCGAGCTAGGCTACTAGCCGTCTGTGGTGTGAAATAATCGTTAAAGGCTAGTTTGGCTACTAGCCATCCGAGGTCTGTAATAATAGTTTTAGCCGCTAGTTTGACGACTAGCCTACCGAGCTGTGACTCAATCTCCGTCAACTTCCGTTTATTCTCATCCATAGCCTTGTTCATCTCCATATTCTCTGGTGATCGGAGTTTCTGGACGTGATCGTTCAGTTCTTCCTTGGCTTTCTTGCTGGCCTCAAAGGCTTCTAGGTATCCTTGTAGATCCCCTGAGATAACAGAGAAAACCATAGATTACAAAACACAGCAGCCCTTAAACGGCACGGATCAATTATACTACTGCACCGAATAACCGCCGTAGCTAGTGGACGTAGGTGACAACTATCTCATCCACCATAAAGATGGCATATTATACCACCAGGTGTGAGTGTGATTAGCCGTTACAAGCCGCTTTGAAAATCTGCCTCTTCTGACATCACAAGTGGGCGTGTCCACTTGTATGACGGATAGATGAGCAACGTTTGCTGCAGTCCACTGGATAGGCTGGTAGACTGATCCGTCCAGCACACATCTAGGTGGACACGCCCACTTGTGATGTCAGAAGAGACCGATTTTCAAAACGGCTTGTAACGGCTAATCACACTCACACCTGGTGCTATAATATGTCACCTTTAAAATTCACTTCAGGGATGACCGTTTTGTCTGCCCTCTACGTCTTGTGTTTCCCCCATGAAAGAGGAATGGAGCGGGTTCACTTCATGCGAGCTTTCATTCGTTACGACTCATCGTCTATTCTACACATCATAAGTATCGCCACACGTCGAAGCATTCGTCAACTTTGGTGGCCTCTGTAGGGAGAAGGGTTACCTATGTCGCTGCTGAGTGTGTGGTACAGGGCAGGAGGAGGGGCCCCGAACACCCGGCCCCGCAGGGCGCTGAGGGCCGGCGCTCGGTTCTGGGCGCCTCCAAACTTCCCCCTTGCGCCAATCCGCTCGCCCCGGCGGGTCAGGATGGTGGGGCAGGATCTGTTGCTCTGGACCACCTGTAGACCACAACCACACTCTCATGAGGAGACCACCGCGGTGTTACCGTACATTACACTGTCCTGAGGAGACCACCACGGTGTTACCGTACATTACACTGTCCTGAGGAGACCACCACGGTGTTACCGTACATTACACTGTCCTGAGGAGACCACCACGGTGTTACCGTACATTACACTGTCCTGAGGAGACCACCACGGTGTTACCGTACATTACACTGTCCTGAGGAGACCACCGCGGTGTTACCGTACATTACACTGTCCTGAGGAGACCACCACGGTGTTACCGTACATTACACTGTCCTGAGGAGACCACCGCGGTGTTGTACAGATGTTAATGTTATACATGCACGGTGATATCTACAGAACTATGTTATATGTAAGTACATTTATCTACAGAATTCATCTTAAATTTCTTCCAGTATATATATATATATACACACACACACACACACACACACACACATATATATATATACACATATATATATACATATATACCTGAATACACTGTTCCTGTAGGACTATATAATATATGTATATATCCATAGTTATACTTACACTCTTTCTGTAGGCGTTTCCAGCGTCCAGGTCATCAATGAGGATGGTGTCTCCCAGTAGATTCTTAAACACTGAGAGATTAACACAACCAACATGGACGTGTAGAAGTCACAATGGGTGACACACCAACACCTATTGCTATTAGAAATCTTCACCATTCAGAAGCAGGTCATTAGAGAGCAGGTAGGGTTAAACAGTACAGAGACAGGTCTTTAAGAAGAAGGTAGGGGTTAGACAGCCCAGAGACGGGTCATTCATGTGATTCATTTGATTTGGTCATCTGGCTTTCAAACAGACAGTCTCCATTTATTTCTAAGCAAAATGACGTCAGCCCAAGCCAGGGGCCACGTCGACCAGCCTACATACCTTGTTGTCTAAACTAAACTACCCTTCATATATAGCGGTCTAAAACTAAACATGGCCGTCACTTGTTCCCCAGCAGTGGAGTGATGCTTGATGTGTGCAGAGGTCCAACAGTATCACTGGTCCCAGGAGAGAATTACTCACAAACTAATGACGAACACACACACACACGCTCCCACGCACACCCCCTGGATCTGCGGTCCCCTATGTCTGGAAGTGTTTAGGGTCAGGAATGGGTTGAAGTGGCGAGAGGAAGCACCCCAACAAGAGTAAACACTGCTGCATTCTGGGTCCTCTGATGAAACGCGTTCTGGCATCGCTCAGTCAGGGGAGTTTGAATTACTGTATTAGAGCTCTGCCTTGTAACTTTGATCAAATGTCTATATATATCAGTGGAGGCTTCTCCAGTGAGGAGAGGGAGGAAGATCCTCCTTAACATTGTTGAGAATAAAAAATGTTTGTCCAGACAACTGTGATGAATTAATGCCCTTAAATATACAACTTTAATGCTTTTGTATTATGTAATGTTCGTTTCCCTCGGTAAAGGGACATTAGCACCCTCTATCGCCTATTGACAATTACTTCAGGGAGGACATTCCTCGCTCAGCCTCCCTTGACTCCCATTAATTTCCCCGAAAGTGTTGGCGGCCAGTGAATAACATTGGGTTCAATGGGAGAGGAGGAAAGTCCTCCTGAGTGCGTGTGACTAGCTAAGGGATCTGGATCCCGCCTACGTCTATTCACGAATAGGCCTGAGCCCTGGCTGCGCTATGAACCAATAAGCAGAAGCCCTGGCTGTGGAGGAGCAGCCCGGAGGGAGGGTTTATCCCCTCACCTCTAGGCTACGAGAACCAACGAACCCGCTCAGTCGTATTGCCTCGTTTCCACCGAGCGTTGCGCTACTGTTTGTTGCGGTACAGTGCGGCTCTGTTCGCTTATATTGGCGTTTCCGTAGCCCGCGAGTAGGATTGACTTGATCTATAAATGAATGTATTGTCCCTCAATCTTAATTGGCTTAACACCACGACCAACATTCTGAAACACCCATTAACATCCACATTTGCCTCAGACAATGTTAGGCTTACAGCCCATGTAAATATTTATGAAATAATGTTCTTGGTTCTTGATTGTTACTCTGACCGTTCTGTTTGATATATTGGAAAGGATGTTACTGAATGATTCAGAGCATGATGCATTTTAAATTTTCCCAAAACAATTGTAGCTGAAAATTAACATAGCCAAATTACAACCGATAGCTTCCGTCATTGATGGCCCAGATTTTTAGGCCTGATTCCTACTGCCCTTGTAGTCAAAGACATGCTGCCCACCAGTTTCAAAGTACAATGCCGCCACCCTGAAACAACTTGAGTCTCACATTCTATGCCACCATAGACCACTAAGGGTGCACTCACACTAGGCCATCTGGCCGTGGCCGTTTTCACACCTAACCGTGCTCAAATCTGCCAGTGTGAGTGTGGCCAGTCTGGCCAGATCAGGCCAATTTGGCCACTTGGGAGAGGTGTGCTAATACGGTACGGGCCGCTACGGTACAGATGCTAATGAGCAGACACGCGCACACGCACGGCTACGCAACCTCAGCTGGATGACGTGTAGTCAATGCGACGACCACGGACATAATAAAGGCGACAAGCCTTCTTTCCCGTTAAACGGTAAACATATATCCAAATAAGCAACAGACTCAGCAAAGTGCGAACTGTGTTCTCTGTGTTGTTGTCCATTGTTGTTAAAACTCTGACTGGCGGCAGACTTTATTATGGTCCATGCAGCGGACGCTTGGTGATGACGTGTTACTTACGACGTGATGACGTATGTACAAGAGCCTACCGTGGCCAGGCCACAGTTGCGACGGCCAACGGCCACGGCCAGATGGCCTAGTGTGAGTGCACCCTAACAGTGCAAGCAGGCCAGTGCAACCAAGCGTGCAGTCCTTCCTCCCTTAATTTAGAAACCACCAGCCGCCACTGATCCAGATCACCGAAACTCTCCTACGCAGAGGTGATGTTCATGCGATGTATTCATGTAGCTGATCACGATATAATAGCTTCCATAGTTAATCCTCAATGTCAGACTGTTGTGAAGCCTCTGGTGTGAAGCGACCCTTGGGTCAGGATGGGATGGTGAAGTCTGGGTTACACAGTACCTATCTTGCAACTCTCTGTGTCATTGGGGTAGATGAGCAGGTCCCGGGCGAACACCGGGTTCCCGGGAGGGGTAGGGGTACGACACCCCAAGTGTGGAAGAGGCCTGAAACAAACCCAGATGTTCACAGTCTGAACCCTCGATCTCTGCACAGCGCTCCCACGAGGTGGTACCGAGACATGGAGCCACGCTGCTTCTAGTGAAGTATGTTATGAATGAAACCGAGGAGCAGTAAACAGTAAAACAAATACTTTTATCGCTTTAAATATGCAATGAAAGTATTAATAAAAGACAACAGATTATCTTCTTTAAAATCGTGTTTAAACATTTCTGTTTGCCAAGGATAAAAAAATATCCATTAAAATCAAAGTTTTTATAGTCTTAGATCCCAAATCAGTTTGAAAATGTGTGTTAGTCTGCGGCATTATGAATGGTCCCAAAAGGCCTGTGGGCACAATTGAATAGACTTACCACCAATCAGAGCAAAGAAAGCTCTGCAGGCGATCTGTCTGGTCAGACACATATGCAGGAGCAGATAAAACAGTAGCTCGCAGTTTCGTCTGATTCCCAGGCAGAAAATTTAACAAATAAGGTATTTGCCACTGTTACGTATCTGCTTTTATTTACCATAACTATTTTAAATAAGCCTTTAATAAATGTATGTTGAATGTCTCAAAAAAAACAAACAAACATGCGTTTTAAGAGCCATTCTCCGTCATGATAATCTGTATATCTCCATCTCATAAATTCTCTTTAATATAACATTTATATATTGTACATAACCAATGTGATCTCCTATATGTTCATTTATGGTTAACGATAGAGAGTGTATCACGATAGAACACGTATTTGTGAAATCGATAAACAAAGACCCATTGATACAGGGCTATGTTTACTCCACCTAGACACAAGCCTGCACCGTGTAGTTAGGAGGGAGGGGCTAGCCACCTGTCAGTGGGGTTGACGTAGATGCTGTCCAGGGGCAGCACCTGCTGGGCTCCACCCGTCCTGTCGTACACCTGCCGCGCCGCCGCCGTAGTCACGGTGACCAGGCAGTCCATGTCCCCTTGGATGTGCCAGGAGATGACGCGGGCCAAGGCGTCGTCCTCCACCAGCGCCAGCTGACCCACCTGGAGGGGAGGAGGCGGAGCCATGAGCCCCCTCATGCTTTACAGTGGCAGCTAGATAGAGCACCTTTCTGGTGATTGTTCCCATGATGCATTGCGTTTCCCCTAAAGGTGAACCTAAGAATCACAGACTGAGCGACACCATAGAGAAGTCTTAATTCTTATGGTGATTACATTTTTTATGGTGGTGTTGCGAATAGGATTCAGTCTAGATAAGTGGTCCATCAACAGGAGCATTTAACAGAACCAGAGTTATTTAGAGTGGTGGTTAACATGACCAGGGTTAGTTGTCTGGTTAGTAGGTCAGTAGCCTCACCTTGCCCAGAACGTCGGGGGCTCCTCTGTAGGGGTCTGCGATGGCACAGGTTCTCCTGGGCTCTCCGCTGATCCTATTAAACTGGGCAATCTTCTCATTGAGGGCGGTCCCAACCTCGAGATCCTAGATGGGGATAAAATACACGTCCTGTCTCAATGGAAACCACTGGGTCCCAACCCCAAAAATACATTGGTAGTGTATGGAGCTGATGATGGATGGCTGTTGTATTGAGCTATCATATGGTTCTTGGCTGTTATATGGAGATTATTCATGCTATCATATGGAGCTAATAGACGCTTATATATTGAGCAAATATGTGCTATTATATAAAGATAATAGATTCAAATATATGGAGCTAAAACATGATTATATGGAGCTAATAGATGCTATTACAAAGCGCAAATACTAAGCTATTCCATATGGACATTACATGGAGGTGTCATGTGGGTGGTATGAAAGGAGATCTTACAGATTTCAGTTGTGTCACGTTGACCTTTCTCCTTGACAGCTCACTTTTAAGCTCCGTCACTTTCTTAGCGGCTTGCTGTTTTTTACCTTGACGACAACAACACTGTTCACTTATAGAAGAATGACAAACACTTTGGAGGCCCATTAGGGCTAAATGCAACACTATATACTCCTTCCAGACAGACTACCTCCTTGCACACTACATACATACATCACCATCACACAACGTCCACACACACACACCTTCAAGTACAATGATATTACACTTGCACTAACTAAACTAAAGGAAAACTTCATAAGGCCAGACGCACACACACACACACACACACACACACACACACACACACACACACACACACACACACACACACACACACACACACACACACACACACACACACACACACACACACACACACACACACACACACACACACACACACACACACACACAAAGCTATTTTGCACGTACAGGTGAGCTCCCTGCGCAGGTCCTCCAGGTTCTTGGAATATTCCTTGAATTTCTCCAGATCACCGCTGAGCCGGTCTTTCTTCCTGGCCAGCTCTGACATCAGTATCTGGTTTTCGGCATCTACACACAAGATGGACCAGCTGCTTACGGGAAAACCAAATGGCCTTGACAGCAATACAAATGCTAAAGATTAGTGGATCAAACCATTGTAGAAGCGGAAGGGGAGCAGGTAGGGAGCCAGAGTAATCCCTGGTCCTCTGATCTGGAACACCAGGACATACTTGGCACCGTCAATACCCGGGCTGTTCCTGTTGATAGACAGCTTCTACACACACACACACACACACAGACACGTTCATCAGTACTGGGAGGAACGCCAGCAGTAGGTCCCATCAAATGGGTCTTGGGAGGGGGGCGGGGCTACTCACGCTGACGTGGGCGGTTCCTTTGGTCAGCTGGAGATCGCTAGGGGCCTCCAGAGTAGGCAGCTCTTTATCTCGGTCCTCAGGGGATAGCTCCACCCTCACCTCCACCTGCCCGTCCACCTCCTGCCCCGCGGGGTTACCAAACCTGTCCTGGAAGCCCGCAAGAACCAAGGAAAGCCACTGAAAACTGGAGCGGTGCAACGTTGTGTTCTTACACAACGTTAAGAACACAGCAGATCAGCGGGAACATTTTAATTGTAGGTAGAAAGTCTGTTTACAAAGTTAAAGTTGTCAATATTGTTGGGAGTCAAATTAACTCAAAATGAGATGCAGATGAGTGAGTTTACAGTGCAGGGCTTGATGAGAGACTTTTCATTTCTTTCTGTTAACATGTTATCCATTCCTCATTGAAAGGCCTTACCACTCCCGACCAAGCGATTCACTCAGCCCAAGGCTAAGCTAAATGTTAAGCCAAGGACTTAATGTCAGGCTAAAGGCTCGGCTAAAAGGTAGGCCAAACGCTAAGCCATGTGTTAGGCTGAACGCTGCAGCAGGTGGACCCACCCTGATCCTCAGGCTCAGGTCCTTCACCAGGACTCTGCTGTCTGGCGCCTCGACGTTGGAGACGATCGGGGTGGTGGGCTGGCTGTCAGGGGCCAGCTTGATCGGTTCGTTGGCCACCACGTCTAGCACATACTGAGGAGGCGGAGGGTCAGGAAGAGGAGTCAAGTCAAGCCAATTGTATTTGCATAGCCCTTTATCACAGTTACAGTCCCAATTAGCTTCAAGGTCATATATTGATGACACCCCTAAACCCTGCATGAAAAAGGAAGAAACCTCTCTCTCTACATCTGGATGGCAAGGTGTGCAACGGGTGTCATCGTTGACATACACAATTGTACATTTTAAGTAAAATTGTAACCATTGGATTTGTGTTGTCCATGGTGAGGCAATGAGCATGTGTTCTGATTGCTGACATCCACTCCAAAGCAGATGTTGAAGAAGTGATTTCACTACGCGAGGAACGTTCATATGTCGTTCACACCTATGTGATCTGCAATTTTCTATTGACCTCTTCCAAACCATTTATTCGGATTATTAGTTACCTCTATCCTGCATTAAACACCTATTGCCTGGTGCCTAGGGCTGGGCGATTAATCAAATTTCAATCTCGATTTTAGCGTGAAACGATCACAAAGCTAATATAATGTAGTTTTCGATTTTTTTTTTTTTTTTTATATTAAATGTTTTATAGCTGGATACATATCTGTACATTATTTTAGATTTGAATATTTTTCTTTCCAAAGTTCTCAGTTGCATCTTACAACTGAGAACATTACACAAGTAACATTATGTTTTCAAACTCAAAAATAATAGTTTGAATAATCGTGATTTCAATAATGACCAAAATAATCGTGATTATGATTTTTTTCCCATAATTGAGCAGCGTTACTGGTGCCTATTGGTTAGATGTATATCGGTATGTCAAAGTGTTTTCCCTTCATTAGGCTTAGTGTTACAGGTTGTGCTATAATGTGTCCAGTGAAGCCCTTTGAGACCATAGCTGTGATGAACCCTAACCCTAGGCTTGACTCTGTAATGTTGAACTGACCTGCTTGCTCTTAAGTATAGTCCTTCCTGACGTCAAGGAGAACTGGAGGCTGTACTTCCCTGTCTGCTCGGCTCCAGGCTTATCCCTGAAACCAATGTCATACATCAGTACCCAAGGATGCACAGACCTTACGGACAGGAAGACAGGAACAGGAAGAAGTATTCATGGGTGTGTTACCTGAAGTAAAAGTGAAAGTCGTCCTCCTCGTTCTCCAGAGGTTTACTGCACTTGAATTGGATGGCCTGGCAGGCAGGAACCAGAAGGTAAAAGAACACGCATATAGTGAGTGGTGGTGTGGAGGGTGGAGTAGGAACGGGGTGGAGGAGATGGTGGAGAAGGAGTTGGTTGTAAGGGTGGTGGTTGGGATTGGGGAAGTGGGGATGGAGGTGTCGGTTGGGGGGTGATGGAGTGGATGACGCGGTGTTGGTGATGTGGGTGGTGGTGGAGTGGGTGGTAATGCTGGTTGTGATGCGGTGGAGGTGGTGATGGAGGTGGTGATGGAGGGTTAGTCTGGGTGGTGGTGGTGATGGAGTTGGTGGCGTTGCTTGTGGCGTTAGTGATGATATGGCGGTTCTGCAGGTGTGGTGTGAGTGGTGACGGAGGTGTTTGGGGTGGTGAGGAAGGTTTTGAGTCTGTGGTGGTGATGTGCAGGAGTTGGTGATGGGGTGCGAGGTGGTGGTGGAGGTGTGAGGTGGTGATGGGGTGTGAGGTGGTGATGGGGTCAGAGGAGGGGATGGAGGTGTGAGGTGGTGGTGGAGGTGTGAGGTGGTGATGGGGTGTGAGGTGGTGATGGGGTCAGAGGAGGGGATGGAGGTGTGAGGTGGTGGTGGAGGTGTGAGGTGATGATGGGGTCGGAGGTGCTGATGGAGGTGTGAGGTGGGGGTGGAGGTGTGAGGCGTAACCTACCCCGCTAGGAGGGGTGGGGAGGCTGGTGGTTTCTATTCTCCATAACATCATGGAGAGAGCTGCAGGGTTCACGTTCCTGATGGGACCGCCCTCTTCTGACAGCACACTCACCGAGAACACTGCACGCACACACACACTTTTTATAATCCTGAATGCTATTAATAATAATAATAATAATGGATTTAATTTATATAGGGCTTTTCTAAACACTCAAAGACGCTTTACAGGGAACCACCACCAGTGTGTTGCACCCACAGCCAATTATACAGGATGATTAGGGGGCCAGATTGAAGGAGCCTGGTTGGGCCAGGACACCGGGGTAACCCTTAATATTTGCGATAAGTTCCCTGGGATCTTTTATGACCTCAGTGAGTCAGGAAACTCGGTTTTACGTCTCCTCTGAACGACGGCGCCTTCCACCGTACAGGGTTCCCGTTACTCTACTGGGGCATCGGGATTGATGTTAAGGCCAGAGGGAAGAGTGCCACCTACTGGCTGCCACCCGACACCACCTGGTATTCCCAGGCGGTCTCCCATCCAAGTACCAACCAGGCCCGACCATGCTTCAGACGAGATCGGGCGCGTCCATGGTGGTAAGGCCATATTATTAATCACAATAGTTATAAATAACAAGTTTGTTTGTTTAAATGTTTTTGCACGGGAATACAAATGCATATTTTACCTCTGTCGCACCGTAACACTGGATTCTCGCCAACCAAAAATGTAAAATGTATAATTGGAAGACAATGTCCTTAAAGTACCAAAACAGCAGGTTGGCATAACCTCCACGTGGACATGGCATTCATCTGCTAACTCTGCTAGCACAGCTAATACCAGCTAACACTGGTAATATGCTAACACTGGTAAAATGCTATCACGGCTAAACCTTAACAGTCTCACCAGGGAGGGCTTCGCCTGCTGGACAGATAGTGTTGGTGTCGTAGTCAACCACGAGTCTAGCTGGTTTGCTGGGGTCCAGGACCACGGTTAACTGGATCGAAGGGCCAGGGATGGGCCTTTGGTTGAACAGACCTCGGAACTCCAGACTGAACTCCCCCCTGGAACCAAAACGTACGAGGTCAGCATGTTAGCACAGGAGCTAGCTGAGAGCTAAACATTAGCACTACGACTACAGTACTATGTTGGACAGGTATTCATACAGTACTTCTAAAGGACTCTGACAACTGCAGTAGTAATACAGTACTCACTTCGGTCCGGCAATGCGCTCGACGGAAAATGAGGCCTTGCCCTCCCGGTCCACGGGTTTGGACATCACAGGACACTTCACCTGCAGGGACACGCCCACTTCAGAATCACCTCAGCTAGGGGGTTTCAGGTCAGGACCAAAAAGATCTATTCTGATGCATTTGTGGATCAGATGTGTGCTCAGTTAACTTTTTCTTAACCCATTTGTTTTGATTCCTTTAAAAAAGAAAATTTGCGGAGAAGTTGGACCGGTTAAGTCATTTTATCTCCCTTCGTTGTTTTTGTTGTTTTAATCATCCGTTGTTGTTTGGGGAGATGGTTGCAATATGAATAAAATAATGTTGATGATTATTGATTGGCGTCTTGTGACCTTTGACCTGACCTCAAGGGAGGGGGAGGAGGAGGTGAGCGCCACCACCACCCTCTTGTCGGGGGAGGGGTTCCCCCACGCATCACACAGCTGGATCAGGAAGGGGGACGGGATGCCCTGCCCGTTGAACACCTGGAGGGGCTGGACAGGTAGACAGACAGGTAGGCAGACAGATAGACGTGTAGGCAGACAGGTAGACAGAGATAGACAGGTAGACAGACAGGTAGGCCGACAGGTAGGCAGACAGGTAGGCAGACAGGTAGGCAGACAGGTAGTCAGAGAGGTAGGCCAACAGGTAGACAGGTAGACAGACAGGTAGGCAGACAGGTAGGCCGACAGGTAGGCAGACAGGTATGCCAACAGGTAGACAGACAGGTAGGCAGACAGGTAAACAGGTAGTCAGAGAGGTAGGCCAACAGGCAGACAGACAGGTAGACGGAAAGATAGACAAACAGGTAGACAGACATCTTGTCATTGGTTTAAGTTCACTTTTTTGCATAAATGCAAAGCTGGGTAGTGTGTGGCCACTTGTTAACTAGTAATTTACTAGCTCACATGACTAGCAAACAAGATGGCACGTTACCAGTTGCGATCCGCTGAGCAGCTGTAGCGTGGCGGGGGGTCCGGCGGTCAGCGTGACCTTGACCCGACCCGTGAACGTCCTGAGGGTAAAGGTCAGCTCCCGGGGTCCGGGTTGACCGGGACTGAACCTCACGCCTCTCACCACCACGTCCTTACTGCTCTCCTGGTCACACACAGCAACACATCAACTAGGACTGACTACCCCAGGAACAATTAACCCACCAAAGACTTACTAACCCAGGACTTACCTGCCAATGACTAACATACCCTGAACTAACAAACCCAGGACTCACTAAACCAACTAGGACTAACTCACCTATCCTGGACTAACTGACCAACCCCCTACTAACTAACTCACACAGGACTAACTGTCCCAGGATTTACCAATTCACCCAGGACTAACTGAACCACCATGGACTAACTAACCTACCCAGGATTAACTAACCATGGACTGACTAACTAACCCTAATCCAATTACCAGTATTCCCTTTTTTGGAAGGCAATAGTCAAGTAGTTCATGAACTAATCAGAGGCAACCTGATTATTATCATGTTAGCCTGACCTGGTCTGGTTGGTCCTGAAGGTTTACTCTAACTTCCTGAGGCGTGTTTGTTTGTTTGGTACCTGAGACTTACTTCATTCTAAGTCTAGGAGAGGTGTGTTTAATTGGTACCAAAGGTTAACAGTTACCCCATGCAGTGTCAACAATTTGGCATTTTGTCATTTCACCTGCCAGAATCAAAAATATCATTAAGCCAATGATCTATTTTAAGATGTAACCCAAATTTCTCTTTTCCTCCAAATAGTCTAAATGATCTACCAGTGAAGGTGCGTTTGTTTGACGTCTAAAGGTTACGATAAAATCTAGTGAGGGGGCATTTGTTTGACGGCTAAAAGGTTACTTATATAGTCCATTGAGGGTGCGTTTCTTTGACGTCTAAAGGTTACTATAAAGTCCAGTGAGGGGGCATTTGTTTGACGTCTAAAAAGTTACTTATATAGTCCATTGAGGGTGCGTTTGTTTGACGTCCAAAGGTTACTATAAAGTCCAGTGAGGGTGTGTTTGTACAACGTTCAGACCTGCCACAATACGGTCAGGGAGTTGGAGTCCAGTTCTACCCCCTCGACCTTGATGGCATCCACACACTGTGGGGTCAGCTTCTGGGTCACGTTCCCGTGCTGATCCAGCAGCTGCAGATCTACGGGACATAGCACTTGATTCAGTAATCTAGTCATTTTTCATTTAGGTTCATATGAGCAGTATTGAATATTGATTATTTCATCTCTTGATGTTTACGCAGGGCATACTTCAGAGAAATAATTGTCAATCATTGTTTGTTTTTCTAAATTAATTCGTGCCAAATTTGGTTTACAGTTATTACAGGTTGTGTACACAGACTTGGATATAAGAAGTGCTTATAAGAACAAGAAAGAATTTAGAAATGTACAGAGCAGTTTGCCTCTGATTTGTCACAGATGGTGAACATGTCGTTAGGTGTGGTTGCTACTCACGGATGTCCCCAGGTAGGACTTCTCCCATCATCACTGAGGAGTGCTCCAGCGTGACTTTGAGCTGAGATGGGACGTCCGGACACGGCCTGCGAAACATCAGACCCCTGCACGTTCAACACACTCCACATCTCCACGAAGGATATGCTATCAAAATGTGTGTGTTTCGCAGAGACAAAAAGGCAGTTTGCAACCAAATGTAAGAGAGGTGCATTGGACTTATAGGTAAAGTGAGGGAAGGAGGTGAGGTTCTGCCACTACGGTGAAGTCGGTTAGGGGAGGAGGTGAGGGAAGGAGGAGAGGGTCTTACACTAGGATGAAGGAGGCGTCCACCGAGGCTCTTTGGTCCTTGTAGGAGATCTGAAAGAAGGGTTTGTTCTTCACCTGTGTGGGGACCTGGATGGAGGGAAGCTTTCCTCTGGCCAGGTCCTCCAAGTTCACCTCCGCCAACCAGTTCACCTGCCACACGACCACGGGAAAAATCCAAGATCTCACCCACTTGTGCCCAAACTTTTTTGGTAAGTCAACACACTGGACATCTTTGACTACGGTTACTTCTTACAAACATTGTTTCAACCCAACCAACATCGGCCAATGGTATCAATGTTTATGTATGATATAGGGGTGTAACGGTACACTGAAGTCACGGTTCGGTTCATACCTCGGTTCAGACATCACGGTTCGGTACGAGTTCGGTACAATGAAGGGAAAAGAAAAAACAAAAATGCAGAAGGCAATTCTTTTTTATTGTCTCAGGTTGTACCACCTAGTGTCATACAGTCTCTCCCCTGAGCTAGCTGCAGCAGCATGAACTGGGTAATCTAAGATGTAAACAACAAGCTCCCCACATCACCTCCAGACTCCATCCGTAACTTGTAAACAAAATAAGACAATCTGTTATAAAACTGAAATTCCTTTCTTATTTATGAAACGGCAAAGTACACAGAATTTGCGAATTTCCACCGGAGGGTGCGGGTCGGTTCGGTGCGGCTTGGTGGAGTAGTGAAGGTGCGGTTCGGCGCAGCTCAGTTACGGCTCACGTTTCCACCGCCGACATTACCCTTGGGGGGGTAAACTGGATAGCGATAGCCGCGGCAGCTACGTTAGCATTGTGACCTCATAGCAGCCCGACATAGTGTAGCCTCCTAATAAATCCAAGGAAAAACAAGAATGCGCACAATGAGCAAAGATCAACCATGTAGGACGTCCAAGAAGGAAGGCAAACTTTTGTGCGACATTTTCTTCAATAAACTAAGCTTTCTCCGTTGTCGAGAAATACCTTGCTGATAATGTGATTGTTTATTATCCCCCTGTCGCACGGAAGTGCGATTCTGTCGACCAATCAACGGACTGCGTGCATAGCTCGAACTTGCCGTCACCCTTTCAGGCGTCTCAGTTGTCCCGGAGGATCGCGGATCTAACATTAGTTCGGCATTACATGAATTAATTCGCACGCCAGTTTTATTTTATACCGTGTATTCTCTGTGTAAATCCATGCACCGAACCGTGACGTCTGTACCGATTCGGTTCAATACGAATACATGTATCGTTACTACATACACCCCTATATGTAAGTGAACATATACGCATTGCTTAATTGATAAGTAGTAGAAGTCCAATAAGTGATTAGTAGTGGTTCACTAAGTTATTAATAGTAGTTCACTGTAATCTACAAATCATCAGACATTTGTCTTAGACTGGCCACTTTAGGAATACATTTATTCAAATTCCCTTCCAATAGCTTCTTCCAATTGTTTCTCTTGGTGCAACTCTGCCCCTATGACGCTTTTGGGACCTAAACCCTGACCTTCATGCTGCGGGCGGTGTGCTGGTCGAGGGGCAGAAGTCGCTGTCCCTCGTCGTAGAGCTGGTAGTGGAGGTTCTCCAGCAGGTCCCCGGCCTTCCACTCCACCTGCTCCTCGTTCCTCAGCACCGCGTCCAGTCCCCCAGCGTCCTGGAAGTACACCTCCAGCCTGCTCACCCGCGTGCCGGGCACCACAATCAGCTCCTTCCACACCGCGCTCACCTGCTTCTGGCTCTGGGAACACCGCCCGCAAGAACCACAAGCATATCGATTATTAAAGGGGACCTACTATGCTTTTCGACTTTTATGACCTATAAACGTTGTTATACTGATTGATAGTCATGTTTAACCATACACGAAAAACAATGTAGATTTTCGGGAAACTCTCCCTCTCATCTGGGCTCTTTCAGGCTTCTCTCTCAACGCTCGGTTTCGTCCTTCTCCGCCCCCTCGCCCCCCTCCTGCCAGCCCAACTCCGTTGTGATTGGTTACCTTCCTTGAAGCGCACGTGGGCAGATTTGACCAGGCATATGGGGGCGCGGCAGGAGTGCCTCTACGTAGATGATTTCCCGGAAATGTGAACAAGTGAATCGCAAACGTTGTCCGAGTGTTTAGCGCTCTGCACAGCCACCCCAGACCGTCAGCAGGGAATACGTCGAAATGCAATTGTACGTCATTATTTGACACTTTAGTATGGTTAAACATGACTATCAATCATTATAACAACGTTTATAGGTCATAAAAGTCGAAAAAGCATAATAGGTCCCCTTTAAGGAAACACTTAACTCAACACTAGTCAACTGTTTTGGAATAACTTATCTTGATTGTCCTTGATTTTAAGCAGTACGGTGGTGGTTTGATTACAATGCGCCTTTATTAACAAACTCTACTAAAATCAGGCCATTTACTACTTAGATGTCTCAAGTCTACATGGGGGCGAGATACCTGCTTCTTAATGACATGCCTCTTCAATTCAATTTAGGTCGCTTTGGATAAAAGTGCCAAACTATTATAATGTTAATATTGACTAAATGTGTAAGATACATAAAACTGTGAGTAACCAAACACATGACAGCATCATAGCTTACCGGCAGGTCAAACTTAGCCTTGACAACCCTTTGCTGTTCGTTCAGGTTCCTCGCAGTGATTGGCTTAGTGATCAGTTGCCCCGCCCCCGTGGTACTGCAGTCCACAGAAATGGGTGTGTGCTGTGGCACCTGGGGATCACAAGGGGAGGAGGTTCAGAGAAACTAGCATGTAGTTCATCCAACGGCCTTAAGGTGGTTTACGGTAGAGACTAGCATGTAGTTCCTCTAACGGCCTCTAGGTGGTTCAAGGTAGAGACTAGCATGTAGTTCCTTTAACGGCCCCTAGGTGGTTCACGGTAGAGACTAGCATGTCGTTCCTTTAATGGCCTTACAGTAGTAACTGTTTGAACAGAATATCTATATATGACACTGAAAACTGTATGAATAATAGAACATGTCTTTATATTAAAGAGGTAACTGTATGACAATAAAATATGTATATATATTACAGTGAGAACAGAATGTTTTGGCTGCATTTGTATTTGACAGATATTGGAGTAACTAGACTTCCCAGGAATGTGATTCTCTCCTTTCAGTAAGAGTCAGTGTTCATTATTATTTATGACATTCAATACTTGCCAATAAATATTGGCCAGACTTTTATGATAATGTAGTCGATTGCTATTTGTGTGTTAAAGTGCCTCAGTCTGTGTCTATCTTAAATAACTAGGTAGTAATCTCAACTAGTGACAAAGAAGAGCAACACCAGAACACGGTTTCCCTCCTCAGGATGCACAACAGACTAACTTCCTAACCACGGAATCCTTCTGCGTTACGAAAGCGAGGCCTCTCTTTACTTTATGAGCTTAGAGAGTTGGATGCATAATGTTTCACTAGCACAGCAATTCCTCCCCCAGCTGCACTGAACCTTGGCCACGGAGAGCACTGAAATCTCTGTGGCCCGTCCAAGTATGAGCTCAGACCCCTTCTCTACGAGGAGCTCTGGCCGGACGGTCCGAATGTGATCCTTCTCAGGGAAACTGTTCGTGAGTCCTCAACACGAGGGCTGTGTATGACGCAACGCACTGGGACTTGGTTCTAGTACACTGACAAGCATGCTATCTGCCTGTGGTAGGTCACCAGTAGACCTTGACCACCAATAGAATAGACTTGAATACAAGTCACACTAGACAACCAGTACACTTGACTGAATTATTTATTGTCGGCAAAAGAGTAATTTTGCGTCTCGAGCAATAGAGAAGATTAGCACATAACAGCAACAGTGCACTGATGTGGTCCCATCAAAACATTTGTATTAATCCGGCAGATCAGTGTAGGAAGAAGGATAGGCTAGAGGGGTCAGCGTGTTCAGTCTGCAGCCATAAAGATTCTGCCTATCATCAGCATGTTCACAGCCTACCTGAAGGCATCTTATAGCAAGACGGCCCCTGCTCCTTAATGACCTGTCTCTGTACTGTCTAACCCCTACCTGCTCCTTAATGACCTGTCTCTGTACTGTCTAACCCCTACCTGCTCCTTAATGACCTGTCTCTGTACTGTCTAACCCCTATCTGCTCCTTAATGACCTGTCTCTGTACTGTCTAACCCCTACCTGCTCCTTAATGACCTGTCTCTGTACTGTCTAACCCCTACCTGCTCCTTAATGACCTGTCTCTGTACTGTCTAACCCCAACCTGCTCCTTAATGACCTGTCTCTGTACTGTCTAACCCCTACCTGCTCCTTAATGACCTGTCTCTGTACTGTCTAACCCCTATCTGCTCCTTAATGACCCGTCTCTGTACTGTCTAACCCCTATCTGCTCCTTAATGACCTGTCTCTGTACTGTCTAACCCCTACCTGCTCCTTAATGACCTGTCTCTGTACTGTCTAACCCCTACCTGCTCCTTAATGACCTGTCTCTGTACTGTCTAACCCCAACCTGCTCCTTAATGACCTGTCTCTGTACTGTCTAACCCCTACCTGCTCCTTAATGACCTGTCTCTGTACTGTCTAACCCCTATCTGCTCCTTAATGACCCGTCTCTGTACTGTCTAACCCCTACCTGCTCCTTAATGACCTGTCTCTGTACTGTCTAACCCCTACCTGCTCCTTAATGACCTGTCTCTGTACTGTCTAACCCCGACCTGCTCCTTAATGACCTGTCTCTGTACTGTCTAACCCCTACCTGCTCCTTAATGACCTGTCTCTGTACTGTCTAACCCAGACCTGCTCCTTAATGACCTGTCTCTGTACTGTCTAACCCAGACCTGCTCCTTAATGACCTGTCTCTGTACTGTCTAACCCCTACCTGCTCCTTACTGACCTGTCTCTGTACTGTCTAACCCCTACCTGCTCCTTAATGACCTGTCTCTGTACTGTCTAGCCCCGACCTGCTCCTTAATGACCCGTCTCTGTACTGTCTAGCCCCGACCTGCTCCTTAATGACCTGTCTCTGTACTGTCTAGCCCCGACCTGCTCCTTAATGACCTGTCTCTGTACTGTCTTAACCCCTACCTGCTCCTTAATGACCTGTCTCTGTACTGTCTAACCCCTACCTGTTCCTTAATGACCTGTCTCTGTACTGTCTAGCCCCGACCTGCTCCTTAATGACCTGTCTCTGTACTGTCTAACCCCTACCTGCTCCTTAATGACCTGTCTCTGTACTGTCTTAACCCTACCTGCTCCTTAATGACCTGTCTCTGTACTGTCTTAACCCTACCTGCTCCTGAATGACCCGTCTCTGTACTGTCTTAACCCTACCTGCTCCTTAATGACCTGTCTCTGTACTGTCTTAACCCTACCTGCTCCTGAATGACCCGTCTCTGTACTGTCTAACCCCGACCTGCTCCTTAATGACCTGTCTCTGTACTGTCTAACCCCTACCTGCTCCTGAATGACCCGTCTCTGTACTTTCCAACCACTAACTGCTCCTTGATTGCATGGATCCAAATCCACTGTAAGTTACTGTAATTCAGTTACCAATGACATACAGTACATTTAACTGTAAGTCATGGGTAAAAGCGAGCGGTACATGAATGAACACTATGGCCACCAGTAGGGTGCAACTAGGCGCCCTACCCGGCAGTAGATGACCAGTTTGGGCTGGGCCGTGATGTTCCCCGCCTCATCGAGGACCTTGATGTTGAAGGTCATAGGGTTTCCATTCTCCACAGTGAAGGTTTCCTTTTCCGATGTGACGTCGAGTGAGTGCGGATCACCTGGGGGAAACAAACAGGAACCCCTGAATAATAATGTTGACCGCAACTGATTCACAACGAGGCCTTGTTTCCATTTAGAAACACACAAACAAACAGTCAGCATGGAGGATTATTGGTGCTTCTGATGTCATTCTTCAGTATTTGAGTTAGTGTGCCATCAAATGAAAAAGCACAGCCCACTTTGCCAACATCTGGGAGTTGTCTGCAGGCCTCCCAGGGTCCGTCCCCGCCTCCATAAATATCATGTTTATTTTCACATAAAAAAATCCCCCTCCCACCCCGCAGCCCCCAAGCTGGGAGGGCTTTTTGATTATCATTACGACAACAATTTGGCACCCCCCATAACTCCTAGCCAGCGATAGAAAGGACGTTATCCTGTATCTGCACTCTTGGTGAATTCACATTTCTGTACTGATCCCAGGAGGGAATCTCTCTGTTACTAATTAAAAATAAAATAAAATAAAAAGACGGTGAGGTCATCATAATGACCACTCAGATGGACGGGGTGGTGGGAATGTCATACCAGGAAGTAGGCAGATCTTGATGGTCTGTGAGCTGGACTCCAGGCCCGGCAGCACCACATTCAGGTCCCGGGCCTGAGGGGCGAGACCACTCACGTTAGGAAGGAAAACCAACACTGCCACTTTGAGGAAACCATGACAACTGGTGGGGAGATGGAACGCAGAACTAAAAAAATATTGCATTGAGTTGTCATGGTTTCCAAAAGTCTACCCAACAAACCAACACGGCCACGAGGTGAATAACGTTGTGTGATCAAAAGCCACGTGAGAGTGTGTGTGTTGTGGGTCCCTACCTTGCAGTGGTAGTTGGGAACACTGCCGCTCACTTTGACCCCCTGAATGGTGAACTGGGTCCCGCTGGAGCTGGTTGTCTCATAACTCACGATCAGATTGCTGGACAATGAAGCACAGAACATCTGGATGAATATACTGGAGGGCGGTGCTTCGTCTGGCACACATCATCTCCTTCATGCCACAGGATGATGGCTGAGGTTGGACACAAGGAAACGGCGCTCGTCCCAGAGAAAGAACTCCAGGGAATGACCACACTAAACTCCCAGCATTACAGTGTCAGATGAGTCTGGAGGTGGATGACCACACTAACCTCCCAGTGTTACAGTGTCAGATGAGTCTGGTGGATGACCACACTAAACTCCCAGCATTACAGTGTCGGATGAGTCTGGAGTATGACCGCACCAAACTCCCAGCGTTACAGTGTCAGATGAGTCTGGAGGTGGATGACCACCCTAAACTCCCAGTGTTACAGTGTCAGATGAGTCTGGAGGTGGATGACCACTCTAAACTCCCAGTGTTACAGTGTCAGATGAGTCCGGAGGTGGATGACCACCCTAAACTCCCAGTGTTACGGTGTCAGATGAGTCTGGAGGTGGATGACCGCACTAAACTCCCAGTGTTACAGTGTCAGATGAGTCCGGAGGTGGATGACCACCCTAAACTCCCAGTGTTACAGTGTCAGATGAGTCCGGAGGTGGATGACTACCCTAAACTCCCAGTGTTGCAGTGTCAGATGAGTCTGGAGGTGGATGACCACCCTAAACTCCCAGTGTTACAGTGTCAGATGAGTCTGGAGGTGGATGACCACCCTAAACTCCCAGTGTTACAGTGTCAGATGAGTCTGGAGGTGGATGACCACCCTAAACTCCCAGTGTTACAGTGTCAGATGAGTCTGGAGGTGGATGACCGCACTAAACTCCCAGTGTTACAGTGTCAGATGAGTCTGGAGGTGGATGACCACCCTAAACTCCCAGTGTTACGGTGTCAGATGAGTCTGGAGGTGGATGACCGCACTAAACTCCCAGTGTTACAGTGTCAGACGAGTCTGGAGGATGACCGCACCAAACTCCCACCTATGTTTCATGAATAAATTGTAAGTACTGGTCAATATACACAGCAGGGTAAAACAACCATAGGAACAACACAGACAAAAACACCAACCAAACCCATATTTATACTGCCCATTGCACTGTTCTCTGTGGCCGCAGCATTGACCAGCATTGATTTTGGCGGCCATACCACCATGACCACGCCCGATCTCGGAAGCTAAGCATGGTCGGACCTGGTTAGTACTTGGATGGGAGACCGCCTGGGAATACCAGGTGCTGTAAGTGGTGTTGGGTGGTAGCCAATAGGTGGCCCACTTCCCTCTGTCCTTAACATCAATCCCGATGCCCCAGGGCAGTGACGGGGACACTGTGCTGTGGAAGGCGCCGTCTTTCGGAGGAGACGTAAAACCGAGGTCCTGACTCATGACGCACTGAGGTCATAAAAGATCCCAGGGCACTTATCGCAAAGAGTAGGGGTTTCCCCGGTGTTCTGGCCTAACCAGGCTCATTCAATCTGGCCCCCCAATCATCCTCCTGTATAATTGGCTGACTCATTAATTCCCACACACGTTCTGGAGCCGACTGGCTGCCGGGGGGGGGGGGGGGGGGGGGGATTTTGCGATTGCTCATTTAACAATGAAATAATAATAAAACTAATAGTGTATAATAATAGCGGAGTGAGACGAGGAGGCCTGACGGGGGCGGGCGGGGGGGGGGGTAGTGTATACCCGCGCACCATTGGCATGTATGCACGCTTGTCTGTTTGCGTGTGCGAACGAGAATGACAGGGAGAAAGAGAGTTAGGCGGAGATGAAAGAAGTGAACGATATTTATATTTAAAAAAAATCACACATAAAAAAAAAGAAAGGTAAAAGCTGAATAAATGTGTGGCTCTCGTGTTGTTTCTCTGGCGCTGCGCCACACATTGGTCTATGTATGGGAAACACTGGTCATTGAAAAGCGCTACACACAATAAATGAATTATTATTATTATTATTAATTATTATTATTATTGGTCCCATTGGAGAAGACGACCAGCAGAGGGCGTACGGACTCTGTTCCCCTTCATTAGTCCCCTCACTACCATTGCATGCCTCCCTGTACACCATTTACATCAGTGTCACACACACACACACACACACACACACACACCGGCATGAGAGCTCTGGGGCGAGGAGTGGAGGGGCCGGGGCCGGGTGATCAAAGGCGTCCAGCAGCGTCAGAACCATGTCGTAGGCCACGCCCACTCGGAGGGTGGAGGGAAACGCTTCCACCACGAAACGCTCCGCCTTGCCCTCTAAGAGAGAAGAGAGAAGAGAGAAGAGAGAGAGAGAGTCAGTCACAGGAAGAATTACAGCATGAACAAGCATGACAGCAAGTGCACCCAGAGGACCAGTGGAAGGGGGAGGAGTTCTGCTGAGGGGGCTCAGCTCGGCCCTGAGGAAGATGAAGATACAGATGAAGGTTAAGACATGGGAACCTCCTGACCTGTGATGGTGAGCTTGAGCTGGTGGCTGGGGAGCGTTTTCCCCCCAAACATCTTGGTGTCGTTCAGCATGGTATTCAGCTCCAGGGTGTACTGCCCAAGCTTGGTCAGGGTCTCTGTACCGGGGGGGGGGGGGGGGGACATCGCCATGGTGAAACATAAAGGACGTCACCATGGTGACGGACCCATGAACAATAGTTGTGTCTTCAAGCTGTTTAAAGGATCCCTACTGCACCACTAGGCGTGAGGTTGATCAGCCCAGTATCCACCTTCTGGTGACCATATGACGGCTCAATCAGTCTATGAGCCTACCCCGTGGACTGTACCGCATGATGGTGGGGGGACACTTTCAGCACCAGGGGTGCTAAAAGGGAGCTAGAAGCTAAAAGTCTATAGACGAGAGCAGACGTACCCATTGCCTTGAACCAGAAGGACCATTTGGGTGAATGCTGGGCAGTGTGGGTTTGGATCACCTGGGCTCCGTTAGGACCTGTCAAAAACAGCAATGGCACATGCAAATATAGGAAATACACAAGCTGGTCTAATATTCCCAGCAGGAGAACACCTTTTTCGAACGGCGAATGTGTTGATACACAGAAAAGGTGCAGCATCGTAGCATCTCACCATGACAGACCAATCGCAGCTCCATCACCAGTTTCCTTGCTCCCTGGTTGGACTGCGGCATCCTGGCGATTTCCTCTCCCTTCTTGTTCAAGATGGACACCTTCAGCGGCCCTGGAGGGGACATCACGCGGTAGTACCGTGCATAGGCGGGGATGGAGGATAGCGTGGTGTTGGGGTGTTCCAAGCCCAAATGTACTGGGTTTGATGCCGACTGCCTGCAGTCTACCTGTAGGCATCCGCAAGCAAGATGCCCCCTAGTACCGGGTACACACTGCGGTGTCATTTACAAACCCTTGCTTTTTGGCCTTAATCAATCAGTGGACAGCCAAACGAATGGAGGAGCTACCATGTTCGTCAGAGGACGAGGGGGTCTGTACCTAATCGGGCGCCTGCGTGCATCACTGCATTTTCAGACAATGCGTTCCCTTCAGGCCAAACCAATTGGAGCTTGTCTGGCATCCTGGAACCATAGAACAGAGCAGACAAGACGATGGGGGGAAAAGGTTATCAGTAGGCACTTCTCTCTGTAAATAACGACATGTACTACTTAGAAACCCCTAGTTCCTGTGGATCTCTACAAGCAGAATAACACTGCCAGGGTAACAACTTTAGGATAAAAGCTTCCTTTATGCTGCATTTAATTATGATTACTACTATGTCTCTAATGAGCTGTCTAGCCTAGCTGGCCGGAGTGTTGTCTATGATGATTAATAGTAACGAAGTATTACGGCCCGATTCCACCGGACGCGTTACGGCCGCGTTACTCAATCAATCAAAGGGTCTCAGAGGGTCGGCAACATGGACGACGAGAGACTCATTGTCGAAGTTCAGCAACATGAAGTCATTGATGTACCAAATCATCCTTTTTATAAGGACAATCGCCGGAAGGACAAAGCGTGGCATTTAATTACAGTAGTTTTGGGAGTGGGAGGTGAGTACATCAGGTTTAGGATTCTCGCGTGATCTCGTGATCTCGTGTGAATGCGGCTGGCTCGCAAGGCAGCACTCCGCTGCCATAACGCGCCCGGTGGAAATGCACGCAGGGCAGAAGTCGCAGCCGTTCCGTGCCGCAGCCGCAACGCGGCCATAACGCGTCCGGTGAAATCCCGGCGTTAGCAAGCCAACCCTCTCACTTGACCAGCATGTTGTCCTTATGTATTAATACTACAGTAAACACTCACTTGTTCATCTCAGTGTCAATGAATTTCTGGATGCTAGCATTGGTGGCGGTTCTGTCGATCTTGGATATGAGGAAGGTCCTGCACTCGTCGTAAACCTCTTTGGGTTCCTGCAGAGACGAACACACCATGACAGAGCTCAGTGACCGCTTGAGGCTCCCATCGGCGGGAAAATGACTCGACCCTGCCCCTTGCACTTAGTGACCAAACGAGACCTGGGATGTTTCCGCTGCCTTATCCTCCCCTATGGAGATGTCTGCCAGAGGAGCCGAGGGCATCACATTCTGTCAATGATTTTTTAACAAAATGAAGAAGCACACCTTTTTAGTTGTTACCATTTTGAAGGTGCTGTAGGTAACTGAGTTTGATCTGATTCTAGTGGACAGCTCTTGCCTCTGTAAGAGTATTTTAGACTGCTTATTTATTATCACTCTTCCCTGATTGGTTTTTGGGAATCTTTCCTTTTCTGTCAATGAAAGGTGCGCCGAATGCAACACTTTTTTTCTTTACTTTTCTGCTCTTAAATCTTACCTACAGCACATTTAAGGTGTCATTATCTTTGTGTCATTCTCCCTCAGAAATGTATCTTTGTGTCTCAGACTCAAACTCATGTCTTGTCTTGTTCGCGTGTTGTTTTACATGTCAAGCGTGAAAAGTGCTTTACGAACAGAGTCTGCTTGAAGTTTGTCCATTTAGTGTTTCCTCACCAGGGAGATCTCCACCTTCCCATTGGTGGCGTAGATGTCACTGTCATGGTCCCCGTAGAGCAGGAACTGAACGATGGAACCGTACAAGATTGGCTGGGTCCTAAGGGACTTGACCTATCAGGAAGACACCAAGGACACGTGGTTATGCGTGAGAAGACTCCTATTTTCCTTAATATAAAACTGAAGGTGTGAAGACTCTCCCCTTTATACGGTCACACAGCATTGTGATCGTCTTTTTGGAGTACACATCCCACTTTTTCCAATGCTTTACTGTACGGACAGCGATTTACAATGTTTCTCTTTCTTCTGAAAAATGTACCTATTGTAAGTCGCTTTGGATAAAAGCGTCTGCTAAATGAACTAAATTAAAATATTCCTTTCTATTAAGTTGTTTGACTTTGTTCTTATTGTTGTTACTTTTTTACCACGCCTCAATACAATTTTGGCGACATGTTGACAATAAAGAAAGTTGAACGTGACTCGGACCAGCTGTCCCGTTTTGAAGGTCTTGTTGTCCCACTCTATGGAGGAAAAGGTGGCCCAGGGGTACTGCATCTTCTTGGTCGGCATCTCAGGCCGGGTAATGGTTTCCTTGAAGCCCACAAAGTGAACCTGCTTGTCCAGGCGCTCGTGGCAGCCGGTCAGCCACTGGCTGAACTCCCGCTTGATCTGAACCCGCTGCTCCTGAACACAGAGACAGAGACCCCCCATCAACACACGCCAAACCATTTGTCTGTGGTCAGTCTTTTTCATTGTATGCAGTTACTAACGCTTCAATTCCTATTACTACTTCCCGCTATGGCACCTAAATAACCTGTGTGTGAGATCAATAGATTACCATGTTATCTTACCATAAGTGAATTGTATGCTATATTTTATATTTAAAATGTCCTCCGATTTGTCGAAACCCGGCCGGCTGGGTTGGGTTTTAACAAAATGCAACAACAAAACAATTCCTCTGTTGGTCCCATGCAGCAGTGTTTGTAGGCCAAAACAACCACTGTTGACGACGGAAAATGGTAATCATTTTGAATTGACGGACAAAGCGTGGCACGGTGGCCCCTTACCTGTCCGTTGACGATGCGTGTGAAGATGGTGTCGCTCTTCTGCAGCTGCAGCTCCAGGTCGATGAAGGTCAGCTTGTTGGTGCTGACCTGGAAGCGGTCGTTTGCAAACAGGACCCCAGACAAGCGGCTGTAGCACTCCAGGGGCACGGGGGAGTGTTTACCGGGCCGCTTGCACCACTCAAACCTGCAGAAAACACCAAGGAAACACAGTTATTATGCGTCTTGGTGTTTAAAGTACCAATAACGACAGTTATAACTATCTAAAATAACAAGAAACCACAGTTATAACTATCTGAAGTACCAAGAAACCACAGTTATAACTATTTAAACTACCAGAAAACCATTATAGCTATCTAAAATACCAAGAAAAAAAAGTTAGAACTAACAAAGATACCAAGGTACAGCATCCATATATCGTTGAAAACAGAAATCCGGTGGTATTTACTCAGAGAGAGTGGTGTATGGGATGAGTCTTCCGTTCCAGAAACATTCAAAGATGTGCCGGCGTCCGTTGGCCTGGCTCCCTGCGCCAGACTCCCCGTCCTCCGATTCATCCTCGGTAGGAGCTGGCCAATAAAAACACACATCAGCAGTTTAATGTCAATGTATCTATATAAGCTATACCCTACTGGTAAGCGAGGGTACTGCAGATGAGCCACCAAATTATTTACAATTTAGATAATTTGTATTATATGATGGTCAGCATAATAATCTGTAGTAATTTCAAATGTTAAAACACAACTGTGTGTGTGTGGATGGTGTATCTTCGTCTGAGCAGCAATTCATTTACTACAATGGCGATAACAAGCCCCGCCCTTTGATTGAACTCTCGCTTAGATCTCAAAGTGTTCAAATTGCTGAAACAGTGGGTTCACTTGCCCTTTAAACTGTTATGGTATTACCAAGTATCGCAAATACCCAAATGTAAGTACTTGTACTTGGTCTGAGAAAAAGTGGAATAAGTGCATCCCTAATATATACATATATAGATAGATTTTGTTATAAAAACAATGTTAATGGTATTTTTCCAATAACAGGCATCATTAATGTAATAGGTATAAGTAGGCGTTATTTATGGTTGTGTTCCAAAATACTGTGAAGCAGGAATCTTCTACAAGACAGTAGACGTGACTCTCAGGGCGGTCTTACCCTGTTGGGTGTTGGGGTCCTGGGGGTAGGTCTCTCGGTCGTAGAGGAACGGGTGGTACCTCAGCACTCCATCCACCGTCCCCCCGGACGGCGTGCATGCCTTGAACTCAAACGTGTCCGCAGCCGAGTTTATGTAAAGCGTTTGCATGTCATTGTCCACCTCGCGCAGGTTCACCACCCTGGGGCATCTGGGGGGCTTCTCTCGCAGGGAGATCTGCTCTCAAGACATTTCCGTGATATAGTCATTTGGAAAACACTTCTGCGGTGAGCCACATAGAGACGGGTCATGAGAGCGGCACAGTCACGAGTACCGCTTCATATGCAAGTGGTAGGGCTGTAACGATACACCAACTCACCATTCGGTTTGTATTACGATTTGTGACCCACGGTTCGATACATCCCACGATTCTTTTACATTTAAAAAGCACTGAACAGATTTGACCAGAAAGAATACTATTAAAGTATCGCAAAATTAATAAATAAATAACCAAAGATTGCAGTTGGAGGATGCTTGCAGGTAGGCAAAAACCCTCAACTAGTTTTGTGGTTTAGCCTTATGTATTTCAAAATATTAATGTCAAATAAATTATAGTAATTTGAATAGTTTGGTAGCACTAACCACCAGCGTTCCCGTTAGAAAAATCAGTGCCGGTCAAAGTGACCTGCATAGGTTTAGTTTTCTGTCAAATATCCTATTATCGCTTCTTATTAGGCTATGTAGCTTAAATAATGACATATTCAGGCCTTATAGAATGCAACACGTTTAATAGCCTAACTTTCAAATAGATGTGAAAAAACATGAACGTCTGATTCGCAATAACGAGGCATAGTGTTACAAGTAGCGTATGTGTGTGCGCGAGAATGGCAGTGTGTGTGTGTGTGTGTGTGTGTGTGTGTGTGTGTGTGTCTGTGAGTGACGTCAACGAGTGAGTTGAAGAGCAAGGAAGGCGAGCGGCAGCGTGTGTGTGGCTGTGTCTAGTGAAGAAACAAACAAGTCTGGTAGAATAAAATACCCAGCCTGTCAATAATCTGTGGCCGCTTCATTCCGACCTATAAGCAGACCAACTGCCGGTCAAAGCACACAAAACACTAGAGACAGGGATCACACAGGCTATTTTTGCGCGCTTGGCCCACTCTGGATAAATGTCGTTCATATCGCATATGAGGACTTCGCAGGCTGTGGAGAAGTGCAATCCTCCGTAGCCATGGAGCGCTGTCATCACAGAGAGGGCATCTCGTCGCAGACTTGCGGCATCGATAGGAGGAGCGGTGTTATTTAGACAGATTATTAGCAAATTTCAATCCGACAATTTGACCGGAGAGATACAATTTTGTCTGACATTTAATTGTTCTATTACCGGACAACGGAAACCCTGGCACTAACAGCTCATATCACGTGGCTGGATCTGGACTCGAGGATAATGAGATTAGAAAGGGCGTGTCGCGCTGCTGCCTTCTCACACCGCGAGACAGGTTCGTGGCTTTGAGTGTCGCGATTTCGGTTTCGATACGCATATCGTTACAGCCCTAGCAAGTGGTGAAAAAAAAATCGGGTGGGTTTGGAACCAAAACTGTGTCGGATGGATAGCTGAACAGTGAGAGAAAGGATAGCGTTACCTCAATGTTGATGGTTGAATTCAGGGGGTGGACCTGGTCATTTCCATTGCGGCCGTGGATGTAGTAGTGATATATGTGGCTGTTGAGAAACGAAACACACAACACCCGCCTCAGTGAACCTCCACTGAGGTTGAACTCCTGATGAGGATGTCAGGGGGAGTCTAGGGGAGTGAGGGCTCAGTGTGTGAGGTCTTACGCCAGCTCTCTGGTCCATTTGTCGAAGTCGTTCTTAAGGTAATGGGCGTGTTGCGGAGGGATCCCGGTGATGACCACGGCCGTGAAGCTCCCCTTTTCCGTCTCCTCGGCGATCAGGTTATGGAGAAAGCACTCGCTCTCCTTCTGGACGTGGGAGGAGTCCCCGACCTGGCCCGCGGAGGAGACGGGGTGTCAACACAGACATAGCCCAACCTGAAGGGACTCATAGAGCTCAACGGTCACTGCCCACTTTTTGCTCCGGTTCCGGTCGTGAATTTCACATTGTGGGAATTTGGGCTTGAGAGTTCTAGGAAGGAGGGAGGTCATGGTCACCAACAACGCCAACTTTGGGATATTTGGGTATGAGAGGTATATATTCAGCGATGATGTATATGAAACGCGCCCCACACTGTGGTACAAAGTGTTGTGAAGCTTAACCCTATTTCGGACGCGGATATCACATCAACACACACACACTCACACAGGCACACACACAAACACAGATCGTGGGGTTATTATATAGTGTATAGTATAGTGCTGTAGTGCATCAACATGGTACACTGCTTCATTCCGCGCCATATGGCAAAATCCTAGATGCACAATATGAATGGGATATTCTCTCAATATGAATGGGATATTCTCTCTGTTATTGGCGATAATTTAGTATTCTCGTTTATCATGTTTGAATGATATTGTATTTTCATTGAATGATATGCCCTAAAAAAAAAATTGGGCTAAGGGACAATCTAACCTTCCCGTTTTGGAGGAACCTGATTGGTTTACAGGGACAGCCTAACTTTCTGGTTCTGGAGGAACCTGATTGATTTATAAGGACAGCCTAACCTTCCGGTTCTGGAGGAACCTGATTGGTTTACAGGGACAGTCTAACATTCTGGTTCTGGAGTAACCTGATTGGTTTATATGGACAGTCTAACCTTCCTGTTATGGATAAACCCGCTGTAGATGTCCTCGTTGTTCATTGCCTTGCTCTTAAAGTCTTCCTTGGAGAGAATCAGCTCATGAACGTCAGGAGAGCCTGTTGGCCTGGTGATCATCTGTCAACACAAACAATCACAGTTGAAAGAAACCAGGTGTGGTCTGGTGGTGTTCCTCCTTCCTTGTCACGGCCTGGTGTGCAGTATTTACCCTGGTGGAGTTGCCAATATAGAAGATGGCTTGTTTTCCTCCCACTCCAAAGCAGGATATGTCGCTGTTGATACTGCGTGAGACATCTTCCGGCCTTATGTAGCCTTGGTGGTCGCTGTGTTTAAGAAACCAAACCACATTGTCAAAACTTACTTCATGATGTAAGGAGAATTGGCTTTTTTTAAATTTGCTGATTTATCACCTTGGTTTGCCTCTTGCATTACTTAAGTGATATCACAATTTTTTCACAACAGGCATACAAAGCCGTGCTCTCTTGCAATCATCAAGCATGATGGTTCCGATAAGTGACGGTTCTGCTTTGACGAACACTCAACAGACGACCCGGCGGGAGGAACCAACCTTCTGAACTTGCCGTCTTCTCTGGTGTACTTGGAGAGGCGGTACACGGCCCAGTTGTTGAGCTGCTTGGAGGTCATGCCACTACCGTTGTCTACGAAGACCACCGCTGGCTTGCCCAGCGTGTCATCAAACAGCTGTCACCGTGGCAACAAAAGTTGGTGGATATGAGCGAGGACTAGCGCCTAGAAGTTAACTGTTAACAGCTTTCCAACAGACTGGGTAACTCTATCAACATGGATTACAATTGTTCAACAGCCTTGGGAAGAATGTAGTTGTGACCATCTTGAAGATAAGTAAGGACGTGAACTGCAGTCATCCGACACTAACCAGTCGCAGCTCTATGGATCTCTCCCCCTTGCTGGACGCGGTGGCAGAGATTGAGTTGTCAATGAGTTCAGCCAAAGCGTAGGCTGGAGAAACATACGTTCTGGTTAGCAGCACACAAGCAGCACGTTAGCGTGTTATCAACTATGACCCATAGCGTAATCATACAATCAGGGAGGCAATGCTTCAAGTTCATTCGCCAAAGCAGGAGCTTTAATTTTAGATGAGACTAGATCAGCATCCTTAACTATTGGTCTGTGTCAGGTGAAATAGATAGCCCGGTATCACAGCATTCTAACTTTGTGAAACAAGTGAACAGGATATGAGCGTAGAGATAGTATCAAAACCAGGAGTCTTGGGTAAGTGGGTTTGCTGTTTTAAGCCCAATCGGGCAACTGCTGTTACATCCATTTGTTATTATTCAGTGCCATCATAATACAAATATCTAATATCTAATGTCTATATCTAACCTGGTTGAGCAGGGTGGGTACACTGCCAGGGTAACGGGTTCAATTCCCACTGGGGCCACCCATGCACATGCTATTAACATATGCACTAATGGTACGGTAAGATTAAAGTGTCCCATCAAATGAAGATACACATTATAAAAAGGTACGTTTCAGTGGTCTGGATCCCCATGGTTACTCACGCAGGGCCATCTGTCCCTCACTGGCGTAGTACTCATACATGCCACTGCGGACCAGCGTGTCGTAGTGAGGCGTGAAGACGATTTGCTCTTGGGTTGCCGCCGGCAACTCCTGGTGCTCCGTCTGCATGAGGTGCAAAGTGTTTCCATCCTTGAGCTCCTCTGCGGAGCAACGACAAGGGAGAACTTTAAAGGGCCACCGTTTGACCGACCGGTGGGAGGACGGTGATGAGTATTAAGTGATTAATCATGTAACCAACGCTTTTAGGCTTCAAACACATGACATTAGGGTGCAGGTAGGGGTTAGGGGGGGGGGGGGGGGCTTGCTCTGGGATGCCTACAGGTAGAGTGTGGACATTGGGGATTGAACCCAGAACCTTTGTGTGGAGGTCAAACACCCTGACCACAAGACTGTCCTGCCACTTCGTTTCTAGGTATCAACTGTATTTTTTCATGGATTTGGAATGTAATTTCCCCTGACGCAACACAAGGGTTAAGCATAAAGGAAATCAGCAACACAAAGAAATCATACTCACGGAATTTATCAAAGTCCAACACTGTTCTGTCGGTTGTTGTCAGGACGAACCTTTCTGTGGACGGTATGATGAGCACCTGCAGGAAATAAACACCAGAGGAACCATCGTTACTCTAATCGAAGTGACATAATGTTACATGCTAATTCATGTTTCATTGATATCCTAAATAAAACTCAAATATAAAATGGTTGGATCGAGGGATGACGAGGGATGGATGGAATGAGCATTTATAAGAGATCTAATTCATGTTCACGGTGTGAACATTGAGCTGAAGACAGGACCGTTGGAGCATCAGATCTCCAGTGCCTGAGTGTGTGATCATAGAGCTTTTGATTAAAGCTGACCTGGAGGCAGACAACCAAGGCTAGAACCACAAGAAGGGTTCGCAGAGGAAGCCAACATGTGGCAGCTGGGGTCAATAGGCATTCAGCCAGCTGAGCCCCGTTACCAATCAAGGAACCTGGATTGAGGGAAACCAGTTACCTCTACAAATGTAGGAGAAATAAATGACATGCCAGGTTTATACTTTCAATGTACTGGGTTTAAATGTGTTTGGAATAAGAAAAAAACGTCATATTCAGTTGTTTCCTTTGGGGGGGCCTGACGACCATGCCCTTTAGCCCACTATCTGAGCGAATGCGAGGCTAATCCCCCCAACTGCCCTGATGTTTGTTTGGTCCACATCTAACCAACGTCATAGAATCGAATGATAATCTTTGTGGTTGTAATGCTATATGCCCCTTTGAGGTCCTGTCGATAAAATAAGTAAATAAGCAGAGTGAGCGATATTATGCTTGGCTACTTAAAAGGAGAAATGCAGCCTTTAATTTTTTGACATGATCATAATTTAGTATAATAATCAAGGGCACATGTGTCAAACACAATTCTAACCAAATTCATTCCTATCTCCTGTAACTGCACAACGATACCAAGCAATCACTACAACATGTCCTGTACATGTGATGGGTGCATTGCTGCACCACCCACCCCTTCACGGCCACATTAAAGCATACGCTCTGCTTATTCAAGGACACACCTAGATGATATCCGACCACTAACTGTTTCCGCAGCAGTCTTTATATTGTATTCTGCAAGACAAGCCCACTGTCGCACATTCAGTCTGACTTTTTGTTATCAATCTTTTTAAAGCAGTAACTAGAGAGGGAGCCATCTGTTTTCTTGCAAATTCCTATGCAAACAAAGAAAGAAATACTGAGGAAATTCATCTCAGTATACTGAATGGCAAATTCAGTTTTTAAAGCTTTCCAGAAGGATCTTTACAGGAAGGAAAGTCAACCTCATTTTCTCTAAATAGCTGTGCTGTGATATCAGGTGCATTGTGATTTTATTAGGTGTCATGTCACAAACAAACAAAATATTAATGTTCGTTATAGACTCACTATCCCCTTCAGTTTGATTTATTATTAAATAAGCATTCTTATTAAATAGTTAGTTGCTGCATCCCCTACTTTGGTATTCATTATTGTATAATGATATAGTTAAACTATATATATATAAAAACCCTACAACTTTTATAGTTTTTGGATGTGGTAGCTTGAGTTTCACACCCCGGTCTAGGGCATCCAGTCAAAGTGATCTGGTGCAAACCGGTCGCACTGTCCAGCAGAAGAAAGTTAAAGTGAAGGTGGAAAATCTAATCAAAAGATCATATCATATGCCATGTTGTACATTGAAGACGCATGATGCAAGACCAGGGCCTAATCTGATCTAATGGTGGCACTAGAGATTTGTTGTTGCTAGGATAGAGTGTGGTGCGAATTGTTAGATTGAATCGATTAGCATAAATGTCGACCATTGTGCGTTTCATAAAAAGCAAGCCAAATATATTGTTATACATTTGTTCGAAATAAACAATTAGTACCATTAAGTATGCGTTTTTCTGTTATTAAAGTTATGTAATTTTTTGTTTGATATAAAGCCATAATTTGCCTCGGTTATAAATCGCAGAAATTGATTGTAGTCGAGGCCGCTGGTCTCCACTATGATGGCCTCTCCGTCGATGGAGCGCCGGTCGTACACGCTGATCCTCTTCTGGGCTCGTGTTTCTTCGAAGGGCGCCAAGAGTCGCGCATCGTCCGAGGTTCTCTCCAGCGACATGCCTGCCTTGTTGTGGACCTCAAACTATGAGCAAACAAAAAACAAGTCAGCCAGGTTGGACCGCGTGAAGGCGTCTACCGCGCTGGATAATGTACTCTGCTTAAAATGACTTAATACTTGGCACACACAGTGTCAAATGTTAAGTATATAATAAATTGCTACAAATCCGTATTCTTCCTGGTCGAGTTACTCACGAGTCAAGACTGCCCACCCCACAAACAAAAAACAACAAAAAGGGGGCGTGGCCCGGAGAAATGCCGGAAGAAAGCTGGGAGGTCTTCGACTTTCGATTCGGAAGTCTGGCGTCCGAGGATTGTGGAATGTGGAACACACCATGAGTTTAGCGCTGCATAGACGTCACTAAACACGGACTGGCTTCATGTTAATCATTATTTGGTGAAATTTCAATCAAGTTAAGACATGTCATTTCACCCTGGTTACACACACACTCGATTATTTTGTTATAATCGAGTGCGCATGCGCATCGGTAGGTTTGTTCCCCGTTGACATGTGTTCGTGTTGGGGTGGTTGGGTCGTGGTTTGATAGAAAAATCATGTCTGTCGTAGTCCAGAACAAGAACGGGTGGGTTCTGGATCCTTGTTCCCTGATCGACCGAGGTCTATCCCGGTGTGTTCGGTGGAGAGGAGGACAGAACCAGGAGATTAAGTGTTGCTTTAGACGGCAATGCTTCGACGCCTTAAAACGACCATACGGTGCAAATAACTCAGTGAATGTAAATACGGATATCGACGCAAAGGATAGTTCACTAGTAAAACATTCAAGGGTAAGCATGTATGTAATAACAAGTGTGACATGACCATATGAAATGTGCTGAGGGGAAAAACGGTCTGTCTAGTTACTGGACCAGATGAAATGAGACGGAGAGGTAATAAAGTCTGTCGGCACGAGGACCTTGGATTTATTAAGTAAAGTGGCAACGGTTATACAGAGTCATAAAGCGTGAGAGATCGAATATGTCTAAGTCCCTAATCAGCGCTGATGGTTCGTCCAGAGCTTCGCCTCCGTGGAAGGTCTGCTTCAGAAGAAGATGAAGAGTCCCTGTGTGATACAGTCTTATGCTGTATCCTCCTCTCGATGAGGTGTGTGCGTTTGAGGTGTGTGTGGTTCTGTGTGTTTTTGCTTGACCTTGGCTCTCAGGCCCTGGTATATGCATGTGTATCTCTTGTGTTCCTCCTAACGGGGGAGAGCTCGAAGTGTCTCCTGTGTGATAAATTGATGTGGCTCTCCCGTTCTTGAGGATGACTGGTGCATTGTCTGAGTGTCCACCAGTTGCCTGGTTGGGAAATGGGGCCTTCGGCTCCGGCCTTGACCTGACTATATTATCATGTTTGTGTTATGTGTTCGTTGGGTTAGAGCAAGAGTTGACTATATTGTAATGTGCCTGCCATGTGATGTGCTCATCAGGCTAGGGTAGGAGTTAGCTATATTTGTAATGTACATGTGATGTACTCAGCAGGTTATTTTGCCCAACAGTGCACAAGCGATAACATAGTATGATGTTTAATAGGATTAAATTAGGCAAACTAGTTACTTGTTCACATACATCCATGTTCCAACTGGTTCAAACTAGCCGTTTACTTGTACTGCCGACAATAAACTATTCATTTATGCACAGAAAAGGAAGAGGAAACATGTTGATTTGAACCAAGGAGAGATCGATGCCCTTGCCTACCATGAAAAGGTACATTACTCTATGAATCATTTTGACATCTCAATGAAATCACCATGAAATAGATCCTCTCCATTATTTGATTTTAAACAATAATACAGTACAGATGGCCATATGCAATTCTTCTGGACAGTTTCATGCTTTGAACTTTGTGTAAGTGGTGATTTTACATTAATTGCAGGTCCGGGCTTTCATTCTGGAAGGGACCAAATGTTTAGTGGAGGCTGTGAGGCCACTTGGGTACCTGGATGACTCGTCGAGGGACGGCGAGGAAGTGGAACCTGTCCCCGTCCCGGACTGTAACCTGGCGGCGCTCTGCGACATGGCTAAACGGCTCCCTCTAGCGGACGAACAGGATAAAGACGATGATGACTACGAGGTAGATGTCCCAGTCCAATTCCTCCCCGCAGAAGGTGTCTGTAGCACGTCACACCTCGACCTGTTCTCAAAGATAACGGAGAGTAACGCTGACTCGGCTATGGCGGTGACCTTAATGGGAGCCGATTACATCATACCACCACGTACAAGCTTCCTGCTGTCGGACTTCACCAGAATACAGCCTCTCGTTCACTGTGAGTACTTTACTATGTGTACACGTCTGTACAGTACTATGTTTACACTCTTACTATGTGTACACTCCTGCATAGTCTACACTCTTGCACGGTTTACACTCCTGCTATGAGTACCCTCCTGTGAGAAGTGCACTCCTGTGTCATGAAGGTTTGGGAGTTTTTGTCCTCTAGTTTAAATTGTTTGTCTTCCCTGGTTTGGAATCGAAGTTTCCCCCAACCCCCAAGACGCACATTCCTTTGCATTCGATATTTACTTGACTTCTTGTTTCCGGCACAGATGGGAAGAAGTTTGACCTGATCGTTGTGGACCCGCCGTGGGAGAACAAGTCTGTGCAAAGAAGTGGAAGGTAAACAAATTATTTCACTTGGCCAAAGAGGAGAATAGTATTGAACAAGACTAGATTGTCCAGCCTGGGCCAGACTGCTTTTCGCCTGACCTCTGAGCCAATTAAAACAGTATGTTGCAGACAGGTGCAGACCACAGAAAACCATTGCATGCATAACGTTTTATTTGATTTCAGCAGTGATAATTCTTCTGTTTCTAATTACTGTTGAAAACGGGGCAATATTCCCCATTCTCCCAGCCCTTGTTTGCCACAGCAGGCTGTGTTCTGATTTGCTGGTGTTCATGTCCTGTTCTCTTAAAGGTATAGTAGCCTCCCCTCCACACAGCTGAAACAACTTCCTGTTCCTCTGCTGGCCGCCCCCGGGTGCTTGGTGGTTACCTGGGTTACCAACAAACCCAGCCTCCTGCGCTTCGTGCGTGATCAGCTGTACCCCCACTGGGGGGTCCAGGTCGTGGCGGAATGGTTCTGGGTCAAGGTGAGCAGCCAATCACAACAGGGCAGAGCCAGGATGGACAAAGTGGTGTTAGGCTTGAGATGAACTGAATATGCCATAGATAGATGGGCATATCTAGACCTCTCCACTCCTCCTTCTGTCTTTTCCCTTCTGTCTCTGACCCTGACTGTTTCTGTCCCAGAAACTGTCCCTGTCGCCGCTGTCTCTCGCTACCTCTATAACTGCCTCTCTCTCTCTCGCCCATTTGATTACTTATAGTCCTATCTATCTGTATTACTATCCCTCCATGTCTATTACTATCTCTATAATCTCTCTATCTCCATCTCTCTTCTATTTCTGTCCCTCTCTCCGTCCACCTCTGTGAACATCCCTTCCTGCATCTCTCGCCCCTCCAGGTGACCACAGCAGGAGAGTACGTTTTCCCGCTGGACTCTCCTCACAAGAAGCCCTACGAGGTTCTCCTCCTTGGACGTCGCACACCTCCCTCATCCTCACCTCCTCCCTCACCCCGCCGCACGCCGCCACCCTACCATGCTGCCTCAACCCCACATCCTACCCCACCCTCACCCCCACTCCCAGACCCTCCTCCGTCCTCTGATCTAGATCCTCCGTCAGATCCACGTTCCCCGGACCCCCAGCGCAGGTTTGTGGCGAGTTTTATGGAAGCGGCGCGTCTACCACACTGATTTATTATAAACTTGGGGATTTGTTTAAATTTGTGACGTCACAAGTGGACTAAAGTGAATCTTCATTCAGCAGGCACTTTTATCCAAAGCCTCTTGCGTTGAATTCAGATCTGTGTCCTTAGGTGGTAGGTAGGAGTCAAGGTGTCCTGCTTAAGCAGGCCACAGGCTGGCTGAGGTTTTGGCAGGGGGGTAACGCCGGTAACAGTCCCAACCATAGTGTGAAACTAGACTATCCTGTTTTCCAGGGTATCCTAGCTTAACTCGTAGCTCTCGGCACACATGGTGCTAAACATTTTACAGAGGTGCATACAACTTTTGGGTTCCGGGTGTGTGTTATTTTGTGAATACTGTTCTGGGTCATTTGGAGCAAACTTGACGTTGTGTCTTGCAGCAACAGCAGACCTCAAGAGAAGATTGAAGAGCTTCCTGTGGACAATGGTCGCCTCCTCGTGAGTGTCCCGTCGGTGTTCCACTCCCAGAAGCCCTCTCTCTCCGGTAAGCCTCTCCCGGGGGCTTCACCACGATCTGTGCTCTACAAGAGATATGCTTTTAACCGCCACTAGAGGGCAGTGTAGCTGCATTAATATCATTAATGTGTTCTAGAATTGTGCAAAAAAAAAAAGACTGAAGACTCATAGCCTCGTGGTCATGGAAAAATAACCTCTTCAGTTTTAATTAATACTCTATTTATTTGTACTTTTATGCATCCCCGGTTCACTCCTTGACCTGACTGACTGGAAAGGTTAATTCACTTCTTGGGAACTTTTGATACATTTAACATAAGGGACTAGCTTCGCAACATTGATTAGTTGCACACTATAGATTAGTTCTGAAACATTGACTTGTTTATTCCTTTGATATATATTCCTTTTCTTTCACTTCCATGGATCGTGGCTTGACTGCAGGAAGCTGCGTCGATAGGGGGGAGGGTGGGATGGCCTTGGCGGATGTATGAATGTGAAGAACATGCGTGACGTCAGTCATGAGGGGTGGTGGAGGGAGGGAGAGACATCAGGAGATGTGTATCCGTCCAATAGGTGCGCATTTTAATAGATCTCTCCTCGTCATCCGGCGAGGAGAATGATGTCTAAAGTCGAAAGAATAAGTTATGTGTGTTATTTTTGGAAAGTCTCTGCTGAGATCCATTATGAGCCTATGGGATCTGTTAGTCAAGGTTAGCATGGTCTGTTAGTCAAGGTTAGCATGGTCTGTTAGTCAGGGTTAGTATGTGTGTTAGTCAGGGTTAGCATGGTCTTTTAGTCAGGGTTAGAATGTGTCTGTTAGTCAGGGTTAGTTTGTGTCTGTATGGGTTCATTTTATTTGAACAGCTAGGTTACTAAAATATGAATGTGTTATTGAGCTTACAGAAGTAAACCTAGATACACCAAAGCACTAGCACTGTGGTGTATCTAGCCTGTGGTATATCCAGCCTGTTCGGGTCTGAAACTGGGGTTCTCCATCACTCTGGCTGCAGAATAGATCGACGGTGGTGGTGCTGGTGGTGGATGCCTTGTCAGTAAATGTCAGGGGGAAGGGTGGCTCGGTGCTCCGGCCCCTGCAGGGGGTCTTGGGTGAAATGCCAGCAGACATGAAGTTAACCACAGTGGACTGGGGAGGACCACCAGCACCGCCCTTCTCCTGGGACCCCTGGAGGGTTCAGCCTTCAGCCTTTAGCTCCAACTTCAGCCCTGGACCTCTAAGCCCTGACACCTCACCCAACCTAGCCAACGAAAGAGTTACGAAGGAGATGGGAGATGGAGGCTGTGAAGCCCAAACCCTGTGGGGGAAGAGGAGGAGGAGGAGGACTCAGGATGGAGATTAGTCTGGAGGGTCAAGTCAAGTGACTTTTATTTATATAGCACATTTAAATACAACAGGAGTTGACCCAAAGCGCTTTACATTGACAGAAGTCAGGGTTGGGCAGGACAGTTGATGAAAGGGGCCCAGGAATACACGGGTCTTGACTAAAAAAGAAATGCATAAAATAAGTAGAAAATAAGTAGAAAGAAAGCAATAAAAGTAGTAAGAACAAGGTTAAGGGTGTTAAGGGTTGTGAAAAGCAAGAGTGAAAAGGTACGTCTTTAAATTAGACTTAAAACTGGCAAGGGTGGTAGAGGACTTGATGTGGGGTGGAAAGGGTTTCCATAGGTTTGGGCCAGCAACAGAGAATGCCCGGCCACCTTTCGTTTTAAGATGTGTACGGGGGACAGATGGGAGCTGTTGTGGATGAGCGGGTCGACCTGGGGGTGGAGTGTGGGGAAAGCATTTGAGCCATATAAGGGGGTGCTGAGCCATTAAGAGCTTTAAAAACAAAGAGTCAAATCTTAAAATCAATTCAGAATTTGACAGGGAGCCAGTGCAGCAGGCAGGTTGTCATATCTATTCTAGGACAACAAGAAGTAGTTGTAGTTATGGCCGTGAAATGCTTGAATGTAATGCAATCACAACCATGTGACTTCACTAAATAAAGTAGTGCAGAGTAGGTGAACTGTACTGTACTGTAGATAGAAGTGTTGTGTCCAATGTCCTCTGCCTTGTGTTTCGTCCTCTATGCCTTCATCAAAAGATAGATGAAGACCTGTCAGATATGCTGCTTCCACATCTCTGTCTGTCTGGATGTCTCTTTCTCTTTCTCTTTCTCTTTCTCTTTCTCTTTCTCTTTCTCTTTCTCTCTCTCTCTCTCTCTCTCTCTCTCTCTCTCTCTCTCTCTCTCTGGGTGTGTGTGTGTCTCTCTGGGTGTGTGTGTGTCTCTCTCTCTCTGTGTCTCTCTCCCCCCCCGCATCATTATTATGCAACGCAGTGAAATGTAAACTTCTCTGTGGCTCATGATCCAGCTTAAGGACTAGGCTAGGTTTCATCACTACCACACTGAAATGGGCAATACCTCCTGCCTACCTCGTAGTGTACACGGTGGGCAGAGTCAGGTACCCAGTAGGAGAGAGGCACCACAGCCATGCAGTTTAACCGCCGAGTGCCTCCCATCTTTTCAAAGGAAAGTAACCGCACATCGAGGAGATGACCACCGTCAACGCCTCGTCGTCGACCCAGTGGATGGTCGGCGAAGCCACTTGTATAAACGAAACACTGGTGAACTTGATCTGCCATGGAGATTGTGCTGCTCCCATTTGCATGTTGAAGGTGTCCGCTGCCGCTAGCTGGGGCCCCCAGGTGAACCTAGGCTCCTCCCCGTGAGTGACATCCCTCTGTGCAGAACAGTGACATCCCTCTGTGCAGAACACCCCCCCCCCCCCCCCCCCCGGGCTAGCCCCCAGCCAGATGGTCTCAAACAGCAGTTATGCTTTGAATGTAAATGATGGAATGTTGAGCTCCATTAGAGTTATTATAATGTTTAATTATCAATGCTTCCCTTAACACCTGAGCCACAGGTGTTCTGCCATCCTCTGCCAGGATGGAATGTATACATTAGATCGGTGCTGTATTGATCTTTCCCAGTCCGTTCATTGCAGAACTAGTTTATCTGAAATTCTCGTTTCCCATCTTTTTTTATTGTTTATTTGAACGGAGGGACGGATACAGATGCGTGAGTCAGACATCCGATGTTTGCATCATAGTATTTCTAGACAAAGACTTATTTACGACACTTTACGTCCCTTGTTAATTGGGTGGGCTAGCTAACAAGCTTCTCTTAACTCTGAATTAGTGGGGGGGGAAGCTCCCCCTGTCTGTACCGGGATGGATCACTGTGACAGAAACTAAAGATCTTTTAGTTCAGTTCTGGGACGAGTGGAACTTCTTCTGAGAGATGTGGAGGAGGGAGACGGGAGACGGGGGGGGGGGGGGGGTGGGGGGGAAGAGAGATGGGGAAGGGCAAAGGGCTGTCATCGGTCATGCTGTTGGCTGCGTGTTGTTTGAGGGCATGTAGGCGTGGACGGGAAGGTGTGCGAGTGAGCTGGCAGAGGTGCGTGGGAGCAGGGAGAGATACGTCAGGTGAGCACATCCTGTGACGACCTTGTGCACGGGCTGAAGGTTCATTGATTAGATTAATCAATTATCCCGCGCTACAACAAGGGACTCAAGAACCTAGGAAGTATGACGGTAGACTAAGAACAGCAGGCTGAGCGCAGCCCTTTCTGTTTTACAACAAAAGTATCATACTCCCACCTGATAGCCTACTGGTGATTCACTTTTTTCTTTGTCTCTCCATCTCTTTTTCTCAACCTCTTTGTTTCTCTGACTGCCACACCTCTCTCCCTCTGTCTGACTGTCTCGCTCGCACGACCTCGCTCTCTCCAAATCTGTCTCGCTCTTTCTCTCCCTCTCTGTCTCGCTCTTTCTCTCCCTCTCTGTCTCGCTCTCTCTCTCTCTCTGTCTCTCTCTCTCTCCGTCTCTCCGTCTCGCTCTCCCTCTGTGTGTATTAGAGGTACTGAGGCCCTATATGGGGCCCAGGGCCCGTCGTCTGGAGCTGTTTGCCAGGAGCCTGCAGCCGGGCTGGACCAGCTGGGGCAACGAGGTCCTCAAGTTCCAGCACGCAGCGTACCACCACCTGAGCTCCGCTAGCGGCCCCGTGGACGCTTCCTGTGGCGAGAAGACGTGACCGTGCACAGATTCAGCCTCACCAACGCAACGTCACCACAGGCCCCTCCTCCATTCAACAGACCTTCCCCCTTCTTAACAGGCCCCACCCCGTCCTCAACATACTCCTCCCCCTTCTCAACAGACCCCTCCCCATTCCCAAGAGACCCCCGTCCTCAACAAACCCCTCCCCCTTCCTGACAGACCCTCCCCCTTTTCAACAGGCCCCTCCCAGTCCTCAACAGACCCCTCCCTGTCCTCACCCCTCCTTCATCCCCATAATAGCAACGTGTCCACAGGTCTCCCTGGCACCTTGGTACCCCTGTTCTCCATTTGGGAGCAGTGGTGTGATTTTCTTCACGCTTGCTATCCTAATCAGAAACATAGCCGAGATGAAAGTGAATTTTTGTGGAACATGGATCGAGGTTTGAATTTTGATTTAAGTTCCTGTTTTATCATCCATTTATCGGCTCTCCTCCCTGATGCTTGCATCATTGGACGTTTGATGATTTCTATTTCAAGCTGTTTATTGGAAGACGTGTTTTGTGTCAATAGAGAAGTAAAACAAGTAAAGAAGTAAAACATTTTTATATTAAGATGTGCGTCATTGATTTTTCACTTTTGAGTATTTCAGATCTGCATCATGATATTATTTAGATATAGAGCTCCAGGACTGTAACGCAAGTGTTGTACACTTCCTTGTTATTTGGGTAACCGTTCTGCCTTTGGTATTAGGGTGCATAACACGTCGGACTCTCGTCTCTGGTATTTCTACAACGAGACTCGTAGTGGAGGGTTATCTGAGCCATGGTTGAGAATGAATTGGGGGGGAAAGGAACTTTGGCTTTGACTCCCTCAAGAACATGAACCACGACATGGAGGAGAAAGGGATTGTTGGCGGAGAATGTCTCCCGCTTGAGCCCCGCTTCCCGCTGCCGAGGGACCACCGCCTCGGCGCTGCAGGAGGCGGAGGTGTCTGAGCGCTGCCCGGCAACGATCCCTTTCTCCTTCTTGTTGCAGTTCAGTCTACTTCACATTGATGAGGACGTTGAAGAACCAGGAACGTCGGAGAACCCAACGCGGTCGTTTGAGATTCATAATATCGGCTCACGCAGCTTTTGGCCGTGATAATATATATTATATGATATAGATATCTATGAAGGCTATATGATATTATTTAGATATAGAGCTCCAGGACTCCTGTGTGTTCTAGAATATTTAGGACACGGCTAACGGCTGTGTGCGCCTCGCCATTGCGATGCATCCACTGTAAACAGAGCGCATGGTACCGTGGCTGCAAGCTGCTCAGGGCCACACCCCCACCCTCCTCCTTGACCCGCCTCGCTCCTCATTTGCATTATAGCTACAGACACCAAAACAGCGCATTTGGGGGAAGCTCAATGTGCGACTGGCTCGGAGTGGCTGTAACTCTGCACCACGGCAGAATTTCTGGAACATCTTTGAATACTGTGTTAGTGGCCCACTAATACCTATATTAAAGCATCCATAAAATAGCATGTCATGGCACCTTGGCAACAAATTTCCAATACGACTAATTGCATTTTAATGCTAATTCATCATGCTACTTTCTTCTACTGTCATTTGGAGATAATCAGTTTTTCCCAATATTAATTTAACTCAAACAATATGTATCTAATCTCAAATCCAAACAAACTAGATCAAGTTAATTCCTTTCGAAGATTTAAAATGCGGTACTACATTTGGACTTGAAACTGATTAGCTGTATGCCAGCCTAGCAATTGTTTTCGGATGATTACTGAACAAAATGGCCAACTCTAAAACAAAACCTATGCCTTTACTCAATTGGTTAGGCATGGCTTTCTCCTGCATTCACACGTTTTATTGTCTTCATTTAAAGTCTGGTTTATAGACCACTTGGAAATGTACACCCAACACAACATGCGTGTACCATTTTCCAGGGTGTCTGTTCAAAGTTCAACATAAAAAGTGTTTCAACAGAAAACGGAATGACTCACTGGAGTTCATCCTTAACTTTGTCCAAATGTTCCAACACGTGTTATTTATCCCCAATAATGGATCTAATGGTTGTTATTGTTGCTATAGTTTGGAGAATAAATGGTCCATCATAAATGCACATTCATAAATGAATGATTAGTTTCTGGATAACAGAAAATCCTATGGATTGGTGGCTCTGACTATAAAGGCCTGGCTCTGTGGGCGAAGATTTGTTTGTTTGGGTGCCAGACAGTGGACGTGTCCTTGTAAACGTCCTCTAATAACAGCGGAAATCTACTGAAGCGAATTAACTGTGGTGAAAACCAAGAGGAAATGTATACCACGTAATTCTTTAAACATTGCATTGATTGTCACTGAACAGTTCTTTTCGTATTCTCTCTCTCTCTCTCTCTCTCTCTCTCTCTCTCTCTTTCTCTCTCTCTCTCTCTCTCTCTCTCTCTCTCTCCCCTCTCACATTCCCACCCTCTCCCCGCTCTCTCACTCACCTCTTTCTCCCTCCATCTCTCCCTGAATAGACCTGCTCTTTATTCCTAATTTATGATCAGTGCATAGTGCAGCCAATCCACTGCAATGATGTCAGGTTGGTCATTAGGTGTCTGTTCTCTAGGCGCCTGTCTCCCCCCTCCTCACCCCTCCTACCCCCCCCCCCCCCCTCCTCACCCCCCCCCCCCCCCCCCCCACCTCTCAGATACAACCGGAAAAGAGGAAGCATTATTCTTGATTAGAACTGATTGATAAATATGGTCCATTTCTGTACTTTTCTTTTCATCAGGTTGTGTCTGCATCCCCTTACGGTCTATACTACTATACTTTCTTATGGACCCTATCTTTTTGGATTTCAATGGATTCATTGTTTGATTATAACTTGATCATCTGATTAGGATTGATGCTGATTGATGCTGCTCTAAATAGTTAAGTCAACAAGTGTCTGCCTCACAGGAAACCAGCAGCCTCCTGATTATTACCCACTGCTGTCCACTCTCGACTCTGGTAGTGAGTCATCAATCCCTCCCAGAGGCGGGGAGGAGAAGAGAGCTATACAGTCCTCAAGAGGAGAGGATTAGAGAGTGAAACCTCCCTACAAGAGGAGAAGAGGAGTAGAGAGTCAGCTCCACACCCAGAGAGAGGAGAGGAGGAGTAGAGAGTCACAGCTCCCACCCAGAGGAGTAGAGAGTAACACCTCCCACCCAGAGGAGAGGAGGAGTAGAGAGTCACAGCTCCCTCCCACCCAGAGGAGAGGAGGAGTAGAGAGGAGGGGAGAAAGCAGGAGGCCAGAGGAGGAGACAGGCCCACCAAGAGGGGAAAGAGAGGGGGAAGAAGTACTTGTCTATGATGTCTATCTTGTCTAAGTCCATGATGTAAATTCATTAGCTCTCTGCCTTATACCTCAGTTATAACCTTACTCACCTGCCCCTCGTCAGCTGACCTCACTCACCTGTCCCCCCTAACCTCCCCTCTGCCTCTGAGTAGCTTACCTCTCGCGACAGTCTTTCCTTAGCTAATCTCACTCACCTGTCCCTCGCCAGCAAACCTTTCTCACCTGTCCCGCGTTAGTTCACGTTAACTCTCTTATCATTACTTCGATGACCTCCTCTTAACTGGAGGTTGAGTGTATGTTGTTTTACTTCAGGATTAATTCATTTGTAAAGATCACTGCCTCATATTACATACCACCGCGCAGAATGTCTTTACATAAAGTCAGATTAGAGTGGGATGGACTGGAAATGATTCAAATGCTAATCAGAATGGGACTGCTTGGTCTTGTTATTTTGCACGAGAGAAGATGACGCAGAGCAAAAAATATAATCTTTACATCTACATAACTTGGTTCATGGTAAATCTGTTCAAAATGTAAAATATAGTTATGAAAACTCATTTTTCCAACTTCCTTGGAGCCACATATCGTCAGACCTAGATATTAAACTGACATCCAGAATGACGACACGTTCTGAGGATAATGCAGACTTCTGCGGGGTACGCATCGTAGCTCGTTGAATATCCCCACTTATTTGAAATATGGACAGGGACCGGCACAAGATGTTCTGCTGTAACAGGGTCAAATGTACTTTGTTGCTTAAATTGCTCTAGTGAGTCCTCTGAGATTTAAATGTTCAAATACATACATTTATTGCCTCGCTAACTCTCTTTCTTTATCTTTCACTCTCCAACTTTCTGTCTATCTCCTGTCTATTTCTCTACATATTTCTGTTTCACTCTTCTTTTTTTGTCCTGTTTTCCCCTTCTCTCCTTCTTGTCACTATATCTCACTGTCTGTCTCTATCTCTCCATCTTTCTGTCTCCCTCTCTTACTTTTTTCCCCCTCTTCTTGTCTCCCTCTCATTGAATACTTCTCTCTTTCTGTCAATTTCTCTCTCTCTCTCTCTCTCTCTCTCTCTCTTTCTCTCTCTCTCTCTCTCTCTCCCTTACTTTCATAAAACACACTCTCATCCAGTTGGGGTATGGTCCCCAGATGCTGTTTGTTTGCACATCAGATTATTGAGTAATAAAGTCCACGGTGGGCGACAGAAAACAGGAAATGAAGTCCAACTCGATCTGCCGCGTTTAAAACCAGGGTGGAAAACTGGTGGAGTGAGTGCTGTTAAGTAATATTACGGTACCTAACAACAATCTTCAGCTATTTGCACTTCCATTATGTCAGACTTTATTAGTAGTAGAATAAGTAGTAGCTAAGCATATAGATATCAGGTGACCAAGTGGGGTCCCGACCTACAGGTTGGAAAACATTGTGTCAAAGATAAAGCTGTGTGTTTTTGTGTGTGCGTGTGTGTGTGTGTGTGTACGTGTGCGTGTGTTTCACGGTGGAGGGTGGGGGGGTTGCATTTTCCATATTGAATTAGCTTCAGTAGACCTCAGGGGGTCGGTCTGTCAGGGTGTCGGTCTGTCAGGGAGACGCATCCGTCAGCCAACCAATAACAAGTTGTCAAATAGAGAGCTTGGGGGAGAGAGAGATCTGATCAACGTCATAAAATGAGCAGCCAGTCGATCACAGGAGAGAGAGGAGCTGAGGGAGGTTCAGGATATGACAGCGTGGGTTTACGTCTCAGGGATCACATTCATAAACTCTTGGTGACACAACAGCATATTTACATGCACGTTAAAAAAGTTATTAGATTATAGAAGCATTTCATTAAGGAGCTGGTAGGGGTTTGACAGTAAAGAGATAGGTCGTTAAGATTGCAATGAACACATACACACACATACACACACACACTGCAACCTGTGTAGGTATTAGACATTACAGAGACACGTCATTAAGAAGCCGGTAGGGGTTAGACAGTACAGAGACAGGTCATTACGGAGCAGGTAGGATTTAGACAGTACAGAGACAGATCATTAAGGAGCAGGTAGAGGTTAGACAGTACAGAGACAGGTCATTAAGGAGCAGGTAGGGTTAAGACAGTACAGAGACAGGTCATTAAGGAGCAGGTAGGGGTTAGACAGTACAGAGACAGGTCATTAAGGAGCAGGTAGGGGTTAGACAGTACAGAGACAGGTCATTAAGGAGCAGGTAGGGTTAAGACAGTACAGAGACAGGTCATTAAGGAGCAGGTAGGTGTCTTCTTGCTTTAGATGAATACAGACTGTTGACATTGAGGTCGAACCCAGAACCCTTTCTCTGGGAGTCAAACCCTACCCTAACCACCCTACGCTAACCACCCTGAATAACGTCTTCCACTGCAAAACTGTACTGGTCCGAATACTGGTGCACATCAGTTTATCCCAGTGAGAGATTCATCTTGAAGGCGAGACGTGTGCTTTGGATGTGACAGTTAAAAGTGGGGGCCCACCAAAAAGTCCCACAGAGGCCGTCTATCACTTTATGATCGCCACGCGCTCTGAGAACCACGGCCAATCATCGTTCTGGAGGAGCATTCTGCGCACGCCGACGCCCCCTCACCAACGCCAACATCTCCGTGCCGACGCCAAGAGGATGGGAGTCGTGGGAGTGTTTTCTTTTAATTTGTTGGAGACGGGAAATTAATGAATGTGCGTTAATGAATTAAAAGCAGAGGCTCATTTTAATAACCAAGTCGTCTTTAAGAACCCCGGTCGCGTCCGCACGCCTGGGACTGCGTGGATACGGTTGTGTGATGAAACTTGTTGTCAGGGTTTTATGATGAAGGCTAAATTATTCCACGACAGCTCTTTAAGTGGAGAGAGAGTCTGCAAAAAGTATCAATGCAGTTTGAAGCGTTTCAAAATTGTCAGCCTGATTAAGGCAGGTGAAAGGATGAGGGATCTTTTAACAATCCAGAGAGACTGGAGTTGAGACAACAACAACAACTTTAGACGTCTTTACCCGATCGACGAGGAGCAGGAAACGTCAGGACGCCTCCACAGTGTAGACTGTTGAATGTAAATTCCCCCGTGATGCTGCTCAAACTGTCCACGGCCCGCCTCCCGAGTGTCAACCAGAGGCCCAGCTGGGGCTCCGTCGGAGTCTGTGATGGACAGGCGGTCGGAGGTTGTTTTCTTCATTCTGACAGCTGATAGGTGGAGAGTACACCATGCTGAACCCGCCTCCTCTGGTGAATTAAGTCTGTTGATCTGTTTTATGTCTCTGTGTATGAATTCTCAGAGTGTGCCACGTCCCAAGTGATGGGTCAGGTGGACGCTGAGCAATAGGGTGGATGATAAGAGCTACAGCGCTAGGTAGACCATGCTAAGCCTCGAGCTACAGCGCAAGGTAGACCATGCTAAGCTTTGAGCTACAGAGCTAAAAGTGGGCTTGGAGCTGGATCTCGTCGATGTGATAAGTGGGAAAATACTGACCAGTTGGCCACACACAAACACACACACACATGCACACACACACACACACATACAATCTCAAAAGCTTCACCCCCTGTGGAACAGCATGAGTCAGAAGAGGTGGGCGGGATCAACTAGGAAGGCCCCCTGCAGAGACACACCTGACCAGTGCACAGCACAGCAGAACATACCTTGTTTGATGTGGGCGAAACAAGTGTCTTAAGTAGGCGGGGCTTGTGTGTCACGAGGGCGGGGCCTGTGTGAATGTGGGTGGGGTCTCTGGAGAGTGCTTGCAGACAGGAGGTGATCCGTGATCAATGACAGAGATTGGATTCCTGCACAGGGTCTTAACCCTGCTAAGTCCATCAAGTGGCGTTGCCAGGCAGCCAGACCCTGGGTGGGGAGGGGTAAACTATTCTGGTCTTGGGTCTTGGGAGAGCAGGTTTTCTCTGACGTCACACAGACACCCATAGACTCATAAAGTCATATCAACACAAACACTGTGGAAAACAAACACGTACACACAGACGTACACACAGACACACACACACACACACACACACACACACACACACACACACACACACACACACACACACACACACACACACACACACACACACACACACACACATACACACACACACACACACAAACACATATAGATCACAGTGAACCCATACAATCACACACACACACACACACACACACACACACACACACACACACACACACACACACACACACACACACACACACACACACACACACACACACACTCACACACACACACTGCCACACGAATGTAATAAGCACAAACTACCTGTGTGCCCTCCTGCCAGTCTCCATCTAGACCGGTACCGGTCTCCATCTAGACCAGTAATGTTCTCCTTCTGGCACCGTACTACCAAACAGGTAACGGTCTCCATCTAGACCGGTACCAGTCTCCATCTAGACGAGTACCATTCTTCATCTAGACCAGTACCGTTCTCCATCTAGACATCTACACACATCTGTGTGTGTGTGTGTGTGTGTGTGTGTGTGTGTGTGTGTGTGTGTGTGTGTGTGTGTGTGTGTGTGTGTGTGTGTTTTGGGGTTTGCACCTTATCAATCTTAATTAATCTTTTTCATAAATCTATTTTCGAGCAGACAAAGGCACCATGACATCATCAGGTATCAAACCAGCGGTCTCCTTCTCATTCCCCAGTCTCTATTCTCACTGTACACACAATCAACCACTCTCTCCCCCACATCTCCATAACACTCATTTCCCCTTTGTCGCTCTCCCTCTCTCTATTTCTCTGTCTTTTTCACTTTCTCCCTTCTCCAGCTCTATATCAAGATTCAAAGGGCTTTTTGGCATGTAAAACATACATTTAGATTGCCAAAGCGCAAAGTCAAATAAAATATAAATCGCTCTCTCTCCCTC